>NW_024412391.1:21097065-21295960 GCF_014898765.1 Herpailurus yagouaroundi
CCACCCAGGCACCCCTCCAGTATGTCATTTTTTATGGCTGAATGATACTTCATTGTATGGATATTTCATATTTTGTTTATCCATCAATTGAAGGACAATTGGTTGTTTCCACTTCGGGCTACTATGAATAATGCTGCTTTGAACATTCTTGTACATTTTTGTGTGCGCAGACAGACATTTTCAATTTTCTTGGGCACACAACTAGGAATGGAAGGCTGAATGTTATACCAATTGAATATTTAAAATATGAGGGACTGGGGTGCCTGGGTGGCTCAGTCGGTTAAGCGTCCGACTTCAACTCAGGTCACGATCCGGCGGTCTGTGAGTTCGAGCCCGGCATCGGGCTCTGGGCTGATGGCTCAGAGCCTGGAGCCTGCTTCCGATTCTGTGTCTCCCTCTCTCTCTGCCCCTCCCACGTTCATGCTCTGTCTCTCTCTGTCTCAAAAATAAATAAATGTTAAAAAAAATTTTTTTTAAATAAAAAAAACAAAAGGGCCCATCCCTTTAAAAAAATAAAATATGAGGGACTGTCCAGGTGTTTTCCGCAGTGTCTGTGCCATTTAACATTCTATTCCCAAAGTGAGAAGGTTCAATTTCCTTGCCAACAGTTGTTATTGCCTATGTTTTATTGTAGCTATTATAGTATGTGTGAAGTGAGATCCCATTGTAGTTTTGGTCTGAATTTCCCTAATGGACACTATTGGCATCTACATATGTTCTTTTGAGATATGTCTAATCAGAAGCTTTGCCCTTTTTAAAAATGGGGTGGTTGTCTTTTTGTTGTTTAGTTTTAAGAATTCTTTATATACTCTGGGTACTACATCCTTTTTAGATACATGATTTGCAAATCTTTACTCCATTCTGTGAGCTGTCTTTTTTATATGATATCCTCTAAAGCACAACTTTTTTTTTTCTAATTTTAATGAAGCTTGGTTTATCTACTTTTTCTTTTGTTAGTTGTGCTTTTGGTGTCGTATCTAAGAAACCTTTCCTAACCTATGGTCACAAAGATATACTGCTATAGTTTATTTCAAGTATATTTCAGCTCTAGCTTTTACATTTAAGCATATGAACCATTTCAAGCTAACTTTTGTATGTGATATGAGACCCAGTTCCAGATCCAGTCTTTTGTATCTCCCAGTTCTCCCAGTACCATTTGTTGAAAAGATCCTTCTTCCTCTGTGACACCTTTGTCGAAATCAAATGACCATGGTTTCTCAGTTCTGTGTCATTGCCCTATATGTTTGTCCTTCTGCCAGAACCATACTGCTTTGATGACTGTAAATTTGTGGTAAGTTTTGAAATCACGTAGTGTGAATCCTCCAACTTTGTCATTTTTCCAAATTGTTTTCGTTCTTCAAATATCCACTTCGGAATAATTGTAGTTTGTTGGTTCATGGTTTTTCAGGTAAAAATTGTGTCCTGTGATAAAAGTGTCTTGTTTTGGTCTCAATCACACAAATACTTTTCTCAAGACAGCCATTGTATTTTGTAGCATATAAGCAGAAATGCTTTAGACTTACATCTCATTTTATCATGCAGAATATTAAAGGATGTATACTCAAGGGTCAAGTATTAATATAATTAATACTGCCGTAGTAGGACATTCTTTAGAGACTCTGACTTTTTTGGGTTGTTGGTGTTAAGTGTATGTGTTAGTGAAGAACACAGCTACTGGTACATTGGCCTAAGCTACTTAGATCTTGATTCCTAAGACACCAGCATTTTGCCCACCACTGATTTTGCACAATTGGTACAAACATCAAAACAGTAAAAAAGTAAAAACTTTTCTGCATATATTTGGTAGTCTCAAGTCTGCTATAAAAAAACCCTGCGATGAGTAAACTTTCAAATGCCATTTTACTGGCCTCATAACTTCAGGAAAAAAAAAATCAACATGTTTTATCACATATATTTTAAAACTATGTACAATAAAAATAATTGTTGAAGTAATCTTGTCATTGTTAGGAATATTTGCCTCTGGTAGAAAATGTGGTTGTTATTATAAATGCTATTATTACTTGGATAAGGATGTTTTAAAGTCTTTTAAAATAATTCCTTGATCCAGAGCAGTCTGATTGTGTAATAAAATATTTTCTATAAGCAATGTAATTTGTGGCTTTTGCATTTCAGATAGCACAAAATATTTTAGACAAAATGTTCTTTCGGTGAAATTTACAATTTTTCTACTACTAATTACCAAATGTCAGAATTAATTTTCCTCAGATGATTATTCCTCTAGCACAGTTGACAATCCCAGGCATTTAACTCATTCATTAAAATGCAATATGATTTCTCCAATGGTTTTCATGACCAGTAATGACATGCATTATCATGCATCACTAATTTCCATGAAGAACAATGAGATATTATTTTATTGGCATTTACATTTACAGGACTTTACTAGTAGTATGTTTGTGAAGAAAAGGACAAAAGAACCCAAGACAAATTAATCTCATTTTTTTTCCTTATGATTAAACAACCTGCTATATTAGTGTTTGATGTCAGAGTTGCTACTGAGTATTTTTATTATTGTGTAGTTTTTGTCAATAATCAGAATAAATATATGGCTAAGAAGAACAATAGTTATATTATTAAAATAAATATACGGTTATAATTATGAGTAAACTTGGAATTAAAATACTTAAAATATTTCAAACTCCAATTTTAAAGAAAATATTTGGATTAAATGTTCCAAAATTTTTTTCTTTGAAGTTTTGCGTTTGTATTTGTTTTCATTACTTTCTCCAGTTATGAAGCATTTAGTAATTTGAAAACAAGTCAGTTAACTTACTGAACTATCTACAGACATACCTCCTTTTTGTTTAATTTTTTTTTAACGTTTATTTATTTTTGAGACAGAGACAGAGCACGAACGGGGGAGGGGCAGAGAGAGAGAGGGAGACACAGAATCGGAAACAGGCTCCAGGCTCTGAGCCATCAGCCCAGAGCCCGACGCAGGGCTCAAACTCACGGACCGCGAGATCGTGACCTGAGCTGAAGTCGGACGCCCAACTGACTGAGCCACCCAGGCGCCCCTCAGGCATACCTCCTTTTAATGCACTTCACTTTCTTGCACTTCGCAGATATTTTGTTTTTTACAAATTGACAGCTTGTGGCAACCCTGTGTCAAGCAAGTCTATCACTGCCATTTTTTTCCAACATTTGCTCACTCTGTGTCTCTGCCTCAGATTTTGGTAATTCTTGCAATATTTCAAACTTTTTCGTTATTATTACTGTATTCCTTATGGTGATCTGTGATCAGTGATCTTTGATGTTACCGTTGTCATTGTTTGGGGGTGCCACAAGCTGTGCCCACAGAAGGCAGTGAACTGAATCGATGAATGTTGTGTTCTGACTGCTCCACTGACCAGCCATTCCCTGTCTCTCTCCCTCTCCTCGGGCCTCCCTATTCCCTGAGACACAACAATATTGGAACTAGCTTAATTAATTACCCTACAGTGGCCTCTAAGTGTTTAAATGAAAGAAAGAGTCGCGTGTCTCTCACTTTAAATCAAAAGCTATGAGTGATTAAGCTTAGAATGGAAGGCATGTCCAAAGCTGAAAGATAAACTGAAAGCTAGTCCTGTTGAGCTAAACAGTTAGCCAAGGTGTGAATGCAAAGGACAATTCTTGAAGGAAATTAAAAGTGCTACTCCAGTGAACACACAAATGATAAGAAAGCAAAACAGCCTTGTTGCCGATGTGGAAAAAATATTAGTGGCCTGGATAGAAGATCAAATCAGCCACAACATTCCCTTAAGTCAAAGCCTAATCCAGAGCAAGGCCCTAATTCTCATCAATTCTGTGAAGGCTGAGAGACTTAAGGAAGCTGCGGACGAAAAGTTTGAAGCTAGCAGAGGTTGGCTCATGAGGTTCAAGGAAAGAAGCTGTGTTGATAATATCCAAGGGCTGATGTACAAGCTACAATGAGTTATCCTGACAATCTAGCTAAGATAGTCACAGATGACTTGGAGAGGTTCAAGACTTCAGTGGAGGAAGTAACTGCAAATATGATGGAAACAGCAAGAGGACTAGAGTTAGAAGTCGAAGCCTGAAGATGCGACAAAACAACTACCCTCTGGATAATAAATAGCTGTAATTTCACAATAACACCTGAAGGGGTGAGGAGGTACTTCTTGTGGATGAGCAAAGGTGTCTTCAGATGGAATCTACTCTTGGTAAAGATGCTGTGAAGACCGTTGAAATGATAAAGTGTTTATAATATACGAACTAGTTGATAAAGCAGGGGCAGGGTTTGAAAGGATTGACTCCAATTTGAAAGAAGTTCTCCTGTGGGTAAGATGCTATCAAACAGCGTTGGATGCTACAGAGAAATCGTCAGTGAAAGGAAGAGTCAACTGATGTGGCAAACTTCCTTGTTGTCTTATTTTTAAGAAATTGCCGTGGTCACCCCAACTTCAGCAACCATCACCCTGATCAGTCAGCTACCATTAGCATCCTTCACCAGCAAGATTTTGACTCCCTGAGAGCTCATATGATGGTTAGAGTTTTTTTAGCAATGAAGTCTTTTTAAATTCAGGTATGTATATTTTTTAGACCTAATGTCATTGCACACTTAATAGGCTATGGTATGGTGTAAACATAACTCGTATATGCTCTGGGAAACTAAAAATTCATTTGACGTGCTGGGTTTTGGTAGTCTGCAATATGTCCAAGGCATGCCTATGCCACGCATGCCTTTTTGTGTTAAAGGTTAAGTGTTTTATGGTGCTAGTATTTCAGTGTTTACGTTAGTATTTACTAAAATAACAGTTACTTTTTGACGAAGGTTAATTTCTGACTTGAGCCACTAAAGCAAAACAATTCCAGCTTTTCTCAGGTTTGTCTAGAAAAATCATCTCTAGTTTTATAAAATAAAAAAATGTAGGATTAATATAGTAATCAGAGTTTATATCTGATGGACAATTTATGAAAGTGTCCGCATATGCTCATTGACTAAAACAGTTTTTCAGTTGGAAATATTTCATCCGTTAAGGTGAACTTCACTAAGAATGATACGATTTCTCTTTAAAATGATGGCTTCTCATTGCAAAGACATGTTATTTTCACCCTATTTGTATGAAGCAACAGTGACATGCAGGGACTGATTAGCTTAAATCACAGATGTGTTTGCCTTCGGGAACTACCAGTAGCCTAGTTTTGCCCATAAAGATGATAGCCAGAATTCAGATAATTTCCAATCCAGAGCCACAACTGTCCCAATTCTCGTATTTCGTTAAACACTATGTTAAATTGGAACATAGTAGAGAAAAAGAAGGTTGAGCCTGCTAACATTTAATGTCTATATGATTTTATCTAAGGCTAAAAATATAATTCTGTATATTACTAGGGATTTGCTCTCACTAGGCTAACATCAGTAGGCATCTCATTTGTGGAGCACTTGAAAAATTCATTTGCATCCGTCATCAACACATGGATGCATAATGAGGGTGGGTATTTTTCAGGAAGAGAACACACATTTAATTTGACATTTTCTTGTTGAACTTAAGGCAGCCAGCTTCCCTGGCTTTACTCCATCTTTTCATCCCACCAAACTTTCCCTCCTACTCATCAAATAATCACAGCATTCTTCCCCATAAAACATAGGCAGATGGATTCCTGTGTCATTATTTGTAATCCGACTGAAAAGATCTGTTTTTGCTTCTCCTGGCCCTCATTCCATAGTTCTCTAAAATCAACATTCAGTTCCTTAAATTCACAATCTTTCTTTTTCTTAGCAAAGAAATGAAACTTACCAATAGCATTTTTTCAACTTTTTCATGTACTTTCTAGTCACGCATAATCTGTGGGTGAGAGTTATTCATATAAAATGTTGGAAACTCTTTTCTCAATTCAATAACCAGCACACTTTTAAAATGAAAAGTATCGGGGCGCCTGGGTTGCGCAGTCGGTTAAGCGTCCGACTTCAGCCAGGTCACGATCTCGCTGTCCTTGAGTTCGAGCCCCGCGTCAGGCTCTGGGCTGATGGCTCAGAGCCTGGAGCCTGTTTCCGATTCTGTGTCTCCCTCTCTCTCTGCCCCTCGCCCGTTCATGCTCTGTCTCTCTCTGTCCCCAAAATAAATAAACGTTGAAAAAAAAATAAATAAAATGAAAAGTATCAAATAAGTATTATCTGATAACAATTTTATTGAAGTCATCTACCCTTTCCTGTAAATGTAAATGTTTCATTATTTAAGCATGCATTCAAGGACCATTATCATGAGTTCTGTTTATTCATTACCATTTATTCTGAATTACATCGTAATTGGATTATTTCTCGTTTTCTTTTAATAACTGCTTGAAGCAGCATCTGAAAAGCACTAAGTGTTAACAGGTCATTCCTTTAAAGTGGCTGTTGGAATGTCTTGGAATGATTGTCCTGGGTTTCCAGGTTACATTTTTCTTTCTCCATTAGTATGCCTCAAATTCTCTGTTGAACAGGGAAGGATATATAATATTATGTCTTTAAACTGCCCAATCAATATTTTGTACCCATATCCTTGAATTTTTTTAACCTATAAAGAACTATGTAAGTCTAATGTGTAAAAAAATAAAAGAGCAAGCCCTACTGATGACATCTGAAATATGGAAAAGTACAGTAAAAATAAATAGTTTAAATACTGAGTTTTGAAACAACATTTTGCAAAAAGGCATTTTCCCAGTCTATGAATTCATAAAAAAAAAAAAAAAACCTGCTTTGTATCCTGGGGAAAGTGAGGCTGACTTCAAAGCTCATGGCAATTGATTAGACATAGTTAAATCTTTGCATAAGGAATATGAGCATCTGAATTTTCAGCCTTATTAAGGTGAAATTTCATATTCTGTATTTAGTAAGCACTCCTACCTGATTTAATCACAAATTGTAGAAATATCTCAGCAGGGGAAGGGAAGGGGAGAGAGGAAAAGGGAAGGAGAGGGAAGGGGAAGGGAGGGGAGAGGAGGGCTGGCAATTATATGAGAGAACCGGTTCCCCAACTCTTTCATTTGTCCTCTTCATCCTGAATCATCATCTTCTTTGTTTCTATCTTGCCAACCCACTCATAAACATACTTTAAAAAGAGTGCCTTAGGGGCGCCTGGGTGGCGCAGTCGGTTAAGCGTCCGACTTCAGCCAGGTCATGATCTCACGGTCCGTGAGTTCGAGCCTCGCGTCAGGCTCTGGGCTGATGGCTGATGGCTCGGAGCCTGGAGCCTGTTTCCGATTCTGTGTCTCCCTCTCTCTCTGCCCCTCCCACGTTCATGCTCTGTCTCTGTCTGTCCCATAAATAAATAAAAACGTTGAAAAAAAAAATTAAAAAAAAAAAAAAAAAGAGTGCCTTATAGGAAATACAAACTTTGTAGAGACAGGCAACAAAGAGATTAACATTGATCAGTTTGTGATTTTCACCAAAGGACAAATACCCATTCACTCTCTTTCAGTCACATAAACAAAATGCTTGTTATTATATTTGAAGCTGCCTAATGCATCCAGAGCTCAGTGTTCATTATTAAGAAAAATTAATTCTGGAAAGGTAAAATTCTTTGCTTCAGAGAGTTTACATCCTAAAAACAACTTGACACAAGCTATTTCTGATAGATAAGTGATAAAAAAAAAATGAGGTACGAATGTTATAAAGATTTCTACTCAACTGATAGATTCTTCTTTTAAAGGATTATTATCTAGCATCGTGTAGTGAAAAATTCATCATAGTGAGGATTAGGAAATTGTGCTGATTTGGGCTCTGGCTTGTTTGGGTATGACCTTGGTTATGTTATTGAACATCTCTGAGCCTCAAATTTACTGTCCAAAGAAAACAAAATTGATTGAACAATCTAATTCATACTACTCTGTATTAGTTTATATGAAGAAAAATGTTCTTTTTAGTGACTGGTGTTTTCAGTGTTCTCTGTTAATGTCTTTAAAGTCTCATTTTCTATCATATCTTTTGAATTTCTGTCTGGTGCTTAAGATCCTCATATATATTTCTGTATATCCCCAATACATATATATGCATGTTTCTTTGTTTATAAAATGAACATTGATTTTTTTTTCACATGGTAAAGCACAGATATTAATACAATTATGCTCACTTTCCAGGTAAAGACTTGGAAACAGTGAGATTCAGTTGCTAACCTAGGGTCACATTGACAGTAAATGGGCAACTGAGATCTAAGCCCAAACTGTCCAACTCTGGGGCCACTCCACTGTATCTATCACTTTCTGGCATTGCTGGCTTTGTACTACTCTACATTTTTTTCAAGTACTTCTTTTTCTAGACGGATCAATTTTCTAAACGGAAGCCTATGTGCGTGTCCCTGACCACCTCTTTTCATCTTGTCCACCATCTTGATTGACACAGAGTTTCAGGCAGCCATTGTGTCAGTGGATCAGAGTTGACATCTGAGAAGAATCTGTGCATCATCATATGTATATGTAATGGCTCCCAAAACTTTAAGCCTTGACTGTTCTTCTGAGCACCTGTACTGTGCCGTAGACTCCTCAGCTAACATCTTATTTCCCCCAAATTTGCAGTGCCTCTCTATTAGCTTATAGTTAAATTTATCACCAAGTGTCTCCAAGCAGGAGGAATTCTAGATTACTCCCTCTCCCTCATCATCTGCACCCAGTCTTTGCAACCTACTATTTTTGCTTCCTTCATGTCTCTCAAGTCCTATTCTTCGTCTCCATTCTCATAGCCATCGCCCTAAATCATCATCACTTCTTATCTGGTTTATCACAATAGCCTCCTTATCTGCTTCCTATATCTCCTGCCATGTCCTATTCCAGTTCATCCAGCATAAATCTGGCACAGTGACCTTGAAAAAAGGTTAATCCTTCAGTTTTTCCCTATCACTTTAAGCAAAAAATCAAAACTCTTTATCATAATTACTAAGGCTTTTCTTGACCTGCCTCTCTACCTCTCTTATATCTTCTGATAATCTTCACCTCAGATGAGAGAGGTTCAGCCACTCTCCCTATATCTCCAGCCCCTGCTTTGTATTCCTCCATTAGAATTAATAAGTGGGATCACGTCCCCTTGTGCTCAGAGCCCCACCCAGGTACAGTTTAATATAATACTTAAAAACTCAGACTTTGAAGCTATACAGATCTGATTTGAATTGTTGACCCACCACTTACTAGCTTATTTGGGTGAAGTTGGATAAGTAATGTGACCTCCTTGAGTCTTAGTTTCTTTATCTGTAAAATAGGCATAATAAAAGGCCAATCCTACAGAATTATTAGGATTAAATAGATAACTAGTTAAAGCCCTTATTATGATGCCTGGAACATAGTAATTGCTTAATGGATGTTGATACTACAACTAATACATTGCATAAAATCAAAAGAATGAAATAATAATGAAATTTTTAAATGAAAGAAAATGAATAAATGAACACGGTATATAGAATTAAATCCATGGAGGAGAGATAAATGCTCTGGTTCAATGATGGAGAGGTTCAGGATGAGGTCAAGTAAATAGGCATTTCAGATTTGTCAGTTTTCTGCCTTAAAATTTGTTTCATGGTTGATAGTATGTTAATACAAAAAAAAAAAATAAAAAACCACCACCAACAATCAAAGGCTTGTTGGTCAGGCTTTCATTTTATATTTCCACTGCCATGTTCTTCTTGTCACTTGAGAGGTACTTTGTTACTACTTCCAAAATTGTAGTCTTTGTGAATCTTTAATGAATCAGAATCAGCACAATGTACTTTCTATTGATAGAGCCATCTGAGGTTCCTGGCCTAGAGGGGCGCGGATGAAGGAAAGCTGTTGTCAGCACATTTAGGGCACATGAGAGAACAATTGAGCAGTGTGCAGATTCTGTGCAATCACTCGCTCTCATTAGATACTTCTTAAATGTTTGCATGCTTGCCAGTAGCAAAGAGGGCAAACTTCAAGTAATTGATTGCGAACAAAATTTGTATTGTCCCCCACAGTTCTATAAAAACTGGTGTTTTATGTGTTATTCTTGTTTTATGAATGGCTTTCCACTTAAAACCCTTGGTCAAGAGTCAATGTCTGTCTATGGGTCAGTATCTGGGGTCCTTAACAGATGGAATGACAGGGATTAACAGGCATTTCTGTAGGTGGTAAAGTGTGAACAGCAAGATTATCGTAGCTAACATATTCCAACTCTTTAAAATTTACCCTGTGACTCCCATATGTGATCTCACTTGGGCTTTTTTCTCATATATGCTCTCATATGGGGAGGGGAAGTATTTTTATTAGCTCTCCTTTACAGTTGAGAAAAACTGAGGGTAATTGACTGTTAGTTGTTCAAATTCACTTATTAGTAAGCAGTATTATTAGGGTCATTTATAATGAACCACACATCCTTCCCCACTTAACTCCAAATCATTTTGGAGGCTGTTTTTATATAAATCCATAAGTTGAAGTGGTAAGAAATATTTGCGACCACTGGGAGAACAGAAATATGGCAGATGTACTTCACTATAGGCAAATTTAAGAAATTTAAGGAAGTGTGTACTGTGGGGTGATGTGGTTCATCCAAACAGTTGCTACTTGGAGAAGGTGGAAGGCAAGAAAATTAGGTGGAAAAAGTAACTATAATGAAAACTCTCTCCTATTTTTGCTTCATCCACCATTGTAACTTACCAGCCACAGCCACAGTGTTAACTGATTTGTTAGTGAGACGTTTGAACTTGCCCTGGGATCTATTTTACGTGCTCTGACATTAGTTCCCATCCAAAGGAGAAGGATCTCCCAGAGCAAACAACCTTCACTTAAAACTTATGTCATAGCCTTAATTACTAATACCTTAAAATACTTACATTATTCCTAGATTTTTTAAACTATGGCTTCTAACCATTATTTTTAAATCTTTATTGGGACACTCTCAAAGTCTCTCCTATGTTTGAGTGTCATTATTTTCTGAAGTCTTGGCATGAGTAGTTGTGGTTCTCTGAATTCTTCACATCTTACTTCTTTTTCACTTTCAGTGATTTATTCAATAAATATTTTTGGCAACATCTACAAAGCACTAAAGGCAAAAAGGTGAATGCATAATGTTCTCTCACCTCACCTGTGGTTGAGAGAAATATCAATGTTGTTTCTAAAATAGGGAGGTAAATATATTAATAGTTATGTCAATCCAGATCATTGCTGGCTCCTTCTAAGGAAACTTGAGCCTCTCCATCCACTAGAAACAGGGATTTCCTCTGGCAAGCAAGGCCACAGCTGATGATGCAAAAGCCTTTGTACTCCCTATGCCTACACTCCACCTACCAATAGACTGCAGAAATCATTTTGCTTGGAAAGCCTGTGGTTAATTTAACCCACTAGGTTTCATATTATTCTTATCTCTGGTCACCACCCAGTATATAGACCCCTCCAGTCATCTCCTGTTTCTTGCATTCTCACTTTTGGAACATTTTTGGCTTCCTGCCCCAGATTTGTCCTTAAGTTACTCCTCTTAGCACTGTCTCCCGGACCTTATCACTATATTCTACTCTGAAACTCTCTGATGATAGTTAAAAAGTTTTCCTATGCTTCTTCCAACTGATGGCCTTAATTGAAACTGAGACTTGCCTTATGAAAACCCTTCTCCCATTTAAGTGGGAAAATCTATCAGGATGGAGGCATTTGCAAGAGCTTGTATGGATTTATGGCTTACCTACAAGAATTCTCAAAAATAGTTGTTTGCTTTGCTGTTGCTTTTAGAAGCCATGAAGTGAGAGCTCCCCAGATGTGTTCCCAGGATCTTGAAGACTATCAGTAGTAAGGACCTGAAACTTGGCTGGATCTTCAAGTACCTGAGAAAATAAGAGCATAAGAATAAACCACTTAGTCAGGTCCAAGCTGTTTTATGCAATCAAGTTTTGTTTCTCGGACCAAGGATGTGTCCATCCTGCCTTAAAATCACCTCAGTTAAAATATATATATATATATATATATATTTCAAATAGCCTTGGCTCCTAGCACAATGTGTTTTTTTCTTTTATGTATGAACTTTTCTATATTTTTAAATTTAATTATTTTTTTTTATAATCTATTTTTCACTTTTATCGCTTGAAGTAGAGTTTGGAATGTTTGCTTTCTGATGGGTAAAGTGCTACAAGAAATTTTGTGTTATTTTGTATAATTGAGTAATGGTTACAAAAAAAAGTCAAACTAAAACACATTCAAGAAATAAAGGCATGATAAAATATATCTAATAAAAGTCCTGTTCTAAGCCTAATTTATACTTTTTGGGGATAACTTGGAAGGCAATTCCAGATCATGCAGAAACCTCAGGGACAACATGGCTTATTGTGATAAACATGAAGAAGTGTTAGTTAACAGAGTTTTCAGATCCTCTGAGAAATATGCTTTAACTTTAAATGTAAAAAAAAAAAAAGTTAATGTGAAGGGCTCTATAAATAGAATTATATGTGAAGTTCCTGAGAAAATGATAGAAGTAAAAGTCTCAAGGTCATTTTCTTGAACTCCAGAAACTTCTTGCAAAGAATGTATCACTAATCTACTTTATAAATTGCATTATCTTCTTTCAAAATCATATTCATATTTTTGCCTATGCCAGTAATATTTTCTAGTTCCACCGCCTACATGCCAACAAGATACGACATTTAAGTAAAAGGAGGCATTGGAGTCACAAACCTAGGAATGAAGTCCTCTTACCAGCTTTGTGACCAAGGGTAACTTAAAAACAGTTCTTTAAAACATATCTTGGTTTTAGTTTCCTAATCTGTAAAACGGAGTTAATTTTTAGCACATTAAGCTCTTGTGAGAACTGTTCTGACACATACTCTGTACTCAGCAAATGTTTTCTATTAACAACTATCACTTTGTATCTTTAAAATTAGTAGTTCATAGGTGAGGTCCTATTATTTTAAGCTTTAGTGAACACATCTTTGTTAACTTGAAACGGACCATATCATCTTCTAATAGTTGTTTTTCCAGATGGAAGAGGCCTAATCCCTTTAATCTGTGCTTATCACCAATGTCAGTGTGCCTGTGGCCTCTGGCAGATGAGCGCATGATGAAATATTGTGGAGATAGAGGTAGAATTCAGTAGGATACTAGCCTCTCAATCTGAAAGTTTGCTTTCAAGAGTGAAGGGAAGTCAGCTTTTCTAGATCTTTCTTTCAATTTTTCTGTTGCTGGTCTTGGGCTGCATAGAATGTGTAGTCATTCGCATGATTGGACATATCTTTTAATTTAAAATAGCCATTGTATTGCACATAAAGCTTCTCTTTTTCATTTCAACATTTTCAATTCCTACAATCTTTCCTGATAACTGTTTTTCTAAACATTTATCATCCTGGTGACTATCCTTTGTTCATAGCATCTGAAGGCATTTTTAGCACAGAACATGCTGTTCGAGATATTGAAAAGAATTATGGGATTTGCCATTTTGTGGACACTGTTTCTATTAATGCAGCATAAGACCATATTTATTTTGGGAAAGCCTTGCTATCCTGTTGGCTACTGGTGTTGGACACCGTGACAATATATGAGTTTTTTTATTGGAACAATTTGCTGTTACAGCAAGTTGTAGGTTTCCTCGTCATACAGTTGTGCTGATGTATGTTAAATCTAATTCCAGGACTTCATATTTTTATCTGTCAAATTTTATTAGTTTCAACTCATTGCTCCAGTATATTGAAAACTGTAAATCAGTATTATAGTATAATCAGTATTTGATCTTGGCATTGTGGCATCTGAAAATTTGATAAGTACACTTTAGGATACAACATATAATAATGAAAACCTTATTGATAAAGAGGTAGACTGAGACAAAGCCTAATACGCAAGGGGTTAACATGCTGCACACCTCTATTCAGGTTGTAAGTGATCTAGTAATCAATATACCTTAGTCACTAGCATTTTTTTTCTCTCTCTTATCATTGATAATTACACTCATTAGGTGATTTATTGAATGAGTCTGCAGATTCCTTCATCATGCTAGAGGTACAGTAGTCCCCCTTTATCTCCAGTTTCACTTTCCAGGGTTTCAGTTACCCACGGTCAACTGTGGTCAGGAAGCAGATGATCCTGCATATGACCCTCCTTCTAACATATGGTCGATTCTTCTCATCATGTAGGCATTTTATCATCTCACATCATCCCAAGAAGAATAAGGATGAGTACAACAGAATATGGTATTTCCAAAGAGAGAGATAATATTCAGATAACTTTTTTTTTTAATTCAGGTTAGTTAACATACGGTATAGTCTTGGCATTAGGAGTAGAACCCAGTGATTCATCTCTTACATACGATACCCAGGGCTCATAACTTTTATTATAATCTATTTTTATAATTGTTCTATTTTATTATCGTTGTTGTTAATGTCTTACATTCCTTGCTTTATAAATTAAACTTTATCATAGGTATGTGCATATAGGCAAAAAATAGTATATATAGAGTTTGGTCTGGCATCCTTTGGGGGATCTTGGAATGTATCCCCTACCAATAAGGGGGTCTACCATGAAGCATTAGGACTGGAATGCCAAACTCAGTTAAATCATGTGTGTATTCTCTATTTCCACATCTGTCCTCAACATCAAAGTTTTGTTCTGTGTGTACATGCATGCACATGCAAATCTTATATAAGATTGAGATAATGTGAAATAATCTATCTTACTCTGTTTTTTTTAGCACTTCCTAAAGTCAAGAAATAATGTAAGAGAAAATGAACTTTAATAGCTGCATGATTTTCCATAAAATAGACTCAGCATAATTTATGTAACAAATTCCTAGATTAAATATATATCCAAATTTTGGCTATTGTGAATAATCTCATGATAAAAATAATTATAGCCAAGTAATTCTCAACACCTCTGATAATTTCTTCTGGATGAATGCCTAGAAGATATTAATTAAACAGTCATAAATTTACATATACATACATATATATCCATATTTATAGTTCTTTTTCAAAAGGTGTATTTTTATTTTAGAAAATATGTAAAATACAAAGAAAGATTGAAAACTTAAAAAAAATATTGCACATGACTCAGGAAAAGTTATTAGTTTAGTATGTGTGCATATATTTCATGTATTTTTATATACTCACTAAAATACAAAAAGGGAGTTAAAGTGTATATGCTATCTTTTAGAATTTTTTAGAATTAAAAATAGGTGATAGTCATTATTCCATATCACTTATTGTTTTTGTACAATATAATTTTATTTTTTTCAATATATGAAATTTATTGTCAAATTGGTTTCCATACAACAACCAGTGCTCATCCCAAAGGGTGCCCTCCTCAATACCCATCACCCACCCTCCCCTCCCTCCCACCCCCCATCAACCCTCAGTTTGTTCTCAGTTTTTAAGAGTCTCTTATGCTTTGGCTCTCTTCCAATCTAACCTCTTTTTTTTTTTTTCCTTCCCCTCCCCCATGGGTTTCTGTTAAGTTTCTCAGGATCCACATAAGACTGAAAACATATGGTATCTGTCTTTCTCTGTATGGCTTATTTCACTTAGCATCACACTCTCCAGTTCCATCCACGTTGCTACAAAGGGCCATATTTCATTCTTTCTCATTGCCACGTAGTACTCCATTGTGTATATAAACCACAATTTCTTTATCCATTCATCAGTGGATGGACATTTAGGCTCTTTCCACAATTTGGCTATTGTTTAAAGTGCTGCTATAAACATTGGGGTACAAGTGCCCCTATGCATCAGTACTCCTATATCCCTTGGATAAATTCCTAGCAGTGCTATTGCTGGGTCATAGGGTAGGTCTATTTTTAATTTTCTGAGGAACCTCCACACTGTTTTCCAGAGTGGCTGCACCAATTTGCATTCCCACCAACAGTGCAAGAGGGTTCCCATTTCTGCACATCCTCTCCAGCATCTATAGTCTCCTGATTTGTTCATTTTGGCCACTCTGACTGGCGTGAGGTGATATCTGAGTGTGGTTTTGATTTGTATTTCTCTGATGAGCAGCGACGTTGAAGCATCTTTTCATGTGCCTGTTGGCCATCTGGATGTCTTCTTTAGAGAAGTGTCTATTCATGTTTTCTGCCCATTTCTTCACTGGGTTATTTGTTTTTCGGGTGTGGAGTTTGGTGAGCTCTTTATAGATTTTGGATACTAGCCCTTTGTCCAATATGTCATTTGCAAATATCTTTTCCCATTCCGTTGGTTGCCTTTTAGTTTTGTTGGTTGTTTCCTTTGCTGTGCAGAAGCTTTTTATCTTCATAAAGTCCCAATAGTTCATTTTTGCTTTTAATTCCCTTACCTTTGGGGATGTGTCGAGTAAGAGATTGGTACAGCTGAGGTCAGAGAGGTCTTTTCCTGCTTTCTCCTCTAGGGTTTTGATGGTTTCCTGTCTCACATTCAGATCCTTTATCCATTTTGAGTTTATTTTTGTGAATGGTGTGAGAAAGTGGTCTAGTTTCAACCTTCTGCATGTTGCTGTCCAGTTCTCCCAGCACCATTTGTTAGAGACTGTCTTTTTTCCATTGGATGTTCTTTCCTGCTTTGTCAAAGATTAGTTGGCCATATGTTTGTGGGTCTAGTTCTGGGGTTTCTATTCTATTCCATTGGCCTATGTGTCTGTTTTTGTGCCAATAGCATGCTGTCTTGATGATGACAGCTTTGTAGTAGAGGCTAAAGTCTGGGATTGTGATGCCTCCTGCTTTGGTCTTCTTCAAAATTATTTTGGCTATTCGGGGCCTTTTGTGGTTCCATATGAATTTTAGGATTGCTTGTTCTAGTTTCAAGAAGAATGCTGGTGCAATTTTGATTGGGATTACATTGAATGTGTAGATAGCTTTGGGTAGTATTGACATTTTGACGATATTTATTCTTCCAATATATGAGCAGGGAATGTCTTTCCATTTCTTTATATTTCTTCAATTACCTTCATAAGCTTTCTATAGTTTTCAGCATACAGATCTTTTACATCTTTGGTTAGATTTATTCCTAGGTATTTTATGCTTTTTGGTGCAATTGTGAAGGGGATCAATTTCTTTATTTGTCTTTCTGTTGCTTCATTGTTAGTGTATAAGAATGCAACTGATTTCTGTACATTGATTTTATATCCTGCAACTTTGCTGAATTCCTGTATCAGTTCTAGCAGACTTTTGGTGGAGTCTATAGGATTTTCCATGTATAGTATCATGTCATCTGCAAAAAGTGAAAGCTTGATTTCATCCTTGCCAATTTTGATGCCTTTGATTTCCTTTTGTTGTCTGATTGCTGATGCTAGAACTTCCAACACTATGTTAAACAACAGCGGTGAGAGTGGGCATCCCTGTTGTGTTCCTGATCTCAGGGAAAAAGCTCTCAGTTTTTCCCCATTGAGGATGATGTTAGCTGTGGGCTTTTCATAAATAGCTTTTATGATGTTTAAGTATGTTCCTTCTATCCAGACTTTCTCAAGGTTGTTTATTAAGAAAGGGTGCTGGATTTTGTCAAATGCCTTTTCTGCATTGATTGACGGGATCATATGGTTCTTCTCTTTTTTTTTGTTAATGTGATGTATCATGTTGATTGATTTGCGAATGTTGAACCAGCCCTGCATCCCAGGAATGAATCCCACTTGATCATGGTGAATAATTCTTTTTATATGCCATTGAATTCGATTTGCTAGTATCTTATTGAGAATTTTGGCATCCATATTCATCAGGGATATTGGCCTGTAGTTCTCTTTTTTGACTGGGTCTCTGTCTGGTTTAGGAATCAAAGTAATACTGGCTTCATAGAATGAGTCTGGAAGTTTTCCTTCCCTTTCTATTTCTTGGAATAGCTTGAGAAGGATAGGTATTATCTCTGCTTTAAACGTCTGGTAGAACTCCCCTGGGAAGCCATCTGGTCCTGGGCTCTTATTTGTTGGGAGATTTTTGATAACCGATTCAATTTCTTCACTGGTTATGGGTCTGTTCAAGCTTTCTATTTCCTCCTGATTGAGTTTTGGAAGAGTGTGGGTGTTCAGGAATTTGTCCATTTCTTCCAGGTTGTCCAATTTGTTGGCATATAATTTTTCATAGTATTCCCTGATAATTGTTTGTATCTCTGAGGGATTGGTTGTAATAATTCCATTTTCATTCATGATTTTATCTATTCAGGTCATCTCCCTTTTCTTTTTGAGAAGCCTGGCTAGAGGTTTATCAATTTTGTTTATTTTTTCAAAAAACCAACTCTTGGTTTCATTCATCCGCTCTACAGTTTTTTTTAGATTCTATATTGTTTATTTCTACTCTGATCTTTATTATTTCTCTTCTTCTTCTGGGTTTGGGGTGTCTTTGCTGTTCTGCTTCTATTTCCTTTAGGTGTGCTGTTAGATTTTGTATTTGGGGTTTTTCTTGTTTCTTGAGATAGTCCTGGATTGCAATATATTTTCCTCTCAGGACTGCCTTTGCTGCATCCCAAAGAGTTTGGATTGTTGCATTTTCATTTTCGTTAGTTTCCATATATTTTTAAATTTCTTCTCGAATTGCCTGGTTGACCCATTCATTCTTTAGTATGGTGTTCTTTAACCTCCATGCTTTTGGAGGTTTTCCAGACTTTTTCCTGTGGTTGATTTCAAGCTTTATAGCATTGTGGTCTGAAAGTATGCATGGTATAATTTCAATTCTTGTATATTTATGAAGGGCTGTTTTGTGACCCAGTATATGACCTATCTTGGAGAATGTTCCATGTGCACTCGAGAAGAAAGTATATTCTGTTGCTTTGGGATGCAGAGTTCTAAATATATCTGTCAAGTCCATCTGTTCCAATGTCTCATTCAGGGCCCTTGTTTCTTTATTGACCGTGTGTCTAGATGATCTATGCATTTCTGTAAGTGCATAGTGCAGGTGTTAAAGTCCCCTGCAATTACCACATTCTTATCAATAAGGTTGCTTGTGTTTATGAGTAATTGTTTTATATATTTGGGGGCTCCCGTATTCGGCGCATAGACATTTATAATTGTTAGCTCTTCCTGATGGATAGACCCTGTAATTATTATATATAATATCCTTCTTCATCTCTCATTACATCCTTTAATTTAAAGTCTAGTTTGTCTGATATAAGTATGGCTACTCCAGCTTTCTTTTGGCTTCCGGTAGCATGATAAATAGTTCTCCATCCCCTCACTCTCAATCTAAAGGTGTCCTCAGGTCTAAAATGAGTCTCTTGTAGACAGCAAATAGATGGGTCTTGTTTTTTTATCCATTCTGATACCCTTTGTCTTTTGGTTGGCGCATTTAATCCATTTACATTCAGTGTTATTATAGAAAGGTATGGGTTTAGAGTCATTGTGATGTCTGTATGTTTTATGCTTGTAGCGATGTCTCTGGTACTTTGTCTCACAGGATCCCCCTTAGGATCTCTTGTAGGGCTGGTTTAGTGGTGATGAATTCCTTCAGGTTTTGTTTGTTTGGGAAGACCTTTATCTCTCCTTCTATTCATATGACAGACTTGCTGGATAAAGGATTCTCGGCTGCATATTTTTTTCTTCAACACATTGAAGATCTCATGCCAATCCTTTCTGGCCTGCCAAGTTTCAGAAGAGAGATCAGTCACGAGTCTTATAGGTCTCCCTTTATATGTTAGGGCACGTTTATCCCTTGCTGCTTTCAGAATTTTCTCTTTATTCTTGTATTTTGCCAGTTTCACTATGATATGTCGTGCAGAAGATCGATTCAAGTTACGTCTGAAGGGAGTTCTCTGTGCCTCTTGGATTTCAATGCTTTTTCCTTCCCCAGATCCAGGAAATTCTCAGCTATGATTTCTTCAAGTACCCCTTCAGCACCTTTCCCTCTCTCTTCCTCCTCTGGGATACCAATTATGCATATATTATTTATTTTTAGTGTATCACTTAGTTCTCTAATTTTCCCCTCATACTCCTGGATTTTTTTTATCTCTCTTTTTCTCAGCTTCCTCTTTTTCCATAATTTTATCTTCTAGTTCACCTATTCTCTCCTCTGCCTCTTCAATCCGAGCCGTGGTCGTCTCCATTTTATTTTGCATTTCGTTTAAAGCGTTTTTCAGCTCCTCGTGACTGTTCCTTAGTCCCTTGATCTCTGTAGCAAGAGATTCTCTGCTGTCAGCTATACTGTTTTCAAGCCCAGCGATTAATTTTATGACTATTATTCTAAATTCACTTTCTGTTATATTATTTAAATCCTTTTTGATCAGTTCATTAGCTGTTGTTATTTCCTGGAGATTCTTTTGAGGGGAATTCTTCCGTTTTGTCATTTTGGATAGTCCCTTGAGTGGTGCGGACCTGCAGGGCACTTCCCCTGTGCTCTGGTGTATAACTGGAGTTGGTGGGCGGGGCCGCAGTCAGACCTGATGTCTGCCCCCAGCCCACCACTGGGACCACAGTCAGACTGGTGTGTGCCTTCTCTTCCCCTCTCCTAGGGGCGGGATTCACTGTGGGGTGGTGTGGCCCGTATGGGCTACTTGCACACTGCCAGGCTTGTGGTGCTGGGGATGTGGCGTATTAGCTGGGGTGGGTAGGCAAGGTGCACAGGGGCAGGAGGGGCAGGCTTAGCTCGCTTCTCCTTAGGTGATCCACTTCAGGAGGGGCCCTGTGGCAGCGGAAGGAGTCAGACCCGCTGCTGGAGGGGTGGGTCTGCAGAAGCACAGCGTTGGGTGTTTGCGCAGTGCAAGCAAGTTCCCTGGTTGGAACTGGTTCCCTTTGGGATTTTGGCTGGGGGATGGGCGAGGGAGATGGCGCTGGGGAGCGCCTTTGTTCCCTGCCAAGCTGAGCTCTGTCATCCGGGGCTCAACAACTCTCCCTCCCATTGTCCTCCAGCCCTCCTGTTCTCCGAGCAGAGCTGTTAACTTATGACCTCCCAGATGCTAAGTCCCGCTTGCTGCCGGAACACACTCCGTCCGGCCCGTCCGCTTTTGCCAGCCAGACCCAGAGGCTCTGCTTGGCTGGTGGGCCGCCCCTCTGCCCCAGCTCCCTCCCGCCAGTCCGTGGAGCGCGCACACCCTCGCCGCCCTTCCTACCCTCTTCTGTGGGCCTCTCGTCTCCGCTTGGCTCCAGAGACTCCGTTCTGCTAGTCTTCTGGCGGTTTTCTCTACAATATAATTTTAATATCCATACAGCATTTCTTTGCATGGATTTAACTTTAAAAAAGAAATTTCTTATTATTCGTTAATTATATCATTTCTATATTCTTATGTAGACTGTGATGAGTATACTTGATGATAATCTTTACATATGTTCACAGTGACCTTCTTAGGACAAAGTCTTAAAAGTAGAATTGCTTGTCAAAGAGTATACACAGTTCTAAAGATTTTTATGGAGGTTGTTCATTTGTTCCTTGAAAAATGTACACAAATTTTCCCTCCCAGTGGCATAAAATCACATTTTACCAGATTCTTACCAACAACACTTAGACGTTTTGACCTTGTTTTGAGTAAAGGTTATGTTGTGTCATGGTTCATAATTGGCGTTTCTTTGTCAGCAAAATTTTATGTTTGACTGCGTGTAGTTTGCGTGGTGTGTGCGTGAGTATGTGTGTGTGTGTGTGTGTGTGTGTGTGAAAAAGAGAGAGAGAATGTCAGTTTGTGTGAATTTCTTCTTCAGTCTTTTTTGTTTCCTATGGATGTGTTTTGTATTGATTTAAAAATATATTTGCTATTAATGAAATTAAACCTTTATCTTCGAATAACTAACAAACATGTTTTCAACTTTAGAAATGTTTCCTATTCTCCAATATTGTAAAATATCCAATTCATTACTGTTAGTACTGGAATGTTTTCTTAACATTTCAGTATTTTCACCTGTAAAATATTTCTGTGTAAGTTATGAAGTAAGAATCTGGCTTACTTTTTCTTTCAAAATTATTAATCAGTCCTTCTAGCACTATTTAAAGAACAGTTATTAATCTTCCTACTGGTTTGAAGTAATAAAAGCAAAATATAATTAATTCAGATATATATATGTAAGAGCTGTTTTTACTCTATTTGCCAATTTCCCTATTCTATTTTTAGTTGAAAATTTTGTTCATATTTATATAGCACATGTAAATGTATATGATTTTCAGTGAGTCTTAATATGATTTGGCATTTGGATGTTTTGAGATTAAAAATCATATTTTTATCACATATGCTTTCTTTTAAGTAAAATCTTTGAATTCAATTTTGAACTTACTTTCATAATTTTTTTACACTGATTCCTATGCTAGATTCAAAGCTTGTTGTAGTTTTGGTGTCTTCCCATCTCGGTTATTTGGAATATAGGGTTTTTGTTTTGTTTTTTTAATCCAAGTTAGTTAACATATAGTGTAATAATGATTTCAGGAATAGAATTTAGTGATTCATCACTTACATATAACAACACCTAGTGCTCTTCCCAACAGGTGCCCTCCTCAATGCCCATCACCTATTCAGCCCATCCCCCCACCCAACATCCCTCTAGCAACCCTCAGTTTGTTCTCTGTATTTAAGAGTCTCCTATGGTTTGCCTCCTTCTCTGTTTTTATTTTTCTTTCTCTTCCCCTATGTTCATCTGTTTTGTTTCTTAAATTCCACATATGAGTGAGATCATATGATACTAGTCTTTCTCTGACTGACTTATTTTGCTTAGCATAATACTCTAGATCCATCCACATTGCTGCAAATGGCAAAATTTCTTTCTTTTTGAATGCCAAGTAATAGTCCATTGTATGTATATACCACTCCTGTATCCATTCATCAGTTGATGGAAATTTGTGCTCTTTCCATACTTTGGCTATTGTCAGTAGTACTGCTATAAACATTGGGGTGCAGGTGTCCCTTCAGATCAGCGTTTTTGTATCCTTTGGATAAATACCTAGTAGTGCAATTGCTGGGTCGTAGGGTAGTTCTATTTTCAGTTTTTTGAAAAACCTCCATACTGTTTTCCAGAGTGGCTGTACCAGTTAGCATTCCCACCAGAAGTTTCTCCACATCCTTGCCAACATCTGCTGTTGCCTGACTTGTTAATTTTAGCCATTCTGTCAGGTGTGAGGTGGCACCTCATTGTGATTTTGATTTGTGTTTCCCTGATGATGGGGATGTTGAACATCTTTTCATGTGGCTGTTTGCCATCTGGGTGTCTTCTTTGGAAAAGTGTCTATTGATGTCTTTTGCCCATTTCTTCACTGGGTTATTTGTTTTTTGGATGTTGAGTTTGATAATTTTTTTTATAGATTCTGGATACTAACCCTTTATCTGATAGGCCATTTGCAAATATTTTCTCCCATTCTGTCAGCTTCCATTTAGTTTTGCTGATTGTTTCCTTTGCCGTGCAGAAGCTTTTCATCTTGATGAGGGCCCAATAGTTCATTTTTGCTTTTGTTTCCCTTGCCTCTAGAGACATGTCAAGTAAGAAGTTGCTGTGGCTGAGGTCTAAGAGGTCGTTGCCGGTTTTCTCCTCTAGGATTTTGATGGCTTCCTGTCTTATCTTTAAGTCTTTCATCCATTTTGAATTTATTTTGTGTATGGTGTAAGAAAGTGATCCAGGTTCGTGTTTCTGCATGTTGCTGTCCAGTTTTCCCAGCAACATTTGCTGAAGAGACTCTCTTTCTTCCATTGGATATTCTATCCTGCTTTGCCAAAGATTAGTTGGCCATACATTTGTGGGCCCATTTCTGGGTTCTGGGTTCTGGGCTCTGTTCCATAAATCTATGTGTCTGCTTTTGTGCCAGTACCATACTGTCTTGGTTACAGCTTTGTAATATAGCATGACATCCAGAATTGTGATGCCTCCAGATATGGTTTTCTTTTTCAACATTGCTTTGGCTGTTTGGGGTCTTTTCTCATTCCATACAAATTTTAGAATTGTTTTTTTTAGCTCTGTGAAGAATGCTGGTGTTATTTTGATAGGGATTGCATTGGATATGTAGATTGCTTTGGGCAGTATTGACATTTTAACAATATTTGTTCTTCCAATCCATGAGCATGGAGTGTTTTTCCATTTCTTTGAGTCTTCAGTTATTTGGAATGCAGTTTTAATATCTTCCTTTCCAAACGGAACATGCAAGCAGTATTATTTTCTGAAATATTATATGCCTGTGAAATGGCCCTCTTTATTTCATTCATTAAAGACAACCTAGATTGTTTTAAATTTCTTAACGGTCAATTTTTTATTCCCTCTGAATCTACAGGAATGATGTTTGGTTCCCCTGTTTTTTCTTAGACACCTGATATTTTACTTTTCTCTTTTCTCAATCCTTTGCAGATTTTTCCCACAGTCCCTCAGCTGTCTTCTTTCTTCCTGGGGCGAATGCTGAATCTCTTCCTTAGATCCATGACTAGAGCCTGGGAAGAGATGCATGGCAGACCCATTTCCCATGTCTGAAAAACACTAATCTACTGATTTTAAACTTTCTCCTACTCTGTAGCCTGGTTCTTTGAGACTCTGAACCAATGAGTTATATTAACAATTTATAATTCTTAACATACATTTCCTCAAAGCTCTTCTTAATTCTTCCCCTTTCTTGAAAGGTTTTGCTCATGATTTCACTTAAAAGCCACAATTCCAGCTTTTAAAATCTTCTACAATATATGCCTTTGGGAAAAATATTTAAATTTCTATCTGCCTTTTAAAAAATCTAACTTCTGTTTAATGTTCAGATGTACCTTTAGTTTTATTTTGATAATAAAAAAAATACCTACACATTTTTTCTCTCCTTTTATTATCACAAAGTGCCTTCTATTTACACTCCAAGGCTTAGGTGGTTTTATGTGGTCCAGTTTAATTTCTCTGTATTTGTGGCTCTTATACATCCTACACTGCTTTCAAAGGTAGCTGAATATCCCTTGGGTCTCTACTAATGGGTTGGGTTAGGTAACAAATGAATCCTTCTCCCTTTGATTCTTCACCCATGACTACTGAATGAGGTGGTTTACCAGGGAAACAACACCCATAATTTTATTCAATGTTTAATGCTTCTGATTTTGTCTATTTTGCATGAATGTGTACGTGAACCATGATTTAATGACTATTCTAGACAGTGGCTCTATAGCTGAGATATGGCTAGAGTTTGCAGTCTAATGGCAAAGACAGATATCAAAGACATTCAGGTAAGGTTGGAGGGTTCTTTGAAGAAATGGATAAGCAGGAAAAAAAAGGACCTCTGACACTGACATTTTACTAATCCGTAATGAAACAGCCTAATGACTTTAAATTTTTGCCTGCCACACAGAAGTTCCAGACCTATCTTTGGTGCTCTTTTGTTGTATGCATGTGGCCTTCTAGATTCCCTGGTATATGTGGGGAGGCATTCAAAGCCTTTATTCCCCCAAGTATCTCATTCCACAGCTTTTCTTGATAGACTTTGCAACATCTTATTATTTGCCCCAAATGATATCCTCTGCCTCAAGGGGCAGTAGCTAGTGTATTTTCCTTTCAGTGTCTTTGAGGAATTCCCTTGCATAGTGGACTCTCTGTCCTGAGACTTACGAGTTAAGTAACAGAAAAGTAAGCCCTTTGCACTAGTCCTTCCGGGAGCTCCCAGGGTGGTCAAAATAGACCAACACAATTTTTTGAGAACCAGGTCTTCTCTGCTCCCTCCAGAACCAGAACCAATACCAGGAATGTGGGTTGCCAAGCTGGGGAAGGAGGTGGGATAGGTCAAAACACCAGAAAAGTCTACTGTGCTTCAGACATTGATTTCCTGATGAAGCATTAACCTGGTTACTGTAAATCTCTGACAATGTCCTAGATTTCCAATAAGGTTGATTCTGACAATTTTGTCAGATTTTTCTGTGTTTCTAGGGGAGGATGGGCCCCTGGAGTTCTCCACTCTGCCATTTTCACCGATGTTACTCTCAGCTTACATTTTTTACATGAAAATGCATGTCTGAGTGTTCTTTCATATCAATACATAAAAGTTTCTTCATTCTTTTATATCAGTAGTGTTCTATTGTATAGATCTATAAGTACTTAATGAATCTCCTATTGCTATGCATCTATCTTGTTATAAACATTTTGCTATTACCAATGAGATGTAGTGAATAGCCTCTACGTAGGTTATTTCACATCTCTGCATGCATATTTCCATAACAGATTACGAATGCATTGGTGTGCCAATGGGTATGAACATCTATAATTTTGAAAATATTGCCAAATTATGTTGCATATGCTGTTACCAGTTTACAAATTTACTAACAATGTATGAGAACCCATGATTTACTATAGTCTTTCCACTACAGTGCTTCATCAATTTTTTTCATCCTCTCTAATTTGATGAGGTATAGTTTTTATTTACATTTCTCTAGTTATTAATGAAGTTGAGTATCTTTAAATAAATTTGAGACCTTTTATTTTAATTTATATGAAGCCTTTGTTTATTCATTTCTTACTTTTATGGTCATTTTTTATTAATTTGTGGTAACTTTTTATATTGGGGCAGCACCTATAGTATTTCTGTAAATATTATTACTATTTGACTTTTTTTATGTTTTAAATTCACCAATACAGAGTAAGCCTGTGGAACCCTAGGCCTGTACCCTGGACCCCTGTAAAAGCAGAACCCCAGGCCCATGCTCTTCCCCTCAGCCCCTGCGACCTCACTGTGTGGTCCCAGGTATGCTGTGTAGATTCCAGTTTCTATAAGTAATAAACCTTGTCTCTTTCAAAGTTTTCTGACGGCTATTGCTGTGTGCATCCCACACTCATAATAAGAACCAACAAGTGATGGTCCAGCCACAACACTGGTTATTGATAAACTGAGACCTACACAACAGGAGGTTTGGATCCAGATTTAATTTCTCCGAATTAGGTTCCACTGGAACCCAGTAGGCCTAACACCTCTTACTGAATAGCCCATTCCTTTCTCCTTGCCACCCTACACACCAGTTTGAAGTGCCAAATTTATGATTACACCTCATTTCTGTACATATTTGTATATAAACTAAATTTCCTTTTAAGGGATTTTTCCTACAAGTTCTAACAACTGAGATTACCTCATCATTAGCAGAGTGTTTGTGGACCACCTTCCCTCCTGTTCAACTTTAATTTTCTCTTTAATAATCTTTGATAATCTTCTTTTATGGCAGCCCCCAGAGAATGTAGATACATGGTTCAGAAATGTTGCAGACTTACCTATAATTAGCTCTGGCTTTGTATGTTTATATTGGCCAAAATGGTAGAGCAAGTTGCCAAGTATGTCACATCATGAGACAAGTTAACCAGGTATATCAATGCATACATTCTCTTGGATGGAACATGCTCCACCATATCTATCTGCTCTAACTTGCATTTTGAGCTGTAAAGATAAGTTGCCCAATATGTGATGTTGTTCCGGATAGGTGGTGGTTACTGTCATATATCTATGAGAAACCTAAATTTTGGGGTATTTGTAGGTCCCTATTCAGGGATTTAAACTTTGTAATTTACAGTTCTCTCAGGAAAGTTCTTCTCTAAAGCATGAAAGAAAGATGGCTACCTTCATATCCATTTTTTAAAAAATGAGATTTCTGATGAACTTTAAGGCTCCTATACCTAACAAACATATTCTAATGATTTTGATTGTATTATCCGTTAAGCTAGTTATAAGTAATGTTTACAGGTGAACTAAGTTTAATGAGCATTGCTTTCCTTAACACGTACCTTTTCTTGGGGATGTACATTTACATTTTATTATCATTTAGCAAATAATGACATTAAAATTTGACTTCTAGATCAATGTTCTTACATATATTTTTCCATGACTCAGATTATTTCAATATACATGCTCAAGAAAATGAGTAGATTTTCTAAAATATTGGTTACATGCTTTTATTTGATATGTAGTTCTGTTGTATTTAAAGAGTTGTAGTTAAAAATGTGGGATTATGAAAACTAATGGATAATAATTGAGAATTTGTGCATTTGTAGTGTTGAAACATGTATTAGGAGTATTTTTTTTAAGTTCTCATATGTCTATTACTGAACCAACCTATGGTACAGAAGTATAGTATCAGAGAAAAAAACATTTCCCTGATAAAACATGTCTATTGCTTAGGTAGTAGTGATGTTTACAGAGTGATAGGATACAAACATGTGGCCTTAATGCCACATAAATATGTGTGCCATCTCATACGCCATCCCTTATAGACCCATCCTGGTTCTTCTCCAATGCCTCCTCTTGGATTGTACCTGATTTTATTACCAGTTTTCATCTGAATCCACTGGGGAATGGGATGATTCTGCCTTTGTTTCTTGGCCAGTAATCACTTGATCCTGAAAGTCTTATGAGAAGACATGGTGAGGAACATTCAACCACACACACCATGATGGAGGGGCAAAGGAGGTATTAGGAGTGTTTTTTTTTTTAACAATAAAAGGAGAGAAAAGGCAAGGATAAGTATGATTATGAACAAATAAGTAAGCTTGAAGAGCTGTGATATAAGATTATGGGTTTCACTACTTACTTATATTAACTTATGATCAGACCTCCAGAGAAAAACATTTTTTCTCTTGTATGAATCTTCAATGACACTGGACATGCATTAACTATATTGCTATGTGATTTATAAATCAAGATGATAAAATTTTAGTACTTCCATACTAGAGATAAAAGAAAGCAATTATAAGGAAATGAAAATTAATAAGACTTCTAAAAACTTGAGAAACATAATTGCCTATCAAAGTGAATAAAATTAACCTTTATATGTAGGACATGAATGCAAATTCTAAGAAACATTTTGTGTCTCTTACTTGCTAAAAAAAAACATATTCTAACTTTAATGCTGAGCATAACATCCAGACTTATCTTTGAAACACAACTACCCAAAACTATTTTTAAAATAAACTCTTAAGTACTCTGAGATCAAGTATTAAAATTATATAAATTATAGGCCAGTGCACACTCACCATGCTTCCACTAAGCATTTAATTTTGAGATATTATTTTTTAAATTCACAAAATTTCTATGGGTTGCTTAGGCATATTTATTAATTACCCAAGATTTTTGGAAATGGAGACTCAATTTCATATTATAAATGAGAAAGTACTCTCTCTTAGATACAAAAGTCTTTCAATTAATGCCAAAACCCACATAATTGTTTTTGACATCCAATTTACTCTTTATGGTTTTTGATGATTATTTGTTGAGATCACTCAGCTTTACTTTACCCTTCTCTCTTCAAATATAATCCAACTTAGTTTTTAGCCCCATTTGAAAAGATTTCCTTAGGCCAATAGAAACATTTTTAAATCAAGCTGGAGATACATAGAAGAGGAAGTATGTATTTTTTCTGCTAAATCATTTATTGCAGTTTCTGAGTTACAACCAGTACCTAAGTAAATAAGCTAGCATGCAGGAATGTGGTTTCTGAAGGTGGAAAAGACCCCAAGGAAATTGCATGTATTTCTTATTCAGTTGACAGAGATTCAGTTTGATGAAAGCAAGCCACCCTAAATGTTGGATATACCACTTTTCCAAAAATCAGTGGCTTAAGACAAAAGCATTTATTTAGGCCACACATCTCTAGGTTAGCTGGGAGGATTTTCTGGTCTTGGCTAGTGCCTATGCTTTCCCACATGTGAGGGGTGGACTGGATTTGGGGTGATCTTGAATGGCCTTGACTGGGATACGTCATCTCTTTTACATGTACCTCATCTTCCAGCATGGCCTTCTCGTGGATGGTAGAGAGCAAGAGAGCAAGCCCAACTGGACAAGTGACTTCTAGCCTGTTTGTCTGAGCAAGTGCCTTGTCTGACCCCAGAGTCAGAGTGGAAGGACCCTACAAGGCTATTTGGCAAACAGCATGAACGCAGACACAGGAAGGGGTGGAAGATTAGAGCCATTTTGCAATTTACAACTGTGGTCGTTTGGGGGTCACGTTCGCCATAGCAGAATATGTGTATGCAGATACTCTGCTGCTTCCAGAGAGCAGAACTACTTCAAAACTGGGAAAACCTCACAGGGGAGTCCAGAGTTAAAGCTGTACTACCTTATGGCACCTTGTCCTATAAACACTGTACTCAAATACTCAAAGCTCATATTGTTGACTAATAATAGGAAAGATGCCATTTGGGAACATTATTCTGATACTAAGGTCTGCTGAAACTTCAACAACAATGCAATTCATATTTTCCTGGATTTATCTCTTAGGAGAAATAAGGAAAACACAATTAAATGTTGAATTATTGCTCTCAGGCAACCCATTTGTAAAGGATAATGATCTTACCTAGAAGATAAAAGTTTTCCTATGATTAGGTTCTTCAGTCTAGGAAGCATTATCAAACACCTGAGAGTAATATGTAAAAGACCTTCCTTCACTTCTTGGGCTAATTAAGAGGAATGGTGTCTCTAAGGAGTCTTCATGTACAGATCTTCCTCCAGCACCTCAACTCTGGTGTTTTCAGTTACAAGTTGTGACTCACAGCTGCTGGGTTTTGTTCCAAATCATGCAGTTTATTTTCAAGATGTAGTACGAATTTTTTTTTTTTTTTTTTTTTTTGGTTAGGCTCCATTTGCAAGTAAACACCCTCATTATTCAGCTCATAAATTGTGCAACACAATTGCAAACATTTTTTAATATTTCCATTTTCTTCTATCCCGTGAAAAGTCTAATTGTTAAAAGTTCCATTTATGATTGCCATTAGGTGGATTTTGAAATTTTATAGTCTTGTGATAAGTACTCTGTGTTTCATGAAATTCTAAATTTTCTTCAATTCAATATGGTAATCTCACTATAAATAAAAATACTGTGAGATATCTAATTAGTAATAATAATAGTTAAGATTTATTGGGCACTTATCAGGACTTGGGAGTATATCAATATACATCTGTCTAATACAGTGTAATTTTTGCAACAGTTCTAAACAAGGGTATTATATTTGTCAGGAAATTGAAGCTCGGAGGAACCAGATTTCTTAGAGATCACTTCTTGTAGCTGAAGGAAAAGATTGTGCTTATTTTGTGATTGTACTTATTTAGGGAACCCCTTCCTGCACTGTAGTCTGGAAGTTGCCTCCAGATAGAAAACCAGGAGGATTGTAGGACTCACTTCCTTTGTTACCCTTTCCCTCGGGTGTCACTGTCTCGCTCTACCTCTTGTCCAATGTCTGAAAACTGCTGTTTTATGTATTGTTTTCAGTTTTCAGGTGGTGTATCATAAGAAAAGAAGTCGAGCACCAGTTATTTGGATATGATAGGAGCAGAATTCCTCTGGAATATTGTTTTATAGCTGTCCAACTTTTCCAAATAGAAGGAAGATGTAAGGGAATTTGAAAGAGCCAACCCACAGTATCTCTGTCATGCCTTTTCACTGTGATTCTGAAAACTGTCTGTTGAATCACCATTGTCTAAACATCCCACAGCCTTTGGGACACTCTCAAAGCATTCTGGGCTCATAGAATCCTAGTCCAGATCTTATACATAGGATGACTTGGGGCAGTTATTCTTTATCTGCCTGTTAACTACCTCCAGACAACTGCAATTTAAAATTTTGCTTTCTTGTCCCTTGTTAGTTTTCAATCTCAGGTCATCAAACTATACCAGTTCTTTGGAATCATTCTGAACCTTCTTTTCTGAGATGTAGGAGGGTTTTGTTAATCTGTTAATTTAGACATCCTTTCATCTCAAGGATTTTTGTTAATAAATCATTTTCCTGTTCAATTGGTTGGATTCTCTCTTAAGAGCACCAGTTATCTTCATGTTAGTTCTTTTTTGCCTTGCCTCAGTGTCTATTTTTTCCCTTCAAATTGCTGTGATTGTGTAGTCTTTTTGTCTGCAGTCACTGTAATTATCTCGTCATTCTTCTGTGTTATTATGTTATTATCTCAATTATAAAGCATATTTATTCTCTACTTTATTTCTGATTTTCTTTTACTTCTGTAATAGTATTATTTTGACCCTCAATTAATTTTGTTGACTCTTTTTTTTTTATCTCATTCTGTTGTTGTATCATCTTGTGTTTGAGTTTGTTTATATATTAAATCCTTATTCTCATTAATTTATCCTATGATGTAAAACACTAGTAGGAACATTTTCTCTGTTTTGGAGCTAACATATTTTTCCAAACTGCTCTGTCTTTCATATGTTATATTTCTTTCTGAGAAGGGTGGTGTAGTGTTTTGGGATGCCTGTGAGACCATTTCATTTAATCTCACTGGATCTAGAGAGTTCATTTCACCTAAAATATTGTGGATGACTTCTTAACTGTCCTTCGTACGTTGACTCTGGCATGTCTGTGTTTCTGGCCAAATTACATTTTGGGGCTTCAGGTTTGTTCTGTTGCCTGTTTAGGAGACATCAACTAGAGCTGCGTGCAGTCTTTGTTAGGGAGAAAGGGCTCTTTTGAGAATTTCAGTACTCCTGTACAAACGTTTCCTTTACCTGGTAAAGACTAGGAATCCTACTTTCACAGCGGAGCTGGTAGGAATTTGGAGAAGGGGGGTGTACTCACCTCAGAATTTTAGATCATTTTTTTCATTTTATGGAGGATACCTGGAATCAATGTGTTGTTCACTAAGACCTGTTTTCACTTATTCACTCTACTCCCACTTACTGTTCTCCATCATTCAAATTAAAAGATAAAATAAAATAAAATTGGTAGTATTTGTGAGAATTGTCAATATTTAATCAATTCCTGGTACCATTAATATAAAGTAGGGTTGTGGTTAAAGTCCACACTACATTTGTGCCCTTTCCTTGTTCGTAGATTGATAAATGAATCTTTTTCTTTTGCTTTTTATTTCTTACTCATTTCATTACATATTGAAGGAGGGAGAAATCTATCATTTTTACCTGGAAGTCTGGTGCTGATGTTTAATTAAAGGTTAAGTTTAAATTCTATGGTAACAAAGTGTCTATTTTTCCAGATGAGCTGAACTATTTTCCATTATTATTTAATTAGATTTATGTCACATTTATTGCCAAGGATTTTAATGTAGTAGCTCTCCTCAGCCTAGTTTTTTGGTATAAGTATGTACTCCCAGTTCGCATAACATAATTTAACGACTCTGATTTTATTTCAGTGTCAGTGGTTCTATGAACTTTTGCTTTTGACTGTAAGCCAACTCACATTCTATTTGGAATTAGGTAAAGTATGTAATCTAGAAACAAAGTCATTCCTTTGGAAATAGGATGATATACTGTAAATCTCTGCTATAGCAACTGCTTCTATGCCACCTGTCAGAGTATTCCCTCCCCTCCCATCAAAAAGGGGATCAAAATATTTTAGTTCTATGGCTTTTTGAAGCTAAACGTGGTTAAATTCAAAATGAAAATATATACACATGTTAGTTTTCACTCAGCCAAGTGGTCACTATTGTATAGAATTTTTCAAATGGAAATTTATCTTACAAATAAGGACCCATTAATGTGTTTTTAAAGGTTATTTAATCTTGCCATTAGGCACTTGGTCTACATGGAGAGACTATAATAAATAGCTGTGTCGGAATAAATTACAGGGATGTCATTGGAGACGAAATCCACTTCAGCAACCTGACTTGTCTTCCTGAAAATCCAGGGAAGAACGTTTCCTCAAGTCATAGTAGCTAGAAAAAGTGAACTATGGCATTATTATTTTAATCCTAAGAATTGGTACTCACAGGTATTGAGAATTACAGTTTATTTCCCTTTCTGGCTTGGCTATTCGGAAACTCCAAACACTGGGACTTAACGTCTCTTAACTACTGTATGGGATCTTATGCCATGTATTCAGCCATTTGTCTTCCTTTTCCTCTGTTTCCTTTTTCATTTCTCATTTTTAATTACTTTTTCATCTAAAAGCTCTAATACTCATAATACTCTAATACATACTCATAAAATATTTGGAGTTGTGTTAGGCATAATAAATTTAATTAAATATTTAATCATTCATTCCATCACTGGTGAGTTGTATTTAGATATGCAGTAACTGAATGAATATAATTATAAAGTCACTAAGTTCAAACTAAAACTTTAATATATGTATATTAATCTCAGCCCCATTTAGGATACCAAAAAAGGAAACATCCAAATATACAACAATGAAGGAGTTGTTAAATACATTATTGTTTATGTACATGATCTCTTCCAAAAATTTATTAAATAAAGGCAAGTGTTCATTGCAAAGCATTGTTCAAATAGTGAGATGCAAAACAATATTATATATTACAATATGATCTTAATTTAGTTGATATGACATGAATAGAAAATGTCTTCAAGTGCATATATCAAATGTTAAATGTTACTCATGAGTGTTCATTATACATGATTTTTATTTTGTCTTGTGTCAACAGTTTTCATGCACTCTACAATGAGCGTTACTTTTATTAACAGAAATGTATACTATTTTAAGTTAACTTTTATTTTTCAGCTTACTGCCATAATATTAACATATATTTTATATAGAGATATAACAGTATTATTTTGCTAATCCAATATAGTGACTTAAATCCTACTTCCATCCACACCTTGTTAAGCTTACTAAAGGACACTAAGACCTTACCTTCTACAGAAATTGTGTTTTTTCTTCTAAAATTATCCAGAGATGGTTCTCCATTTTGCCAAAATTATTGATATTTTTATCATAAAGGTGAACATCTGAAGTGTCAAAGTCATATGTACAGGTATTCAAAATGATCATTTGTACCTAGAAATTTTCTATAACTTGTGAAATAAGTAAAGTTGACAGAAATTTCAATGCTAGAGACTTCCTGTTTCATAAACCAGACTTATTCTGTAGCATACCAATTCTAAAGGAATTGAACCTTTCTACACTGTTTAATTTTACATTTGTACTCTCCTTCAATGTCTTTTATATTCTGAAAAAATAGTGTGGAAAATCTGGTAGTGCAAGATATACCATGATTAGAATTCTGCCATTTTCCTCCATGCATAATTATGCTGCTTCCATTGTCATATTATTCTCTATTGACAGAGTATCATTTCCCACATGTTGAGAACATATAGAGTGTATTTTATTTCAAAGGAGATAAAAACAAGAAATAGATTGTAATTGCTCACGTTGAGTTATGAGTGACTTTCCCTCCTCAACAAAATGCATGCTATTTTAGTACAGCCTCCAGTTCATTGAACACTTGGTAATTTCTTTTTTTTTCCGTCTTAATCTTTTTTTCACAATAAAAATTCCCTCTTTAGTGTTGGGATAAATGTGCTTTATTCCATTTCTTGTCTAGTCTACATTCGTAGCTAAAATTATTGCTTTTGGGAGATTTTGTTTTAACTCCACGCGTGCGCGTGTGTGTGTGTGTTAGAAAAAAAAGGATGGAAAAATTCTAACCAAAATGTATGTGGCTATATCTAATTATTTTAATATTTTCAATAGTATAAGTCAACATTTTAAAAAGATTTCTTCTTTAATCTATAATATTAAGTTGTTCTATATTCCCTGACATTGTCAGTGTCTTTGAACTTGCAGACACACACAGTGAGAATTCTTTTAGTTAACATTTTTTGGCTAGGATTTAGTAACAGCTATAGGTGGTATTACTTAGTTATTACTTTTCTCTCCTTTGCTTGTTATCAAAAGTATTATTTAATTTCCATAATAATACCATGAGATTCTTCAGATTCTTTTCCCAGAGAAGATTTTATTTCATTAAAATATATACCCAAAATAGGTTATCCTTTTAAGTGTTGTGAAAACTTCCAAAAACGAAAACATTTATTTAACTGAGATTTGGCTTGCATTTTTCCTCCCAGAGTGACTTATACAAAACATACATAAATGTGAGGGGATTTCAATATCCTTGGACTTTATCTTGTACTTAAAACACTAGTGTCAATATTTTTGTCTATTAAGATTCATTTAAGGATTTGGGTTTTGTTTCTAGTATTTTGTAAACATAGAAAGAAGAAGCTTAGTGTGTTTGAAAGAAGATCATTTTGTGTTTATGGACAATAAAGTACTGTTCTTGCAATTACACCAACCATTAGTCCTAAAAAATAACGCTTCCCTGGCCTAAAGATAGGCTTTCAAAGATTATATTATCTTGTGTTTCTATTTGGCACATAGATTCTCCAATAAATTGCCTTTAAATAAATGAATTCTCTAATGCCCACAAATAGAGGAAAATCCATCTTATTTCACCCATTGAAAAAGAAAACAAAAGAAAATTTGGTAGTCCTTTCTTTTTTGTTTTCCTTTATATCAAGACTCTTGAAAAAGTTTTTCTACCCGCAGTCTCTGATTTTTCTCCATTTATTCTTTCTAGCCCGTTCCAACTAACTTTTATCTCCACCACTCCACTAGAGCTACTTTTGTTGTCACCAGTGATCTCTATGCAGTTAAATCCAGTGCCATCTCTCAATCTTCAACACGGTTGACATATTAGCAGCTTTTGACATAACTGATCCTTCCTTTCTTAAGAAACTGGTTTTGGCTTCCAGAACTTTCTCTCCTCAATCCCTTTTGCTAGCTCCTTCTCATTTTTTCAACCACTAAATAGTGGAGTGATTGACACTCAGTCTTTGAACTTCTCTCTCTCTCTGTTTTCCTTTTACAACTTCATCTAGTCTCATTGACCAAAATCCCTCCTATAACCAACGATGCCCAAATGTACACATCTTGTCTGAAACTCCTTTGAACACCAAACTTATTTATATTACCCATTTCCTAGTGTATATCTTCCTTGGACATCTAATTGACATCTCAAACTTAATGTCTAAACCTGCCCTTCCTATAATCAATCTTTCCCATCTCAGTTAATGGCCACTCCATCCTTCCAGTTGATGAAGCCAAGAAAGCGTGGAATCAAACTTTAACTCTCATATTTCCCATTCACTTCAACAGCACATCCTGTGGGATCTATCTCTTTTAAGATACATGCAGTGCTATTGACCTGATCCAATCTGCCATCATCTTTCAGCTAGATCATTATATGATAGCCTTCCAAGTAGTCTTTCTTTTTCCCTTGCCCCTTATTTTGCACAATGCCTCTGGTGAACTTGTTAAAATATAAGTGAAATCATTTTACCCCTCCACTCAAAACTCTCTAATAACCTCTTATTTTGACCTCAGTCTCTAGGGTATGGCTGCTCTGACTTCTGTCCATATAGTATTTCTCACTCTCCTCCAGCCACACTGGCCTCATGGATTTTCTGTGAATACTCCAGGTGTGTTCTTGCCCCAGGGCCTTCACACTTGCGTTTCCCTTTGTTTGGAATGTTTTCTTCACGAGTGTCCACAAAGCTCACTTTCCCACCTCCTTCAGGTTTTTACTTAAAGGTCACATTTTCATTTAAAATTGCACCTCCACATGGGCTCCACCCTATTTCAGTCAATACCATCTTACATACTACATATCTTCTTAATTTAACTTGTTTGTTGCCACTGTCTCCCAAAACAAGAATGTAAGATTGGGTTTTAATTCTTCTGTTCAGAACTGTATCAACCAAACTTAAAACAGAGGCTGAAATATATTGGGTACACAATAAATATTTGTAGAGTACATTAATGAACACAACAAAACGGTGACTAAGGTAGCATGCTTTTAACTTTGGAGTGAATTATATTATTTTGCATAACAGATTTAATCTTCAAAAATATTTTGCATATGCTAATATCAAATTCAGGTTTATTACATGGAATGTCCATTACCCTACACAAAATAGACCCGTTAAAATATTGCGTTAATAAAATTTTTGCATGCATATAAGTGAAGAGATAGGCTAGGAGACATGAACAAAGTGAGAATAATCAGGCTAGGATTTTAAAATGTATTATATAACTAACACTGAGATAAGTGAGTCAAATTAATATGTGAGATAGTGAATACAAAATTTGTAAGATCCTCTTTCTTAGACAATAAAATAGAATTGTTGTAGAGCTTTGTTTAGAGACTTCTTGAGAACTCTAAGTGGTACCGAAATGACATACGGAGAATGACTTTCTTTGTAGTGTCATGCTGCCTTGATTGAGGCCATTTTCTAGGCAGAATACCAGACTTACCTCTAAGTTGAGATATACATTTTAGTTTATCTATTTTTAGAAGAAATGCATTTTTTTTCTGTAAGAGGTTCATGAACTAATGCCAAAAATATTTTCCTGCTATGTTCCCTGAGCCAGGATTCTGCCTTCTCTAGGCTGTCTGGTTGGTATCATTCTGGATTTGTGGTAAGAAGATCTGGCAAGGGGGGCGCCTGGGTGGCGCAGTCGGTTAAGCGTCCGACTTCAGCCAGGTCACGATCTCGCGGTCCGGGAGTTCGAGCCCCGCGTCAGGCTCTGGGCTGATGGCTCAGAGCCTGGAGCCTGTTTCCGATCCTGTGTCTCCCTCTCTCTCTGCCCCTCCCCCGTTCATGCTCTGTCTCTCTCCGTCCCAAAAATAAATAAACGTTGAAAAAAAAAAAAATGAAGACCTGGCAAGGAGTCTGGAGACAGGAGTTGTAGTTTTGAGTCTGTTTATCCCTCCCTTCTTTCACCTACCACCCATATACAGTGTTCGACCATAACAGTCTGTTAATGACACATTTAAATGTTGTGGAATAAAATCCATTGTGTATATAAAAAAGCTTCTCAGTGTTTTACCAGGAAACTATAATATGATTATTTGCCAGGGGTATTATTGAAAAGATTCTTAATTTGTGTGAGAAGTTGGGTAGACGTCCTCCAAGTTCTATTTTAAGTTTCTAGATTTGATCATCTTTAAAAGTTATCTATTTACATACCGCATTGTAGCATTTATGCAGGGAAATGGAATTTCATTCCTGGGCCTTATTTATAGTTTCTCTTTATTGGAAAACTGTAGTTGAAAAAAACATTCTTTACTCTATGAATTTTGCATGAATCAATAATAAAGGCTGGAAGCACTTGGTAAATACTTTCTATAAGAAAATGATAGCTCTTGAATATTTTAACCATAAATGACACGTTACAGAAATGTATTTAAGACAGAAAACTGGCTCTAATCGAAGAGCAATATAATATATCAGTTGGCCAAGTCTGTCTCCTTCTAAGAGAGAAGGTGGCAGAATATGAATTGTTCTCTGGAAATGTAGATTAAAAACTAAGAAGTATTTTGATGTGCACATACATCAACAGCCTCGCTAATAAAAATGGGCATCTGGCATTTGTTCCCCTTAAAAAAATAACATACCATATAGTATTTTAGCCAGAGTATAATAAATATAAAATAAAAGTTTTTATAAATCAGTTTGTGAACATCAAACAAATTTTGAATCAGAGTATGTTTAAATTTTTTGTAGACACCGTATAAAATTAATAATAAACTTTGGGCATCAAGGCAACACTGGATCAAGAATTACTATGTTTGATTAAAAAGTATATTTGGAAACTTCAGTTTTAGGTCCAGCATATTAGGAGTTTAAAAGCCACCACTGAATCTTAACAAATAAAAAGCTGAATACAACAAACAAACAGGCAAAAAAATATCCAAAACCCCCCAAAATCAGTAACTCTTCTTAGATCCAAAAAGGTGAGTCACAGGGAAAAAACTGCTATCCTCAGAACTAGAGAGACAGTCAGGTAAATATAGAGAATCAGACTTACTGCAGTAGAAACCCACAAGCAGGCACCTCTGTAGGCATCAGTACTGTAGTAGAAAAATCTGAACTGTAGTTGATGAGTTGCTAGAGGTTTAGTGCGGACAAATCTAAAAATTAAAAACTCCAGGACAAATCTAAAAGTTAAAAACTAGTCATTGGAGAGCCTTGAGACTTCTGTGAATTTTACTTACAGGAATCACAGTGAGTATCAGAGGAAAATTTTCTTGTACGTGTGTCAGAGGAGAGGAAAAAGAACGATTTTGATGTTTGCCTGACCATTCTAGTTTTCTTAGGTAGGATAAGTTTCTCCAGCTTTCAGGAGAAGCTATTTTACCAGGGGCTAATATACTATGACTTATCAGAGCCTAACCTACATAGGGGAGGGGGAAATCTACAACTCCAGCACTCGCTAGCCAACTGGTCCCATGTAAAGAAGGAAAAATTCTGAGACGCACCAACGAAATTTACCTTTCAGCCTCACAGGCTTACTAAAAGACTGAGACCTAACCACCGGACTATAGAACACATCCTTTCCCTGCAAACCTTACATCACAACAGGCCTATTCAACACAAATCCCTTTTCTCAGTACATAATGCCCACCTTTTCACAAGAAAATTATAAGACATACTAAAAGGCAAAAATTACAGTTTGAAGGGATAGAACAAGCATCATAACCAGAGTCTGATATGGCAGGAATGTTGGAATTATTAGACAAGGAATTAAAAAAATTATGATTGATATGCTAAGGGTATCAATGGAAAAAGTAGACAACATGCAAGAACAGATGGATAATGTCATGATACAGGTGGAGATCCAAAGAAAAAGGTTTTTTTTAATTATTAGGGATTAAAAACATTGCATCAGAAATGAAGAATGCCTTTAATGAACTCATTAGTAGACTAGACATGGCAGAGGACTGAATCTCTAAGCTTGAGAATATCTCAATAAAAATCTCTAAAACTGAGAAGAAAAGAGAAAAAAAAGACTGAAAATGCAAAACAAAATATCCAAAAATAAGAGATGACTACAAAAGATACATACCACCTTATATTCTTTCAAGCCTGATTCCCTGATACAAAATTCAAGTAAGCACAGCCAGGAAAAAAAAGTGTCTATAAAACCCATTCACTTAAGGAAATATGCACAGATGTAATAACCGTGAGGAATGGTTGCACCAAAAGAAGAGCCCCGCCTCCAGTGGATGAAACATAGAACACACTTGTGACTCCAGTCTTGTTCTACCTCTTCATGCAAGTAATCCGCAAGTGCCAATCTCTTCTCTTCTTTCTCCTTTCGCTTTAGTATTCTGAGGGTTAGCTATTAGAAACTATGTAATGCCCCACCAATATATTTAATTGTCTGCCTTGTACACCAAAGCTCTCTCACATCACTCAGGCCTGTTCTACTCCTTCGTGTTCTTTTGGAACACGTAATTACCCCTACAACATAGATCCCTTCCACAGCAATAAGAAAGACACAAAGAAACACTCAAGGAAGTGCATTATTTTCATTTTGCTCCATTGCCTTTGGGTGAAACTGTCTCCACAAGATTCTCATTGATGTCAGAACAGTAGAGCTTTAACCCTGGCTGATATTGTGTGGCCGGGCTTCTATCCGGCAAAGAATAGATACCACCAAAGATTCAAACAACTTTTCAAACAGCATCAGCTTCTAAATCTTTAAACACATTTTATTGAATATCTCCCCAACCCAATCCTTAGGAAAATGTATGTATATGTTTGCGTTTGATGCACGAATGACAAATGTACCTCATCAGTGGAATTAAAAGCTATTTGATCCATTGAACATATTAGGAGGTTTTTAATTTAAGTTTTTGGTTCTTGAATTTTGATTTATATTTGCTTGAACTCTATAAATCATTTCAAATACATGTATTAGTGCATGCCTGACATGACTAGAAAATGACTTTGGTAATATGGTCATAGCTAATCACTACTAGAAAAAACAAAGTAAAATTTACTGCAGGGTACAGTCAGTCTAGCACATATTCTGTTTAACATGACTGAAATGTGTGGAAAATAACTGAGGAAAAGAAAAATGATTTTTTTAGGGCCCTTAAATAAGTCTTTTAAGAAGACATTAGGGAGGTAAAAAAATCATTCCATTAACCCATAAAAGGAGAAAGTCTATTGTTATAGGTAAAATTCTAAGATGGTCCCCAAGTTTCCCAGCTTATGATGTATATACTCTATGTTCTTCCCTTCCCTTATATGTGGGCAGATCTATGAATATGATGGAATAATCACTCACTTGGTTAGATTATATTATATCATAAATGTGAAAGAATTTTGAAGATATAGTTAAGGTCCTAAATCAGCTGGCTTTGAGATAATCAAAACAGAGATTATTCTAGAAGGAAGGAAATAACAATGGTAAGAGCAGAAATAAATGAAATAGAAGTTAAAAAGACAGTAGAAAGCATCAATGAAAGTAAGAGTGATTTTTTTAGCGACCAAAATTGACAAATCTTTAGACTTAGAAGAAAAAAAGAGAGGTGACCCATATAAATAAAATCATAAATAAAAGGGGAAACACTACAACTGATAGAAATATTAAGAGTCATAAGAAACTACTATGAACAATTATATTCCAGCAAATTAGGTAATGTGGAAAAAAATAGATACATTCCTAGAAACATACAGCATACTAAGATTGAATCATGAAGAAATAGAAAATCTGAATGGGCCAATCCCTAGTAATTGAATCAGTAATTGAATCAATAATCAAAAGTCTCCCAAGAAAGACATGTGCAGGACCAGATGGCTTCAGTGGTGAATTCTCCCAAACATTTAAAGAAGAATTAATGTAGGGGCACTGGTATGGCTCAGTTGGTTAAGTGTTGACTTTGGCTCAGGTAATGATCTTGCAGTTCATGGGTTCAAGTCCCATGTCAGGCTCCGTGCTGACAGCTCAGAGCCTGGAGCCTGCTTCGGATTCTGTGTCTTCCTCTCTCTTTGCTCCTCCCCCACTCACACTCTGTCTCTCTTTCTCTCTCAAAAATAAACATTTTTTAAAAAGTTTAAAGAAGAATTAATGCCAAACCTTCTCAACCTCTCCCCAAAAATTGAGGAGCAGGGAGCACTTCCAAACTCATTTTATAAGGCCAGCATTATCCTGATACCAAAACCAGAGAAGAACACTATAAAAAAGGAAAAATACAGGCAATATACCTGACAAATGGAGATGCAAAAATCCTCATCAAAATATTAGCAAACCAAATTCTACACTACATCAAAAGGATCCTACACTGTAACAAAATGGGATTTATTCCAGGAGTGCAAGAATGGTTCAATATTCACAAGTCAATCAATGTGATACACCTCATTAACAAAATGAAGGTTAAAGCCATATGACTTTATATCATCTCAGTTGGTGCAGAAAAAAATAATTGACAAAATTCAAAAACTTTTCATGATATTCAGCATACTGAGTGTAGAAAGAATGTACCTCAACATAATAAAGGTCACATACAACAGCTAATATCCTCAATGTTGAAAAGCTGAAAGCTTTTCCTCTAAGATCAGAAACAATGAAAGGGTGCCCATTCTCACCGCTTTTATTTAACACAGTACTAGAAGTCTTAGCCAGAGCAGTTAGGCAAGAAAAAGAATTAAAGGGCACCCATATCTGAAAGGAAAGGGTAAAATTATCTCCGTTTGCAGATGGCATGATATTATATATAGAAAACCCTAATGATTCCATCAAAATACTGTTAGAACTAATAAATTCAGTAAAGTTGCAGGATACAAAATTAGCAAAGAAAAGTTTGCTACATTTCTATACACTAACAATGAACTATGGAAAGAGAAATTATGAAAAGAACACCATTTACAATAACATTGAAAACAAATACTTAGGAATACACTTAAGCAAAAGGGCTCTATACTAAAAAACTGTAAGATGTTGATGAAAGAAATTGAACAAGACACCAATAAATATATATTTTATGTTCATAGATTGCACAAATTAATATTGTTAAAATGTATTTCCTAAAGCAATCTACAGTTCTGATACAATCCCTATCAAAATTCTAATGGCATTTTTCATAGGTATAGAAGAAAACAATCCTAAAATTCACGTGGACCACAAAAGATGCCATATAGCCAAGGTAATCTTGAGAAAGAACACAGCTGGAAGTATCGTGCTTTCATTTCAAACTATAGTACAAAACTAGAGTAATCAAAACAGTATGGTATTGGCATAAAAACAGATAAATGGAATAGAAAAGAGAGTCCATAACTAAATCCAGACATGTATGGTCAATCAATTTTTGACAAGAGAGTCAATGTAATATAAATGACCCACATCTATACAGTGGAGAAAAGATCACCTCCTTAATAAATGGTGTTGAGAAAACTGGATACCACAGGTGAAAGAGTGAAACTGACCCCTATCTTACACCACACACCATACACAAAAGTCAACTCAAAATGGATTACAGACTTAAATGGAAGACCTGAAACCATAAATCTCCTAGACAACAACAAAGGGGTAATTTTAAAAATGGTCAGAGGATGTGGATATTTTTCCAAAGAAGATATCCATATGGCCAAAAATATGTGAAAAGGTGCATGACATCATTAATCAGAGAAATGCAAATCAAATGTCACCTCACGTTTATTAGAATGTCTGTTATCAAAAAGACAAGAGATAATAAATGTTGGCGAGGCTGTGGAGAAAAGGAAACACTTATATACTGTTGGTAGGACTGTAAACTGGTACAGCCACTATGTAAAACAGTATGGAGGCTCCTTAAGAAATTAAAAACAGAATTATCATGTGATCTAGCAATCCCATATCTGGGTATACATCCAAAGGAGAGGAAATCATTATCACTAATGTCTCAAAGAGATATCTGTACTTTCTTGTTCACTGAAGCATTTATTCACAATAGCTAAGATATGGAAACAAACTATCTGTCAATAAATGAATGGACAAAGTAAATGGATATATATATATATATATATATATAAACCTTTTATATATTTTTTAAAATTTAATATCTATTTAATTTTAGTATTTATATTATTAAATCTGTATTATATGATAATATGTAAAATATGTGTCATATATATAGACTAGAATAGAATATTTTTCAGCCTTAAAAAAAGGAAGTAAATCTTGCCATTTGCAACAACATGGATGAACTAGAAGGGCATTATGCCAAGTGAAATAAGACAGACAGGGAAAGATGGTATCACTTACATGTGGAATCTAAAAGCAAAAACAAAACAAAACAAAAAACCCAAAAATCAAAGTCATAGAATAGAGGGTAAAATGGTGGTTGCCAATGACTGGGAAGTAGGGAAAGTGGGGACAAGTTGGTAAAAGAGTATAAGCTTTCAGTTATAAGATGAATAATTTAAGGACCTAATGTATAACATTAGACTGGTGACCACAGTTGATACTACCGTGTTGCATAATTGAAATTTACTATGAGAATACAACTGAGATGTTTACACCCCAAAAAACAAAAAAAAAGATAACTTTGTGAGGTGATGGCTGTTAATTAACTTTATGGTGGGGGATCCTGTCACAACATGTAAGTATACCAAATCATCATGTTGTTTCCTTTTTTTTATGTTGTATACTTTATTTTTTTTTAATTTTTTTTTCAACGTTTTTATTTATTTTTGGGACAGAGAGAGAGACAGAGCATGAACGGGGGAGGGGCAGAGAGAGAGGGAGACACAGAATCGGAAACAGGCTCCAGGCTCTGAGCCATCAGCCCAGAGCCTGACGGGGGCTCGAACTCCCGGACCGCGAGATCGTGACCTGGCTGAAGTCGGACGCTTAACCCACTGCGCCACCCACGCGCCCCTATGTTGTATACTTTAAATACATAACAATTTTATTTGTCAGTTACACCTCGGTAAAGCTGAGGAAATTGATTATCCTGAGTGGGCCTGATCTAATTAGGTGAGTTTTTAAAAGGAATTGAGTTCTTCCTGACGAAAGTGACTCAAAGCATGAGAGAAATTCTGCTGTTGTCCTTGAGGAAGTAAGTTTCCATGGTGTGAGAGAGCCTACGGAGGGGGCTGCATGGCAGGAACCTGAGAGCAGCCTTGGGAGCTGAGAGTGATTCCAGCCAAAAGCCAGCAAGAAAACATCACACAGTTATACATGCAGGAAATGAATTCTGCCAACAACCTTAGGGAGTGTGGAAGTGATGTTTCCCTAGTTGAGCTTCAGATAAAAATGAACCTAGCTGACTCATTGATTTCAGCCTGGCACAGAGGATCCAACAAAAATATGCTGGATTCCTGACCTATGGAAACTGCAAAATAATATTTGTGTTTGTGTAAGTCGCTGAGTTTCTGGTAATCTGTTACACAGCAAAGAACACAGTCTATGAAGCTGATATGTTTCATACTCCAAGGAGTCTTACCTCTTCTCTGTCTCCAGAACCTAGTCAGTAGTCCTTGGTGCAGATTTTTTACGAGGAGGTCACAACTTGCTTTCGTAGCCTCCTTGTTTTCTGCTTTTCCTTCAACACAAAGCTTTCCCTTCAAGTATATTGAATGTCTCGCTGTAAGACACACTCTTATTCCTGAACCTTACTACACACTTTGCTTTCTGCATGGAATGCCCTCCCCACCTACCCATAGTTCAAATTCCAGCTCAAATGTCACTTCTCTTATGAAGACTTCCCATGTCTCCCTTGTTATAATCATTCCATTATGCTATCATAATTAATAAAAGTTTTTATAAGTCTTCTGGAGCGGAGAAGTGTTTGATGTCTTCGCATCAGCAAACACAGTAACTGGCACATATTGGATTTTAAGCTACTGGCAAGTGTTTGCTTCATAAACAATATTGAATGAATTATTTGTTGAATAAATTAGTGAATAAATAGATATAGATCAGGGCCAAGATTAATCACAGAGTAAAAATGAAGGTTGCTTTATGAAACTATTGAAATAGGTGTAGTGCTGGTTTTCTTTTTCTATCTCATAACATAAGGAATTTCATTCTGTCTGTAAAGCAGTCATTACAAGTATGGCTTGTATGGCTTGCAGCATCACCAGTAAGTTAAGATTGAAAGAATTTAATGTCCACAATTGTTCTAATTGTAAACTTCAGTTCCTTTCACAGCTTAGAGTGCTGATAATTATAATAGTACTACCACTAATAATAATGATAAAAACTAACACATATACTGCATGTGATTTAAGCACTTTGTATGTGTTAACTTAGTCTTTACAATAACTCTGATCATAACCCTTTAATGTAGATCCCATATATTACAGATGAGGAAACGGAGGCACAAAGAGACTGAATCATTCTGATAGTAAGAAGTAGATCTAGGGGCGCCTGGGTGGCGCAGTCGGTTAAGCGTCCGACTTCAGCCAGGTCACGATCTCGCTGTCCGTGAGTTCGAGCCCCGCGTCAGGCTCTGGGCTGACGGCTCAGAGCCTGGAGGCCTGTTTCTGATTCTGTGTCTCCCTCTCTTTCTGCCCCTCCCCCGTTCATGCTGTCTCTCTCTGTCCCAAAAATAAATAAAACATTGAAAAAAAATTAAAAAAAAAGAAGTAGATCTAGAATTTGAATCCACGCAGTCTGACTCTTGTTTCTGTGCTCTTGGATACCTTGATTACTATGACATGTTACCTCTTTAATGATGAAAGCAATGGTGATGGTAACAGTGCATTGGTTTCTTGCACATACTGATTGGGTGTGGGGGGGGGGGGGCAGAATGAGTGCAGAAGATTCCATAGACTTTTCTCCACTCAAACGTACTTTCCCTGGCATCAGCCTGCTTTCTCAGGGCACCGTCAGAGCCCATCTGACCTTAGAATTGAGAATATGCCTATATTCCCATCAAGACTTGCAAACACCCGGTCGAAGCTTCCTGTGCTTTTTTATTTCTGCCGTATAAAACAAGTTTGTAAAAAGCTGCTGTTTGTTGAAAACTTACTCATTTAGACATGACAATTTTAAAATTACTTGTAAGGGCCCTGATTATGTCTCTCAGCACTTCCTAGCTGAGGGGAAAGGAATGCAGATTTGTGTGTAGTATTTTTAGAACCAGAAATATTTAAATCCTTTCATGGAGTGAACAGTTGAGGGAGAAACAAGGCAATGGGTTCTCAGAGCTGCTTCCCAAGGCCCTGGATCAGCAGGTGGAGTGATTTTTCAAACACAGATTATCATTTTTTCCTACCATTCTGAACCCCTTGACAGTTCTCTTGTGAGACAAAGATAAATGGTTTAGAGCCATATCTGATCTCTTTTCTATTTTCTATCTTTATATTTTATATTTTTTCCATAAAATTTGGAAGAGTGATGGATGTCAGGGGCCAGAGGTTGCAAGACTGGAAAAAATTTTTTTTTCATAGGCAAAGGACAATCTTAATTAGTAAAAATAATTTCATTTCATCTCTGACAGTTTCAAAAGCATACTTTTGGGAGGAACACATAGAATAAACTGTTCTGTTGTTTTCTCACCCTTGATAAAGCTCAAAGGTGATTTTTATTGTTCTTTTTTGGTGCTCCTGCCACCCGGGTCTGCAATTCATAGGAAAATCAATGAGCTGCTTTTGCATTTAGTTCACATGCAGAGATGTATTATGTATTGCACAGAATTGGCAAGATTTTTTAGTATTTCAAAACAATGCAATCATTACAAGTATTGAAAGGAGGGTGTTATGCTATGGTGATGACTTGCAGCAGTATAGGCAACACAAATTCTCTTAAACCCAGTGCAAAAAGTGAATTTGCACAAATTATAAATTCATGTCAAAGGGCAACACTCTAAGAATAACAAAGACCATATTCAAATAGAACAGGAAGAGGGACTTGTCCTAACAGATACAGGCTCACTCTAAATCGGTAATAATCGTGACAGTATGGTACTGGTGCAGAGAGAGGGAAACAGAGCAGCCGGATGGAATTAAGAATCCCAAACACAGTCAAGCAAAAATGGAAACTAGATTTATGATTGAGGGGGCATGACAAATCAGTGAGGGAAGCTGGGTTATTTTTTTAAGTGAGAATAATAAAATTGTTTTTATATGAAAAAATAAAAGTATATCTTTAAGCTCACTATTCACACACCAAACATACCCCCAAGTGGATTAAAATCTTAAATATAAAAGTTGACGTAAGGGAATATCTCTATGTCAAATGAGAGAAGTGTTTCATGATAATGAATAAGAAAGTACAACTGTTTATTTTTATTAAAAAATTTTTTTAATGTTTTTATTTTTTGAGACAGAGAGAGACAGAGCATGAGCAGGGGAGGGGCAGAGAGAGAGAGCGAGACACAGAATCTGACGTAGGCTCCAGGCTCTGAGCTGTCAGCACAGAGCCGGTTGCGGGGCTCAAACTCACAAACCGCGAGATCATGACCTGAGCCGAAGTCAGATGCTTAACAGACTGAGCCACCCAGGTGCCCCAAAAACTGTTTATTTTTAATGAGTTTTAAAAGTTCTATTGAAGTGTAATAGCATATAATAAACTGCATATAATAAAGTGTACAATAAATAGAAATTATATATATATGTATATATATATATATATACATATATATATATATATATCTGTGAGAGCATCACCATAGTCAAGACAATAAACATCTCCTCCAAAAGTTTATTAATGCCCCTTCATAATCCTGCATCATCACACTCCACACACGGCACCCATATGACCACGCATTAGCTTTCTGTCACTACGTATAGTGTCACTGAGCAAGCAAGCTTGTGCCACAGAAACATGTGGCAGATAAAACTATGTGTAAACATACACATACAGAAAACAATGGGTACTGAGATACTGAGCCAGATTTTACTGGGTAGCACTCATCTAACAGGCTCAAGGCCAATCTAAAAACAACGTACTCAGGGCTCCTGGGTGGTTCAGTCTAAGCGTCCGACTCTTGGTCTCAGGTGAGGTCATGATCTCACAGTTTATGAGTTCCAGCCCCATGTCGGGCTCCATGCTGACTGTGGAGCCTGCTTGGGATTCTCTTTCCCTTTCTCTCTGCCTCTCTCCTCGCCCCGCCCCCGCCCACGCCCCCCCGGGCTGGGGCGCAAAATAAATAAATGAACTTAAAAATTTTTTTTCAACGTTTTTATTTATTTTTGGGACAGAGAGAGACAGAGCATGAACGGGGGAGGGGCAGAGAGAGAGGGAGACACAGAACCGGAAACAGGCTCCAGGCTCCGAGCCATCAGCCCAGAGCCTGACGCGGGGCTCGAACTCACAGACCGCGAGATCGTGACCTGGCTGAAGTCGGACGCTTAACCGACTGCGCCACCCAGGTGCCCCCAAATTTTTTTAAGAATAAAAACAACACGGGATGCCTGGGTGGCTCAGTCAGTTGATCATCCGACTTCGGCTCAGGTCACGATCTCGCAGTTCGTGAGTTTGAGCCCCGCGTCAGGCTCTGTGTTGACAGCTCAGAACCTGGAGCCTGCTTTGGATTCTGTGTCTTGCTCTCTCTCTCTGCCCCTCCCCTGTTCATGCTCTGTCTCTCTCTGTCTCAAAAATAAATAAAACATTTTAAAAAATTTAAAAAATGCATTCAATTGATTATGCATAATTACATTCTTAATTTGAATTGAAAAAAAAAAAAAATCCAACTGGCACCTAAGAAGCACTTTCATAGGTAAGCCCAGTGGATTGTTAAGACTTTTAACTGAGTATTTTATATCTCAAATCCTGTGCTTGGGAACAACACATGCCCTCAGCCTCCCCATTTGGCAAACAACAAATAGCTTTAATTCATCAGCTAATGGCTCATTTCTCCACTTTCTTAGGCCTAATCAGACATAGTGCTGTATGTCTATGGGCTAATGCTGTTTGTGAAATTGATTTTGTAATTTTGGTGTCAGAACTTATAGGATATTCATTTGCTATTCAAGAAACCATTAAGCTTTGTTACCAGGTCTGATTTGTTTGCAAACATCTGACTCCAGTTGACTTAGCTAACATTCCACTCGTCTGTATGTTATTTGAGAAGGGGCATCAAATCTTATTCATGTTTGAATGTCCTACAACATTAAGTCAGTTCTTTGCAGATAATTGGTTATTTAATCACTATTTATTAAGTTGAATTAAATAAAATTGAGTAGATCATTTAATAAGTCATGGAAACCTTCTTTTAATGCAATTCTATCTGTTGCCTTAAGCCCAAAATGAGCATAATAAGCAAAGATTCTAGTCTCTGACAATGTAAGAGAAGCCAAAGAATTTAATTGAATTTTTTTTTTTTTTTATTTTAGAGAGAGAACAGGGTAGAGGGGCAGAGGGAGAACGAGAGAGAATCTTTAGAAGGCTCCACACTCAGCATGGAGCCTGACATGGGGTTTCATCCCACTACCCTGGGATCATGACCTGAGCCAAAATCACGAGTCAGACGCTCAACTAACTGAGCAACCCAAGTGCCCCTGAATTGCTTATTTTTAAAAGAAGACTCTTTTTTTTTTTTTTTTTTTTTTTTTTAAAGCAAGCTCTACCCTCAGTGTGGGGCTTGAACTCACGACCCTGAGATCAGGAGTCACATGCTCTACCAACTAAGCCAGCCAGGCACCTCTAAAAGAAAGCTTTTGAACTGTTAACCATTCCTTACATTTTCATTCCTACTTCCTTTTGGATCACTGGTTCTCAAAATGCATTGCACATTAGAATTGTTTGGGGGAATTTTGAAAGGTTTTTATGCCCAGCCCACAACGAGATCAATTAAATGAGAATTTGGGGGATGATACTCAATCATCAGTAATATTTAGAACTCTAGGTGATTCCAATATTCAGTATCAAGAACATTGCTTCAGATGGAGACGAAGAGTAACTTGACAATCATTCTTCCCCCATCTTTCTTCCTTGTGTCCTGAAACAACCACCAGCCCTCTCATAGCTTGAGATGGTTAGGAAAGTATCTGTTTTGACATGACACTGAACAGAAACCACTGTATTTCCAAAAGTAAAAATGTGGTCCAGACCACTGGTGGCAGTTGTCCAAAACTGGAGAACGCTTGGTACTATAACTTTAAGCAAAACTTTAAAAAATTCCAGCAGATTGTGTTGCAAATTAATTAAACCTTTATCAGCATATGGATGTTATAATTTAGAGCTTCCTTTTCCTTCCGTCTCCCCTCCTTACCCCTTCTGTTCACACATTTACTTGAAGTGAGAGATATCAATTTACAATGGTTTTTCATAAATTATCTTTTGGTTATCATTATTTTGGGCTTGATAACAGCATTTAAATATTTATTTGGTTTTAACAATATAATGCAAAATAGTTCTTTCAAACAGGATGAAGGAATTTGCCAGAAATAGTACTATCTCCTCTAGGTCAGATGAGTTCCCTCTTATCATGTTCAAAATAAGAAATCAGTAGACATTACAGATACAAATTATTCATCCTGTGATTCTTATACTGTTTTCATCTTTCATCAAAACCAGTGCATTTATGAGATCCTTCTTCACCGGAAACCTTGACACTAATCAAAATGTTTCAAATCATTTTTTTAAAAGAAGCTAAAATGCTTCTGACTCATGACAAAGCAGTTTTCTTTTTTAAACCACAAGCTAACTTGTAGTACATTTTATGCTAACTTTCTCCCCCCAATTTATCTTGGATATTTTTATATCTCTCTGAAATGAGAATTGATTATAGACCATTTTGCTTTGCTATGATATGGTTGAGGAAGTAGGTTCTGTGTAATCTAGTATGTAGTCACCCAAAAATGTAATTAAGAATAGTTTTTGGTTTTGATTTCAGGATAAATATCCTTAAGGAAATTCTTTTTAAAGGGCACTGCTTATAATTTGTAAGCGAGCATTAAGCGTTTTTAGATCAACGATTCTAAATATGGCTGTATTAACACCTAGATATTTTTTCACTTGTGTATTTCATAAGCATTTGCTAAGCATCTACATTATTCCAGGCACTTCCTCTTGAAGATACAAGTTTGAGTATTAGAGTCTCTTTCCTAAATCTACAGAACAGCACAATAAACTTTGTCCTGTGAGGCCTCACTAGACTCATGTTCATGTGGGTGACAGGGTTCTTCTGTAAGATTATACACAATAATTTGTATTTTCTTTTTGTGCATATAAAAATGCTTGAAAACAGAGTATAAGTTTCATAAATCATGTCTTATATGTATAAGAAACTATTACCAGTTTGTTTTATTACGATAAAGATAGTGCCTTAAAAAAAACAAAAAAGGGGTGCCTGGGTGGCTCCATTGGTTAAGCAACTGACTTTGGCTCAGGTCATGATCTCAAGGTCTGTGAGTTCGACCCCTGCATTGGACTCTGTGCTAACAGCTCGGAGACTGGAGCCTGCTTTGGATTCTGGGTCCCTCTCTCTCTCTCTCTGCGCCCCCCCCCCCCCCACTCACTCTCTGTGTCTTCCCTCAAAAATGAATAAACATTAAAGAAATGTTAAAAGCATTAAAAAAAAAACCCTATACTTTTGCATGGCTCTGGATGGCAGAATCTGCTTATAATAATCTCTCTCTGGAACTTCATCAATGGCAACAATATTGTTCCAATACAAGAACACTTTGTTTTTCTATATAGCACATCAACAGGCATAGTTTAAAACAAACGACAAACCAGAAACTTGGAATATTACTTTCTAAGGTGGTCTGATAACATAAATGTTTAAAAGCAGTGCTTCAGAAGAAACTTCTAAGCAGCTAATATAGACACACTCTGTGAGGATAACAAAGACTTAATCTTAATCTCAACCCTGGTGTAGGTTAATGGAGAAGGTGATGCTTGTTATCACAGAGAAGAGATGAAGATCTGAAGGGGCTTTTACTAATAATACAGTTTTATTCAATTGTATGTAGCTCAGGGAAGCTCACCTCTCAAGGCAGAATTCAAAGTAGGATAGTATTCACTTGAAAGAGTTAAATCCTCTGGTCTCTTTGTCTGCTCCCTCACAGGAACAATGAGACTTGTCATTTTCCTAGGATCGAAGGATCCCCTGCAGGCTTTACTGACACCTTGTACATCATACAATGTTGGCCCACTATGTCCAGATGCAAAATCAACAAGGGGTCTTTGGATGAGCCAAGACCACGCACATGCCGGGGGTTGCCAGAGAATCCGTGTCTCAAGGAGTCAAATTTTCTGGGTTAGACTCTTCCTTCTGTGAATGACATGAAAATATATGACGACTATAAGCAGCTTGGAACTTTTGATCAACTCCTAACCAGTTAGCAAAGTGATGGAACAGGTGAAGAAAAACAGGAATAGCTAATAACTTACACAATGAAGACTATATGCCAAGCACTACTCTAAGTGCTTTTATGTCTTAGCTGATTGCATCTTAAACACAATCCTGTGAGTTTGGTACTATTATTATATTCATTTTATAGTTGAGGAGACTGAGGCAAAGAAAGGTCTTGCTTATCCAAGACTTGTTTATGTTGTCCATCTAATAAATGGGGAAACAGGGAATCAAACTTAGAGAGTCTGACTCCAGAGTGTATGCGATTAACCACCCTGAAATGCTGTCTGTCATACAAAATACAGCTAACATCAGTCTACTTCAAACCTAAAAATAAACTGTTTACGTTATGGTTTCAGGGAATTGTGGACAAGAATAATAGTCAAACCTAAGTAGGAGGAGGTAAAGAGGGAGAGAAAAGAGAGTGAATGAATTTATAAATACATTATGCCCCAAGGGAAATATAAACTATAGAATAAGTTACTTAATCCTAGAACCCTCACAAAAGGATGACACATAACTTTAAAACAAATGTCGTCCATGGGGCGCCTGGGTGGCTCAGCTGGGTAAGCATCTGACTTTGGCTCAGGTCATGATCTCACAGTTTGGTTCATGGGTTCGAGCCCAGCGTAGGACTCTGTGCTGACAGCTCAAAACCTGGGGTGTGCTTTGGATTCTGTGTCTCCCTCTCTCTTTCTGCCCTTCCCCTGCTTGCACTCTGTCTTTCTCAAAAAATAAATAAACATTAAAAAATAATTTAAATAAATAAAAAAACAAATGTCTCTGCGGAACTTTGAGAATGTATAGAGTGTCATACAACTCAGTGAAAGGGCATTATAGCGCCAAAAGTTTAGGAATCATTTACTTTGGGGAAATATGTATTTATTTTCTTGATTGATATTTCTTTAAAAGTTAGTACATCTCACAGTGGATGAGGAAATGGTTTCGGGACAAAGAAATAGATTTTGACAGTAATGGAGGCTTCACTCAGGGTTTGTCTTCCAGTTTGTGGAAATTCCCTGCTGTCTTCACTACAACATGAACTTTATATCCAGCAGAAGGAAGTCAGACCCTGAAACTGTCTTTATTTTGTCAGGTGATGTTTCCTTGTGATTCATGGAATCACAATGTTTCCTTGTGGTTCAGATTCTCCATATGTTAAATGGGGTCAAAGGATCTTGTATACTTTCTTGCAAAATGTTTTGAAATGGATATATTTGAAGACTTTTCAAAGAAAGATGGTAGAAAACCCATGACAGTAACATGATTACTGAGAGATTTTAGAATGATTTAGACTTATTAAAATATTTTTAAGCTTTGAGTTTTTATTTGATTACGCTATTTTTTGACATTACTCAGTTTCTGACATAGTAGAAACTGACATTATAAAATATGTTTTCCAGCCCTTCTGCATGAATTAACCTTTGGGGGCTGTTATTCCTGGTTATCTTTTTGGGGTCTTTCTCTTTTTCTCCAGGGCGTTTCTACCCTGTTTACGCAGCAGAGTTTTTCAACAGGAACACAAGTCATTTCCTGCAAAATGTACCATCTATTTCTCATCTCTTGCTTATTCCTATTCCTGCTGAGGACTTTTAGGAAAGCCAGAATGTTGTGCTCACTGTGGCAGCACATATACTAAAATTGGAAAGCCAGAATGTAACTTTCCGTCCTTCCTCCTATTGTCAAGAGTAAAACTCGTGGTAAAACTCTCCCACTACATATTGTGTGCCAGGCCTCAATGAAAGAAAAACATTTACACACAGCTCTCACCCTTTCAGGTGATAAATGGTGGCAAATGCAAGGCTAGTGAGGAAGACAAACTTCCTTGCTAGACAGTGACCATGGGCTTCAAGCAAGTCCTGTCAGTACAATCAGGATACATCTTTTTGAGTAAAGAGAGGGGAAACTCAGATTATTCTAGGATGGAAACTATTGAGTGTGGAATGTTGAGAAGTATGGGAGCAATAGATTTATTCAGATCATTCAGACTTCAATAAAGTTAGAAGACAGCAAGGGAGACCTGGGTGGCTCAGTTGGTTGAGTGTCCCGCTTTGGCTCAGGTCATGATCTCACGTTTCTTGAGTTCAAGGCCTGCATTGGGTTCTGTGCTGTCAACCCTGAGCCCACTTCAGGTCCTCTGTCGCCTTCCCTTGCTGCCCCTCCCCTGCTCACACTCTCTTTCTCAAAAATAAATAAACATTTTTAAAAAAGAAAGAAAGAAAGAAAAATAGTAGAAGTCCAGGCTTCTAGTGATTTTAGTTATTTTGTATTCTGTATTCTTCTTCCAAAATCTTTCTGTTTAACCCCAGTATATTTTCACTGAACCCACCCCAGTACACCAATGCATCATATACTGCAGAGCTCCATGCAGGTGTAGGGGCCAAGGGCAGGCCATCCCAAGATAGGCCACATTGGCATGAAGATTCTTTTAAGTTAAAAAAGCAGTCAAAACCTACCAGGTTCAGGAAAAGCTCTTTACCTCCACCACAACTGCCTAAAGCCAATTTAGAAAAAGGACTTGCTCTAGGAAGAGAGCTATCACCATAGATAACTACATTATGCTATGAATTGGCCCCATAGAGAGGGAAGCACTTAGCAAGCCTGTTTGATCAGTCATCTGTGTCTCATTGTTCCTGAGTGGCCAACCAAACATGTGTTTACCAAACATTTACTCTCTTTCATCTTCCTGTGAATTACATTCCTTCTCTCTGAGGTCTCAGACCCCTACCCCTTTCGCCTTAGTTTAGGATGACATATAGACCTCATTTTGTCTGTCTTCGGAACTTCCATGTCTGTGTGGATTCCCGGGACCTAGAAAATTGAATTTGATTTTCTCCTGTTAATCTGCCTCATGTCAATTCGATTCTTAATCAAATTCTAGAAAGACTTAGAAGGGGACAGGAGATTCTTGCTCCCTGACAGAGGTTTATATTTTTTAATTCGCTATGGTTCTGAGTTTAATTATTTCTCCTAAAGCTTTCTGTTAAAATTATCTTCATCTTATACTATTTTGTTGTTTAGATGTGGTCATTTAACCAATTCATTAGTCTTTCTTTTTCAGTAAGCCTGTTCCTTTTCCCCTTCTCCACCTCCTCCCCTTTTTTCTTCTTCTCGTCCTTGTCTTTCCTTCCTTCCTTCCTTCTTTCCTTCCTTCCTTCCTTCCTTCCTTCCTTCCTTCCTTCCTTCCTTCTGTCTTCTTCCTCCTTCTCATTCACTTCCTCTTTTTTCTTCTCCCTCATCTTCTTCCTTCTCTGAGCCAAATGCCCTTTTGAATGAGTGGACTAAATGAAATATCCTTATCTGTCTGGTTTTCTGACATTTTCTATCATATTTATCACACAAGTTAAAACATAAAAAAAAAGAAGTATTTTTAGGAGGTTGCTTCTTTATACTCTTTTGTAGAATACATAATTGGTGGAAATCATAATTTCATAGCTTTAACATTCTTGAAAAGATCTTCTTTTGATTAATTTTATTTATTTATTTATTTATTTATTTATTTATTTATTGTACTCTTTAAAAATACTGGTTGATGAAGTTTGGGAAGACACAAATCTGCACTGAGACAATCTAGTGTAATGATGGAAATCAGGGGTTTTCCTTCCACTGAAGACTCTTATCTAGGTTGACTTCCGGCTTCTCTGGACATCCTTTTATTTTATTTTAAATTTTTTTTAACGTTTATTTATTTTTGAGACAGAGAGAGACAGAGCATGAACGGGGGAGGGTCAGAGAGAGGGAGACACAGAATCCGAAACAGGCTCCAGGCTCTGAGCTGTCAGCACAGAGCCTGACACGGGGCTCGAACTCACGGACCACGATCATGACCTGAGCCGAAGTCGGCCACCCAACCGACTGAGCCACCCAGGTGCCCCTGGACATCCTTTTAAAAAGGCAATCATATTTGTAGGTTTTACTTATTAGAATCTAGTATTTTGGGTTTCTATTTTTTATGTTTATCTACCTTCTTTAATTGGATTTTAAGGTAAAGGGTTTTACTTTTTGCTTCAGTTGTATCTTCCACAGTAGTGAAAAAAAGAAGTAGCTCGATAATTGTTGATTGACCAGCATTTCCCGTTTTTAATGTCTTCATATGCTATATTTTTAAGTCATTTACACATGATTGTGTCTATTCATCAGTTTACCAACACAAAAATATAACTAATACTACTCATAGATCCAATATATTATTTGCATTTTAAAAAACACCTTTTCTTCTAGAAGGATTTTTGATTTTTTTTTAACATTTATTTATTATTTTTGAGAGACAGAAAGAGAGCATGAGCAGGGGAGAAATAGAGAGAGAGGGAGACACAGAATCTGAAGCACTCTCCAGGCTCTAAGCCAGTCAGCACAGAGCCCGACGTGGGGCTCGAACTCACAAACAGTGAGATAATGACCTGAGCCGAAGTTGGACACAACTGACTGAGCCACCCAGGGCCCCCCAGAAGGGTTTTTGAATTTGGCATTCTTTCTCACGGTCCTCCATGAATGCAAAAGATAATGTTTCTTTTTCAACTGCAAAGACATCCTTTTGATCAGCTAATTAGGTCCTGTTGGTTTTCCTTTGAGGCCTATCAATCATCCATGTCAGAAGTTAAAGAATGTTTTGTTCTCATTTGTTCTACCAGGTTCTCCTTCGTTAGTTTAATTTTGGATGCATTCTTGAAGTGAAACTCTGATCTTTAGTCATGGTTTATTAAGTCTCTCTTCTGAAATGCACCATCCTCTTATCTTATATATCACGGTGCCATTCCAAACCGTGCGTGCCTTTCAAGATCCATGTCAAATGTTATGTACTTCATGACACCACTCACAATTCATTTCTGTCTCTCTCTTGCACTTCTTCAGTGCTCTGATTTCACCTGTACTGTTGAACATTGCATTTTGCTTTTCATTCATTAAAATTCATTGAGCACCTTTCACTTGTCAGGCACTGTACATACCATTAGAGACACAAAGATGAATGACTCAGGGTCTTTACCCTCAAAGATGTTGCCACTGGTGGGGGAGACAAAACATTATGTGGTGGGTTCAATAATGAACTAGCCACGATAGTACAGGAGGCCAGAGGGGGGGAGTCTTCTGGGCCCCAGAAAAGTCTATCCAATAAGCTGACATCTAAACCAAGCCTTAAAAAGTGAGTATAGGGGCGCCTGGGTGGCGAGTCAGTTGAGCGTCCGACTTTGGCTTAGGTCATGATCTTGCAGTTTGTGAGTTCAAGCCCAGCGTCGGGCTCTGTGCAGACCACTCAGAGCCTGGAGCCTGCTTCTGATTCTGTGTCTCCCTCTCTCTCTGCCCCTCCCCCACTCATGCTCTATCTCTCTCACTCTCAAAAATAAATAAACATTAATAAAAGTGAGTATAGAGTTGGAAAACATGATTAGAAGTATTTCACATAGTAGGGAACACTTAGAGGAAACAGAGAGAAGTAGTTCTGAATGATGACAGACCCAAGATGTGTTCTGGAGTAAGGAGGTAATGTACATAGAAGCTGCATTGGAATTTTGGTCTAAGGATGTTTGAAGTCTGCTCACTTAGGATGATTACAAGATTTAAGATAGAGAAGGCATCTGCTAGGGCATACCGTTAGCTTGAAATATATTTTTTTTTTTCTCAAATGATCCCTCCTTACAGTTTGGGACAGGACTTGTATTCATTTTATAGTTTAACATACTAAGAATTATTGCATGGAATGAAGCCTTAGGGAGCATTTAGTAATACACTGTAGTAAACAGATTTCTGTTACTATGCTGTGATTACCATATTGCTTAATTGAATCTACTAATCAATATTATGGAGGCTACTGGAATGGAGCCAGGTAACCTTAATATAAAAGTATTAGTTATTATCTGATTTATACACTCAAATTTGGTAAATGACAGTACTGCGTGATAAATTGCTGAGTCTAGACAATGGATGCATTGGACTATTTTCATTTGAACCATTAATGAATCATGTATAAGTTTTTATTCATTATTCTCCATGGCCTGTTGAATTTTTTATAATAAACTATATAAGAAAGTTATCAAATATATTTCAGTATAAGAATTTTATGTTCTACCTCTCTTCAAATTTCTACCTAGAGGATTACTGGTAGGTAGTACCAGTTCTTTAAAGTCAAGTCCGTTATACAGCTTGGTGGTTGTCAGGTCAGCTTCCCTAATTCTGTTCAATATGTTGTGAATTGCTTGATACTCTAATGAGTTCATACCTATGTCTGAATAAGCCTAAAGGGAATAAATATTATATTAGATGAAAAGAAATAAAAGAGATTATATTAAGAAAAATATAGAGGAATGTAATCAGGGTTAAAAATATCATACTGATACTGTGTTTAGGAAAGGTCAACTCTGATAGTAGTTATTGTAATTGTAAAAAAAAAAAAAGATCTTAGTTGTCTATAAGCTCAGTGTGAACAAAAAAAATTATGATTAGTTGCTAAAACAAGGTAATACACATTAATTTATTATTAAGCCACAAGAGGAGGAGGGCAGTATTTGAATCAATGAAATCAATAGACCCATTTTCCCATTGTTCACAGCCATTGTCAGGCCACTTGTGGACTATTCAAGTGGAGATAGTTCACCTAACGTTTAAAAGATGGTAAAGAACTTAGAAATTGTGAAATATGAAAGATGAGGAAATTTTGGATGCTCAACCTAGAAAAGAATTAACAGAAACATGATACGAGTTTTTTAAGAATTATTTGTACCATTTGTTACTTAGAGGCTAATAGAACAAAAAAAGACATGTTACAAAGACAAATTTCATCTTCATGGGGAGGTTTATCCAAAATTAGAATAAGGAATGGGTTTTATAAAGAGTTCTGTTCTCAATCACTTAAAGGTTTTTAATAATCTAAATGAAGTTCTGGTAGGGATTTATTTGTGATGAGATTGGACCAAATGACCAATAGTACTGCCTTCAGTGTTCAGGTTTGGGAAATAGCACTCCCATAAAGCAAATAAGATGTATTCCTGATATTCTAATGCAGGTTTTTTGAGGCTATGCCCTTAGATTTGTCCTCACCTCTAAGACAGTAAAAGGTGATAGATTTGTTATAAGAACATTAATTATATTGAACTTGTTATATTTTATTTTTACTATCACTTATTATTATTTATTATGTACCCAAAGAAATGTGCTTTACATTTTCTAAGTATTATAATATATCCAAACAACATATCTACAAGGTACAAATTATTAGTTTCATTTAGGATTAAAGAAAATTGGCTTAAAGAAGTTTATATAAATTGCTTAAAGTCACACAGCTAGTAAGTAACACAGAGATGTTATTCCATACAAATCAATAAAAGATAAACTTGGAAGTGATATAGAATTATGATTTCAAGTAAGGGTGCCTGGGGCTTAATCATTACTTTGAAGACCCCAAAGACTTCCTCTTCCAGTACCTACGGTTGGCCAGATCAGATTCACATTTCACTGAGGCAGACTCTAGAAAGCCAGATTATGGATAAATAAATAACTGTACATACATTCTGGGAATATTCACAATAATAGTCCCTGCTCTTAGGCAGGAAAAAAAACTACCATTTTATCTATTTACCAAGAGAAATCACAGTCATGAGGTGTGGAAATATGGGACAATCAATACATTCTCTCATGCTACATTGTTAGTTGTCTATGATGAGTGATGAATAAAAAAGAACTGAAGATATATCAACATGGAAATCATGGACATGCTTAGATGAGGAAGAAGGGTTAGATAACTCAAGGTTTTAATGGTATTACTTTAAGATACCCATGCTTTTATTCTGATTGGCAAACTATCTTATATAGATATTAACATACTTAATTTATTTACCAAAAAGTATTGTGGTCAGGTCTTCAGTTTTTTCATTTAAGTCATTGACAACCCATCTTCTAACCCATAGTGTTTATATTACATTGTAAATCTCAGAAGACAAATATATAATCCCAATTTTCTAGTTAGTACAGCTTCTAAGTACTGATCAGAGAATCAAAGTTTATCTGGCTCCAAAACCCAGTGAAAGCCATGTGAGTCAGCGATAATGTCATTATAAACTATTTGTGCAGAATTAAAGACTATTTACTTTGGGTGCAACCATAAATTCTTAAACTGACGATTTCAAGGGGAAAATAGAAACCTCTAAGTCACTAATGTGACAGTAAGAATGAACTTGGATGATCAGATTGGGGAATCAAAAAAAAAAGAAGAAGAAAAAGGAAGGAAGAAGGGAAGGAAGGAAGGAAGGAAGGAAGGAAGAAAGAGAAAGAAAGAAAGAAAGAAAGAAAGAAAAGCAGGTCTTTTAGAAACACCATAAATTATGTTGTTAAATTATGGCTGGATTCTAATGCCACTCTAGGCTACCCAGGCATAAAAGACAGCGACAATTGGCAAACACTGTATTATTTATTTTCTCGATAAGCTATCTATCAAACTCTTCTTTCCCAATGAAATGCACCCATGTACCATGGAGAAAAAGAAATTGGTAGTGATGGAGTGTAACCCTGGGAACTTCTCTGAACTTTAGTAGAATCAAATGAATATCAAAGTCCTCTGTAAATTCACAGTTGCTTGCTTGTATAAACCAAATGAGAGGGAGAGATTCATTTGGTTGCTAAGCAGAGAAAGTGATTCCTGAAATGTTTCATGATCTGTTTGATGAGCCTGTCAGGTGCCTTCCCTGAATCCACTGCCATAAAGCACACCAACTTAAACCTCAGAGTCACAGAAATGGCAACTCATCATGAAAATTGCCAATTCTTTCCAATCTCAAAAGAAGAAAAAAACTGCATGGAGATACCATATTTTTAAAATTTTTTTTCACGTTTATTTATTACTGAGAGACAGAGAGACACAGAGCGTGAGCAGGGGAGGGGTAGAGAGAGGGGAAGACTCAGAATCTGAAACAGGTTCCAGGATCTGAGCTGTCAGCACAGAGCCTGACGCAGGGCTCGAACTCACGAACTGTAAGATCATGACCTGAGCCGAAGTCAGTCGCCTGACCAACTGAGCCACCCAGGCGCCCTGAGATACCATATTTTGTAGGTACTTGAGCCTACTAATCAATAGTAGGATTTTTCCAAAGTCTGGAGCAGAAGAATTTGGAAATGTTATCATTTCCAGTCAGAGAACTTCTGGTTTATATGTTATTCCAAAAAAAAAAAAAAAAAGAAAAGCTCATTTATTCATTATGATTTTATTTAATAATCAACAGACGATTTAGGAGAGGTACAAAGTACAAATCTTAATCAACAATCTTGAAGATGCAAGAAATGTATCATTATTTTCTTTAAATCAAAGTGCTCTGATTGGAACCTCAATTCAGATATCTGATGGAAATGTAAGTAAATTTGAGAGTTATTGCCCTCTCTTTACCCCCATCATAACCTATGGATCCAGAATTACCTGGTACCAGGGGAATAGGCATGTGGTCTTCACATGAGCCTCTTATGATGGCTACTGGTTTAACAATTACCCATGTCTGTACAGAGTCACCCAGAGGTTGTTGCGCTTCTATGTTCTTGAAATGTTGCCAAGCTTGGAATTAAGAATCTTGGTTGGAGCTGAGAATTTCAGCGCCTTGCAATCACCCTTGAGGAAAGGAAACATCATCACTCCATATAAAGGATGCACACACTGAAGAGAAAAAACACCACCTGGTATATCAAAAAAAAAACAGTGAAAACCAAGCACAAATAGATGTATCAGTACATTATTCCTACAACTGAAGTCTTGTCTAAAATTTTTGCTTGAGGCCCAGAATTTTTTTTTAATTTTTATTTAAGATAATTTTTAAATTTACAGAAATGCTGCAAGTGAATAGTTTCCATTTGCCCTTTACCCAGCCTCCCCTAATGTTAATATCCTTTATAACACGGCAAAATGATCAAAACCAGGAGATTAATATTGGTACACTACTGTTAGTTAAAATACAGACCTTATTCAACCTTCAGCAGGTTTTCCACATTGTATTTAGTTTTTCTGTCTCTTTTGTCCAATCTGTCACTATTCTTCAGTCTTTATCTTTCAGGACATTGCCACTTTTGAAGAGTGTCAGTCACTTAATTTATAGAATATCCCTCATTTGGTTTATCTGATGTTATTTGCATGAGGTTATACATGTTAAGACACAGAAATGATTTTTTCAGGGCATCGCAGAGGGTACGTAATGTCAATAAGTCTTATTATTAGTAATATTACTAGTGAGCACTTGGCTAAGGTTCTGTCCCTGGGTCTTGAGTTTCTCAAGTAACTAAGTTACTCTTTGTCCATTCGTAGTTAATATCTTGAGGAAAATATTTGAGAGTATGCAAATATTCAATTCCCCCTCAAAGTTTTACTCTCAAATTTTAGCATCCATTGGTGTGGATCATGTCTGCAACAATTATTGTTATTATGGTATTTGTCCAATGCTAATTTTTTTTCCTTTATTCTTTCTGCATTTATTAATTGGAATTTTTCAATAAGGAAATCTGTTTCTTCTTATTGATTTGTTTATTCCATTTATATCAGTATGGACTTACAGATATTTATTTTATTTATGGGTTATAATCCAATAACATCAGGGACTCTGAAATTTAAACTGTAATAATACTCTATTTCTTTTTTGAGCTCCGCATGTTTCCTCTTCTACTGTGACTATAATTGTCTCTGGTTCATTACAACATGTCTGTTTATTTCGTTCTTCTTTTACTGTTTCCTTTGATTTTCCTTCTCAGTCTTATTCCTCCTTTCTAAAATTTTATCTAAAATATTCTGTCATCCTTCATTAAAAACTTATTGCCCCCCAACATTGTCATTTTTCCCCATTACCCTCACCCTGCACCCCCTTTATTTCTATTTACTTTATGTATAGGGGCTGATGGACAGAGATATTTTGTCCTGTATGAACAAAGATAAATTGCCTATTCCCATCTTTTGAAAATAGTCCACTCGTTCTTTTGACTTTCAAGATGAATGTGAGTAAATTAAAGGAGTCATTCTCTATTTTGGCCATCAATTTTCCGTAGGCACTGAGTAAGGTGACTGCTAATGATACTGGTAATGGGTTATACTTCTTTTTGTTGTATTATTGTAGTTGACTTCAGAGAAGGATTGACAGTACTTTTTGAACAACTCCTGATTCCATCAATCTTTGAACTAAAAATAATTTAAAATAACACATATTTTTCTGTAAGAAAATTAAAGCAAAATTTTGTCCTTTGTATCTCGGTATGACAGTTGCTTAAATCACCCATATATTTTTAAAGTTAGATCCACATCAAATATATAAACTTTCCCTATTCTAGCCAGAGGTTATAAATCTGACTTTTTCAGGTGTATCAAAATATATGCCCATGACATATATTTTATTGTGTTGGAGAAGAGAAATCTTGAAAGGAAATTAACAGAAAGATAAACTCTTTCTGTATTCCTTGGAAATTTCTAATGAAAGCTTATTCAGAATTCTTATTGTGAATTGCTAAAAATATCTTTATAAGGATGGGCAAAGGGAATTATACTTCAGTGAGACAGCAACCAGTTAAACATATCCAATTGTATCTAAAGAATTTAGAGAATAGGCTTAGATCTTTGAGATGCTAAATGGTTCATTACAGCCAACAATAATTAGGAAGCAGAGATATTTCAAACAACAGTTACTAAAGATTTTAGAAGTGGATAATTTTAAAAGTAAGAATGTAGGGGCGCCTGGGTGGCGCAGTCGGTTAAGCGTCCAACTTCAGCCAGGTCACGATCTCGCGGTCCGTGAGTTCGAGCCCCGCGTCAGGCTCTGGGCTGATGGCTCGGAGCCTGGAGCCTGTTTCGGATTCTGTGTCTCCCTCTCTCTCTGCCCCTCCCCCGTTCATGCTCTGTCTCTCTCTGTCCCAAAAATAAATAAACGTTGAAAAAAAAAATTAAAAAAAGAATGTCATTTAAAAGTGCCTATATTATTAAATAAAGATAAAATATATGCATTTCAAAAGTATAATTAATATTTACTTTATTAAACATTAATTAAAATTCCCTAAATGTAAACATCTTGAGGCCATCCATTTAAATACTAACAACCCAGAAAATATATGCTTTGAGATTCTTTCCTATTAAAATAAAAGAATCAGTAATTATAATTAAAAACAATTTTCATTCCCAAGAGTGGAAATAGGAATAGCAAATAATAACCTAAGAAAGAAATGTGAAGAGCTTCTGGGAAAGAGACAAGGTTTAGCTTGTGACTATTAATGACTCTTTAATAAATAAATACATGGATGTCATAATCCTTGTGACAATAGGATAACAATATGGCAAAGTCATGATAGCTACCTCAAGTGAATCTACATATTTAAACACATTTTAAGCCAAATCTTAAAAGATATAGCTTGAACTTGACAAAATGATCACAAAATTCATGTAGGAAGGAAAAACTACACAGATTTTAATTTGAGTAAAGAAATATAAAATACAAGGGGTGGAGACGTGCCTGATAATTTTTAAACTGCATTTTATTTATTTTTTTGTTTTAAATGTTGATTTATATTGAGAGAGAGAGGGTACAAGCTCACGGTGCCGATGGGGCGGTGTGGAGGTGGGGTGGGGAGCACTGGAGCTGAAAAAGAGGAGGAGAGTGACAAAGGGAGAGAAAATCCCAAACTGACTCCATCAACCCAGAGCCCAACGCAAGGCTCAGTCTCAAGAATATGAGATCATGACCTGAGCCAAAACCAAGAGTCAGATGCTTAACAGACTGAGCCACATAGGCACCCCTTAAGCTGCATTTTAAAGTCACACTACATCCAGTTCTCTTACATGTATTTCTGTAAGAAATAGATATTTGACCCATGTTGGGATGTTTAGAATTCAAATATATAATAGACTGGATGTGTGCAGTAAAGACAATTACTTAGAACTTGCTTCTTATTCCCCTACCGGTACCAAAGGATACATCACCACGGAGAGAGAAGGCACTGTGAGCAAAACAAAGTGACCATCCATGAGAAAAATACAAAACACCACTTATACATGTAAGCAGGTTTTTTCTACTCTTTTCAAACACTCATCCCTAAGATATATTATTTAGTTTGAAGGAAAAGCCTTCTTTCAAATAGCCTAGGTAGTATAGGTGAATGATGTTGGTTAACTGGAAAAATGTTCAGATCACCCACATTTTTCAATGTATATTGGTTAGAACTCAAAAGTAAAACTGCAACATAATTTATTTCACATTTGGCTCTCCTTTTCAATAAGCTATGTCAAACTATCTTGTAAAAAGGAAATATTTATACCAATTACTGGTGATCCTGAGTTTATTTCATGTTATAAAATGTTTACTGTTATCTATTCCTATTAACGAAAGATAAAACTACATGCCAGTTCCCAGACTGTTTGCATTTTGGCAATATGTTTTTTTCTCTTTCTCCTTTTTTTTTTTTTTTTTTTTTTTTGGCATACAAGAAATGTTTGATCATGGTAACTAATGAACTCAATTGAGTTATGTCTAATAGTTATATTTGATTCACATTTAATTATTTCCCAAAGCTGAAGTCCAAAGCTTATTGTGCACACAATTACGGACTGGATTATTACTCCCATTCTGCCTTCCTTCCTGTATTCATGTTCCTAGCCATGCAGCTGTGCGGAGTGCTCTCTCTATGACCTGGCATGATTCCCTACTCCTCGTTGTGGTTTTGTGACATGCTTTGGCCAATAAAATGACACACAGTAGGCCAATTTCTAGCATAAGCTACAAGAGGCTTAAGTGTTTAAAAACACTTGTTCTTTTTTGATTTTGCCATCACCTTGTGAAGGACATGCTCAGGCTAAACTGCTCATTTTAGATAAAACAGTTGAGAGACATATGCTAAAAAGCTGGGCCACTCCTATGAACCCAGCCTATATCAGCCTACTCAGAAACAAATTGGGGACCCTTGCTAAGAATAGAAGAGCCACCCAGTCCAGGCTAGCCTAGATTAGCTGACAATAGAAATAAATGTGAGAAATAAATATTTATTGTTATAGGACACTAATGCTATGTGGCTGGTTATTTTGCAACCATATTGTATCAACAGCTAACTTCTAAATTCTCATACATAGTGAAGGATCTCCTAATCTTATCCTGTTCCTCCCTCTTTATAAAGAATTTACAGTTTTAGCTGAATATTCCACTAAATTATTACAAATTAAGTAATAAGCAATGGCTTAATGATTTATTACATTATTGTCATAACATATTAATTATTCACGATTGACATCATTTTAATCCTCATGACTGCTTATGGCAATCTCTTTATATATAATCTATTTCCTCAAAGCTTTTAATAACACCTGAATAATGAATTGATACATTTGTTTGAATTGAAACATGAAGGCAACATTTTTTTCTGACAGAATGTAAGCCTGATTAGCTTGGGGATACTATGCAGATTAGTTTATAGGACAGACATTCTCCATAAATTTAATAGGTTAATTCTATAATGCTAAAGTACTGATAAAACATATTTAAAGAATATAATAGTATAAAAAGAATTTAATCCAAACATACTGTGTTAAAAAGAGTGTAGGGGGCGCCTGGGAGGCGCAGTCGGTTAAGCGTCCGGCTTCAGCCAGGTCACAATCTCGCGGTCCATGAGTTCGAGCCCCGCGTCGGGCTCTGGGCTGATGGCTCAGAGCCTGGAGCCTGTTTCGGATTCTGTGTCTCCCTCTCTCTCTGCCCCTCACCCATTCATGCTCTGTCTCTCTCTGTCCCAAAAATAAATAAACGTTGAAAAAAAAAATTAAAAAAAAAAAAGAGTGTAGTAACATTTTGATTTTTTTTTTCTATCCCTTTTGGGCATGTTGGATTGAATAAGATGCCTATAAATAAGAGAGCAACTGGTATAATTTATGGTCAGGAGGTTTCCAATTCTTTGCTTTTGCCAATTTGAAATGAGAATTAAAAATGACTAAAATAAGTTTCGGTTATATATCATTGAGATTTGAGCCTTCAAAGATGTGTCAAACAGTCTATAATTAAAAATAATTTTTCATAATAGATCACTGTGACTTTTGGCATTTAAGGAATTGAGTGACACTTCGATGAAAAAGAAATCAAACTTCCTTCCATTCTTGTCTACTGATTTCTGTGAAAATAATTTCTCCTGTTCATATCTATAAAAACAAGACAGGGGGCGCCTGGGTGGCGCAGTCGGTTAAGCGTCCGACTTCAGCCAGGTCACGATCTCGCGGTCCGTGAGTTCGAGCCCCGCGTCAGGCTCTGGGCTGATGGCTCAGAGCCTGGAGCCTGTTTCGGATTCTGTGTCTCCCTCTCTCTCTGCCCCTCCCCCGTTCATGCTCTGTCTCTCTCTGTCCCAAAAATAAATAAACGTTGAAAAAAATAAAATAAAATAAAATAAAAACAAGACAAATCGGAATACAGTTTATGCAGAACTCTGTCCACTCTAGCAGCTTCCTATTCATTCACAGACAAGAGCTAATTGAAAGAAAAATTACTAATCTCAATAAGAAACATTAAAATTTTACTTTTAATGTTTAATAATTATATATTGATACTATATTTATTATGCACAGTGATAATACTGATGGCGTCAGCCTGAAAACATTTTTGAATGCTTATAACCCTTCAAAGAAATTTTGCACTTACTATGTGTATGTTTTCTTTACAAAGAGTAAAGGTGGCATTATCAATAAAAGTCTTTCAAGAATAAAAAGTAGATTATATTAGGATAAAATTGTATGGTTAAAATGGAATTGAAATATGAATTCAAAGGAGAATAAAAACAAAAGATGTAAAATTCCTGAATGTCTGGGAAAAAAATTGTTGATGTATTGTTTGGCATCATTTTGATTATTTAAATTTCACTGGATATTTAAGAGTACTAGACCCCTCTTTCTTATCAAATTCCAGGAATTATTTCCATTTAAACTCATTATGAGAAATCTTAGATGTGAAGTTAAAAATGTGCAAGAGGATATATAGATTTCCAAATATTATTTTAGGAAATACTAGATAACCATTGATTCAGGCTTTGAGAGCCTCTGGTAGACTCTTGCCACTCTGCAAGCAAGCATCCAAATCTTTCTCTCTCTCATTATTGCCAGGATTCTGTTTGAATCGTTTATTTATGCTTTAGGCAAGAAAAGAGACCCTTGGGTTGCCAGTGAGAAAACAAAGTATGGATAATAAATAGAAAATAAATAGGCCACTACTTAAAGATAAAACCCTGCTGATGAAGTTTTGGGGTGATATGGGGTTTGAGGGGTCCAGAGCTGATGGCCAAGAAAGAATTCTTGAAGATGTCTTTGGTGCAAAAGGTGATTTTATTAAAGCATGGGGACAGGACCCATGGGCAGGAAGAGCTGCACTGGGGTTGTGACGAATAACTCATTATATACCATGAGGTTGGAAGGGGATCAGGGATAGAGTAAGTCTCTAGGGTATTTTTAACCTTGAGGGGCTAGCTGTTGCTAGGCAAATGCCACTTATTATCATTTAATAAAACCTCAGTCATGAGACCCTTCAGATGTATATGGGGGGGAGCATAAGCTTGGAGTATGATTGCAGGATGTATCTTGGGGCAGTTGAGATCAAAGAAGTAAATTTACAGGATCCTGGAGGTTGGGATAACCGTTAAGCTAAGGTTCCCTTTTGCCCGTAGCAAAGTGTCATCATCGAGGCACCTGAGCTTCTAGAGGGAGATTACTCTGCCGATTTCAAGGACTTGTCAATGGGCTGTAGCTGGTAAAGGAATTTAATTTTTCATTTGCCTTAGTTTCCCACATTACCATGGCAAACACTTAAACCCCTTTCCTTTGTTCTTGGGCAGCCAGAAGTGTCCAAGGAATACTGTACATATTCCACCTGTGGGAGGTAGTGTGCGAGCCTGTAATTTGCCCTCAGCTTGCTCCACACTCCCTCATCACGTGCTACATTACGTTTATGGATAGTGGCTAATTTTTCCTGAGAATTTATCATATTGCAAGTTCTATCTACATTTAATAACTCCTTTAATCTTCATGCCTACTACATGAAGTAGACACAATTGTTAGCCCCATTTTACAGATTAAAACTGGGGGTCAGAGAGGCTAACTAACACACGCACCATTATATAGCTACTTTGAATAAGATAGTCACAGATACACAGGCGATCTCAAGTAATATCCCTGTAGGAACTGCCTCAGGCTTCCCCCTCACTCCCTCCCCATGACCCCTTCGCTAGTGCCTTCCCACCGCTCACTTCACTCCATGCCCATAAAGAAAAGACAGGAAGAATGTACACTGAAGATTAACACTGATGATCTCTGGATGATAGTTTAACCGGTAATTTTTATTTTTGTCTGTCTTAATTTCTGACGTGTTGTAAATTATGGGGTGGAAGATGTGCCAGATTAGCTCATCGTTCCACAAATAGCCATTCTCTTTCCCCCATCTCGGTGAAGAAGCAAACATTTCTGTAGAGTTGGAGCTGGGCTTGCCAGAGGAATGTGGAAAGACAGGATTGTGGTTTCCATACCAGCCCCCTTCTGACTGGTGTGAGGGGATAGCTCACTGTGGTGTTGATATACATTTTGCGGATGGTGAGTGATGCCGAGCATCTTTTCATTCAGGTCCTCCGCCCATTTTTTAAATCAGCATTTTTTGGTTTTTGTTTGTTTGTTTGCTTTTTGATTTTTTTTTTTGGTGTTGAGTTGTATGAGCCCTTTATATATTCTGGATTAACCCCTTTTCAGATGTAGTATTTGCAAGTATCTTCTGCTAGTCCATAGATTGCCTTTTTCATTTTGTTAATGGTTTCCTTCACTGTGCAAAAGCTTCTCAGTTGGATATAATCCTAATAGTTTATTTTTGCTTTTGTTTACCTTGCCTGAGAAGACACTCCCTCACGCACTGTTAGTGGGAATGTAAATTTATGCAACCACTATGGAAAACAGTATGGAGCATCCTCAGAAAAATAAAAATAGAAATACCGTATGATCCAGTAATTCTACTACTGGGTATTTACCCAAAGAAAATGAAAAAACTAATTTCAAAAGATATATGCACCCCTATGTTTATTGCAGCATTATTCACAATAGCCAAGATATGGAAGCAACCTTAATGCCCGTCTCTAGATGAATGGATAAAGAAGATGTAGTATACATATGAAGTGGAATGTTACTTAGTCAAAGGAAAAGAGATCTTGCTATTTGCAACAACATGGATGGACCTAGCAAGTATTATACTAACTGAAATAAGTCGGATAGAGAAAGACAAACACCATATGATTTCACTTATATGTACAATCTAAACAACAAATGAACAAACAAGCAAACAAATAAATAAACAAAAACCAAAGATTCATAAATACAGAGAACAAACTGGTGGTTGCCAGAGGGGCGGTGAGGGGATGAGCAACAAGGAGATTAAGAGGGGAGTTAGGGGATTAAGGAGTATAAACTTTTGGTTATAAAATAAGTAAATCACAGTGTTGAAGAGTAGGGAATATAGTCAGTAATGCAAAGTAGGGAATATCATCAGTAATACTGTGATAATGATGTATGGCAACAGTTGGTGGCATTTATTGTGTTAAGCATTGAGTAATGTATAGAATTGTTGAATCACTATGTTGTACACCTGAAACTAGTATAACATTAAATACTAACTGTATTTTAATAAACAAAAGTTTAAGTAAACAAAAAAAGTGATTATACGCCAGAGTCCCAAGCCAAGGCTTCAAGTGGCATCTCTCATTTGTGCCTATTCATCTAGGAGCTTCTGTCCTCTGGCAAGAGAAGATGCCTCAGATAAGAAGATGCCCACCCCCAGACTGTAGCCAGAAGCAGAGATATACCCCAGTCCACCTGTAAATATATGAGAAAGAAAGACATGCTAGTTGTATCTGGGAGTTGAGTTTTGCAGAACAAAATTGAGTAATATAATACATGCCTACTGCATTTAAACTCTCTTCTTGAATTACGAATCATATAAATTTATTCCCCTCCAAAAATAACAAACTTATAAACTGTCCCTCATAATACTTCAAAGCTCTTCGTCATTGATTGACATTACTCATTGATCTCCAATGTTTTTTGTTCTGTGGGCATCTAATTCATTCATCGGTGTTTGATTTTACATGTAAATTAGATGTCGATTCAACAAAGAAAAGCTGGAGTTAGAGCTCATTTCCTAAAGCACTTACACTCTGCACTCTACCTTTGCACAGCCCTTTCCTTACCCCATGGGGAGAAGCTGGCTGTGCAACTCCATTCTGTCTGCACTTAACACAACCACGGGATGCCAGGAGAAGTCCTGCGGCTGCAAACGGTGAGGTGAGATTTCAACTTTCTGGCAGTTAGATGCACTTGGTTAATAACCCTGCACACCATGGTACCGTTTTTCAGTGTGCCTCCAATAGGAGTAAAATCCAGGCTTAAAAAAAATATATATCGTGATTTGTTATCTGTACAACTTACGAGATTTGTCACAAATCCAACTCCTGTCAGGTGGTCATTTTACTCAATGGGGTGCGGTCCAAGATCTGCCTGTCTTTTGTAAGAATAAGGCCGTGACTTGTGTGTTTGTGAATGAGAATCAAACTGTAACAGAAGGTTGTTTGTTTGTTTTCTCCTTTGCTCATTATCCCGGTCTATTTATACAAGTAGTTTCAAAAAAAGAGCAGAGATACCCATGATGAATCTGAATTAACCAAAGAAGCCACCTACAACTTCAGACAGCAGGAGTCAACTTGACTGATACAGAGAGTGGGAATGACAAAGGGATGCTAACAGATGCTTTCCTAACAGAGACCTGGCAGATTGGGCTATGTCCAGACTTAAGTTTTTACTCTATTACTCATGTTATGTCCCAGTTTGCTTGACAAACCACCATTGGAGAGTGTCTATCACTGAGAGTCCATGGTAAATCTTCTGTGAGGTTGCCTTCTGTTATTCAAAGAGAAAACACTTTATCACAAAGACATTTAAGTGGAAAATATCCCTTCTTAAAAAGGAGTCTGTGCCTTTAATTACCTCACTTGGTAGGTAGTCTTTATAGTTAAAATATAGATCCATTGATCTATCTATCTAAAACACTCAATCAATCAACAATAACAAAACCTCACCTACAGTTGTTCCAGGTTGGGAGATATTTATATATAGATATAGACATAGATATAGATATCTATCTACATCTATCTCTATATCTGACTCTATATCTATCTACATACATATCTTAATTTTAGAGACTGCCTACCAAACAAGATAATTAAAGGCATACATATGTGCATATGAAAAGGCATATATATTTACATATATATAAAAGTATGCATATATGTATCATTAGTGGGACAAAGGTCTAAAGAGACTAAAAATAATGAATACAGATTAAAGATAATGATCACTTTTGAATTCTATATCTTGTTATTTTTGACAGAAACAAGTTTTTGGAGAGGAAATAACATTTAGGAAAATCTTTCAGATTTAACCTTTTAGAGGCAGTGAAATTGAATTATATAAATTATATTAAAAGTAATGGATGCTTCCCAGCTAAATCTCTCTCTGATATTGTGGAAAACTTCTCAGTTTCACAATCACTTTCTGTAAAGGAATTGTTGAAAATGGCTTAACTTGGTGAAGTCAGATAATTGAGATTATTAGTTATTAAGCTACAAAAAACAAGTAGAAAAATGATGATACCCAGTCTTGTATTTTATAATGTAAAAGAACTTCTAAGCAAGTTATTTACTTTCCAAAGGCACAGGCAGTTTTGCAGTTCTAGTCCAAGCAGCGTGCCTGACAAATAGGCACCCAACAGTGTTTTCTTAATCTAAATCAACTAGCCCTCTTTAATTTTACAAATTGTTTGTTAGAGAAGTTATTGATTTACCATCCTATCTCCTCCTATTCTTGACCCTATATTTTTTCTTGAAATTTTAATTTAGTAGAAGAAAGAGCATCAACTTTTAAAAAACGGGGAATGTCTAATATTTAGTGAGGAGAGTTACTATTTGATTAAATTTAAGCTTGACCTGGAGGTGATGTGCTTTGCATGTAAATGGGCTGGAATGTAGAATTACAACCAAAGGTGATTTCCCCCCTCCCCCCGCCAAAAAAAAATCCTGCTAGCTGTGAAGAGGCATAGAGAGCAAAGGCTCAATCTCCACATGTACTCTGCTCTTATTAGGTCTGTGATGCCTTACATGTCACTAAACTTTAAGTTTCAGTTTCTCTGTGCTACCTAACTCTGGGAGTTTTTGTGGAAATAAAGTAATGTTTGTGAAATGCTTAATGCAATGCCTAAAATAGAGTAATAGTGTTATGTTTTATTGTTTGTAAGGATTCAGAAGTTAACTTTAGATACCAATCTACTGGGCATCCCAGCTGCAAAATTTAACCTAAGGTCATGCAAAGTGTCCTTCTTTGGCACTATTGTTCATAGGCTCAGTGGAGTGATGTATCACTGGTCAGACCCATTGGAGGGAATATAATGAGTCTCCACTCAACTGGGACTTTGAGGGTGCTGGGCCACAGTGGGCATTACCAGGTCTAAGAGACTTGTTCAGAGGTACTACAAATGGCATAAATGTTAAGTGGGGAAAATACTTTGTCTACCTTTGGTTTTATCCTTTTACCTAACAGGATGCATATGTATATATGAATATTCTTCTTGAATAAAGAATCTACTGATTGACCGTACAAACTGTTACCATTCAGATGCCAGAGTCTTAAGTAGCCTCTCCCTATTCTAACCAGGTTAGCTTTCATAATATTAAAAACTCTGCCTTCCAGGGAAGGGAATTGGGGTGGAAGCATATGTTATATGTGTCTTTTTTCAGATCCTAGGACAAAGGTTTCATACTTTAAGGTACTATGCATATATTTGGTTTCTGAAAACATAGTGGGTTGAAGTAGTTAGGAGAATAATTTTATACAGGTAAAGTGGAGCTTACAGATTTTAATCACCTCTCTTTAGTCACTCCATAAGTGTCTGTCAATCAACATTCACTAAGAACTTTCATGTATAAGACCTTTTTACTACCATGGAACGATGCTATAGATCAAGGGATGTAGAACCTAGAATCTGTTTCCAGGGGACATCACATGTAAATATGATAACTATAGAAAGAAATCTACCAGGTTTTTAAATCATTTATTATTATTATTATTATTATTATTATTATTATTATTTTATTAAAGTGTAGTTGACACACAATGTTACATTAGTTTCAGGTAAAATTACCTGGTTGTTACCTAGTTCAATAGTGATGGTCTTCATTTTTCATTAGTTCTTCTATATTGCTGTGGTGGTCTAGTTCATATACCTGCATTATTAGCTATTTTATTTCTCATCCTGCAAACCATTTTTGAAGGTAAAGGCAATGGGAAAAGTCAGGAAAGCTAGGAAATGTCTTGAAGAGAGGAAAGAGATTATCACCAAGAGAGGAGAAACAGATAGTAACACAAGTGACACGCGGAGGTAGTGTGGCTTATGGAGGAAGGCCCAGCTGGTTCTTATTTATTCCTCCAACTCTGATATGGGACAAAGTGTTTTCTTTACAACTCCATTTCCACGTAAGTTGCCCACATTTCCCTACCCATTGTTCTGGGATGGCAGTTGATTGGCATTATTGTTCATAGACATTGGTTCAGTAGAACTCCATGCTCTAGGACAGCTTAAGTCCCTTACACTTTCTCCCTGATTCTTGTAAGAGAAGATTCTGATTCATGAGACCCTGTCCAGAAACAAGGTTGTTTCTCTGTTTCCTCCTCAGGTTGAGTCACACACAGTAACACCCCTCCCTCTATATCTACCTTTTATAGACCACATTTCTTAGCCTCATCTTATCTAATCTTTGGAGAATGAAAAACTCATTGTCTGTATATATTTGAAATATTCTTTGAGTGTTGTTTTTATTTGCTTGTTATGGGGAAAGGTGACTGAGAAATATGTAAGCAAGCTGAGGAGAGAGGAGATATACTAACATGCAAAATAATTCTTTGATATATTTTTGCAACATAAAGTTAATCCACAAGACTCCCCCACCATGTTGTACTGGAGACAGACTGCAAAGTTGACTCCTTTCTTTGTATTTTTGTATGCTACCTATCAATCCTTATACACACACACACACACACACACACACACACACACACACACACATCATTCTTTCTCCTCTCTACACAATGATGACTGTCATGATTCCTCTTTGACAGTAATTGACAAAGCAAGATGATACAATCTGCTGCACACTAGGCTGTCTCACCTAACCTGTGGTAAAGCCTCTTCATTTGACTCACTACCTGTCTCCAGGTTTGCTTTAGTTCAATATTCTCCATACTGTAGACTGGGTGTTTCTCAACATCCATCAAGTTATTCTCTGTTTAAAATCTTGCAACATTCCCAAGCGAGTTGGAAGACGAGGGAACAAATTTACCCTCTTGCCTGAAATAATAATATAAAAAAGAGAAAAAAATAGAACACTAATTTTTAAGACATTGGACACCAGGGAAAAGGAGGCATGATGCCTAAGAGCTAAGAAATAAATGAGGTAAGCCCTACAATTGCAAGTACAAGCTTACTGCCTAGAAAGTGTTTCTAGGTCTTAGCGTGGGAAGGGAGAACCTAAGTGTAGCTCAGCAGACTTCCTGTGTTAAGGAGACAGAGCTGAGGGTTTAGGAAGATCACAGTGGTTAGAGTACATAGGACAGAGTACCAGAGAGTAGAGAATACAGAAGGACAGTCACAGAGATATGTAGAGTATCCTTCTCGAGCATTAATCTGAGTACTGACCAGCACGTGCATGTGGAGAAACCACTTGAGGCCAAGTAAAGAACTACTCAGGAGAATTAGAGGGAAGAGTACTTGGAGCTCATATGGGGCCAGGAATAGTGCCTTTTTCTACCAGCCAGACTGGAAAACCTCATAACTCATGGAGCACTGTGTAGAATAATCAGAAGTTTCTTCCTCAGTAGCAGTGAATAATTAGACCTAGACCAAACACTGCTCTGAATTGCCCTAACAAATGATGAAAGCAAGAACAAGACTGTAATTTAACCACATCCCAGAACAAAGCTCAAGAATATTTATAGGGATATAAAAATATGCAGCATCCAGCAAGACCAAATTCACAACTTCCAGCGTATAATAAAGAATTACCAAGCATGCAAAGAAGCAGGAAAATGTGATTCATAATGAGGAGAAAAATCAATCAACTGAAATGGAACCTGAAATGACACCATTAAAATTAACAAAGGACCTTAGAAAGGTAATTATAACTGCATTCTATATGTTGAAGAAGCTAGAGGGAAGGTTAAACATGGTAAGTAGGGACATGAAACATATTTTTAAAAGACCTAAATAGGGGCGCCTGGGTGGCTCAGTCGGTTAAGCGGCCGACTTCGGCTCAGGTCATGATCTCGCAGTCCGTGAGTTCTAGCCCCGCGTTGGGCTCTGTGCTGACAGCTCAGAGCCTGGAGCCTGCTTCAGATTCTGTGTCTCCCTCTCTCTGACCCTCCCCCATTCATGCTCTGTCTTTCCCTGTCTCAAAAATAAATAAACGTTAAAAAACAAATTTAAAAGACCCAAATAGAACTTCTTTCTAGAGACAAAAATGACAATGTCAGAGATGAAAAATACACTGGATGGAATTAATGACAAAACACGTGTTGCAGAAGAAAAGTGATGAACCTGAAGGCACAACAATAGAAACCACTGAAAATGAAACACAGAGAAAAAGGACAATCAAAAAGAATGAACAGACTATCACAGAGCTGGGGGGCAACTTCCAGTGACCAAATATACGTGCAATTGAACTCCGAATGAGAGGAGAGAGAGGAGAATGGGACAGAAACATATCTGAAGAAATAATCACTGATTATTACTTAATTATTAATTAATTAATATTTATATTAATATAATATTTATATTATATTAATTATAATTATATATAAATATATTATATTTATAATATATAAATATAATTATATTAATATAATATTTATATAATATTAATATAATATTAATTAATTAATTAATTATTAAAAAGCAGTTATTTTTAATCAAATTTAATCAAAGCCATAAGCCTACGTAGATCCAAAACGTCAATAAATGCCAAACATATGACATAGTAAGAAAACTACACCTAGACATACCGTAACTAAATTTCTTATAACCAGTGAAAAACACAAAATCTTAAAAGCACATGAAATATTTAAAGAACTGCAATTGAAGCCACAGTAAGATACCACTGCATACCTGTCAGAAGAGCTAAAATTAAAAACAAACAAAAAACAAAAACAAACAAAAACAAAACTGATCATAGGAAGTGTTGGTGAGGATTTCAAAGAGCTAGAACTCTCGCACAGTGCTTGTAGGGTGGCATAATAATGTAATGTTTGAATTTCTCCCTCCTTGGATTTCTCCCATTGTAGCACATTTTCAATATATTATAAATACCTGCTTCTTTTTTGTAAACCCCATCATAATTTCCATACAGTTAGGTATCACATCTGTCTTATTTACCATCAAGTCCTCAGGAATTAATACTACACCTGACATAATGGAAACTTGAAAAATACTTGATGAATGAATGAATGAAGGGACTTATGAATGAAGGGAACGATGTCTTTGTAAGGGGGTCAGGTGTTCTAGGGCACTGGTGGTAGTGTAGGTCGGGATCCAAGACGCTGAATCTCTGAAATCTCTACACAGGAGCTTCATTGTGAGTGTTCTTGGGAACCACACTTGTGAGGAAACAGAGAATCTGGAATGGGCAGAGACAGACTGAACTGTGATACATTTGCATCTGGTCCCATGTGGTACTCTGGATGTAGGATGGGCATTCCAGGTGCCTCAAATAGAGGCAAAGGAGCTGGGCTTCCATATCCCCATATCTACTATTTTGTGGATGAGGTGAAATCTTGAGTGAGGCAGCTCACTTCTGAAGGACAAGCTCCAGGGAAGGCTCAGGTGTAAGCCCTCAGCCTCCAACATGCCCAGGATCTAGGGGATGAGAGTTCTTGAATTTGGAAGGGGTTCTGGGCCATGGATGGATGCACTACATCAAGTGATGAGACAATGCATTTCAACATGATGCAGAAGCTTCATGTTTGCTTATGAGGGCAAACTTTGTGATGGCCTGGGAATCCAAGTGAATAGAATGCCACGTTCTGAATATTTTTCCTTAAATGAAGCTGCTGCTTTCAGAACTATTTGTAATATACAGTGGAGAAAGCATTAAATTAACCTTTTCAGCTAACAAAGATAAACTAGAAGTGTCAAACAACTTGTGATCCAGCGTCTTTTGATAGAAATAAATATTGGCTCCATGGAGAAGGAAATGTGAGAGACAGCTGTCTGGCTAAGAGGAATGGCATTCAACTGCTATAGAATTTTGTAACTATGCAAGTAAGTTTTAAAAGGTAAAATCTTGGGGCGCCTGGGTGGCTCAGTTGGTTAAGCATCTGACTTCGGGTCAGGTCGTGATCTTGCAGTTTGTGAGTTCGAGCCCCACATCGGACTCTGTGCTGACAGCTTGGAGCCTGGAGCCTGCTTCAGATTTTGTGTCTCCATCTCTCTCTGGCCCTTCCCCTCTCGAGCTCTGTCTCTCTTTCTCTCTCTCTCAAAAATAAATAAACATTAAAAAAATTTTTTTTTAAAAGAGGTAAAATCTCTGGGGCTGAAAGTTACACTTGAGTATATTTTTCTCCTCTCCCACAGTCTATCATGAGGCTCCCACAGGAAGCCTCAGCTCTCTTCAGTGACATCAAGTTTACTTCATAGAAAAGAGATGATTTCTTCTACCAGTTTCCACATCCTTCTGTTAAAAGAATATATTTTTTCACAGTTCAGAGAAAAATTTGCTCCATAAATTATTTTCAATTTTTTTTTCCTGTAATTGAAACTGAATTTCTCACAGATGGTGGTAAAATAACCCTTTCAAAATCTCTTCTTCTAAAAGGGGATACAAGAACACTGTTACCAGTGAAATGGTTTCTATTTATTTTATTCTGGTTTCATCTCCTTCTGTTACTCAGTTTTCAATCTGGCCTTTGCGTGGAGAACAGAGGATACAAAATATAATGCCAGAAGGATAAAGGGTATTAATCAAATTCGCCTTCTGATTAAGACAGCAAATTGTAAATCAAACATCCAAGTTTTTAAAAGTGAAAGACAGTTTTCAATAAGACTTGAATAATAGCTTTATTTGTTTAAAATTGTTACACAGATTTAAAATCTTGTTGCATATCACAGAGGTTGAGAATAAATATCTGAAAAACCTTGTTTAAATCCTGGCATTTGTATTCATTAATTTTGTGACTTTGGGCAAATACTTATCTGTCTGAAGTTCTTCATCTATAAAGGAGAAAATAATAGTACCCATTTTATCAGGTTACTACAGGATTAAATTTGCTAATATGCGTAGAAATAAATTATAAACTATTGAGAACTATTCAACTATAAGTGATCTAGGAAGAAATCCTGTTCTCTAGAGTTATAATCACTCATACATCATTTTTTAGAAACATGCTAAATTATATTTTGTATTCCTAGTATTTTTGAAAGATTTTTTAAACGTTTATTTATTTTGAGGGGTGGGGTAGGGGCAGAGAGAGGGAGAGAGAAAATCCCAAGCAGGCTCCATGCTGTCAGGGCAAAGCCCAATGCAGGGGCTCTATATCACAGACTGTGAGATCACAACATGAGCCAAAATCAAGAGCCCCTATTTTGTATGCTTAATATTATAAATATAATTGGAGATTATGTTTCAATAATTTATAAAAATACATTGACAAAGACATAACTATTATAAGGGATTTTCTTATGCAATGAGATTACCTTCAGTCCCAGCAATAAATAAGTGTTAACATGAGCTCTGATATTGAACTATGTAAACTTACACAAACCTGGGTCCCCACACCAAGGTTCTGTTCAATAAGTTTTGCTAGATCATATGAATTTATCTCCTTTAAAAATTTCTGCCAACTATTTTGAAGAGAAATTCTATGTTGGAATGATCAGGACGAAATCAAACCTCTTTTTTCCTTTTCTTCATTCTAGAACTGGAGTTTGAGATATTTGTCAAAACCCAGAATGCCAAGCAGCCAAAGGATTGAGAAAAAGTTGACTACTCTTATATTTGCATCATTGGTTCTCTCTCTCTCTCTCTCTCTCTCTCTCTCTCTTTTTAGTTTGTTTATGTTAAGAGAAAGAGGAAGAATGCATGCATGTGTGTGCAAGTTGGGGACGGGCAGAAAGAGAGGGGGGGAGAGAGAACCCCAAGCAGTCTCCCCACTGTCAGCACAGAGTCTGATGCAGGGCTCAGTCTCACATGGTGAGATCGTGACCTGAGTCAAAATCAAGAGTTGGACACTTAACTGACTGAGCCACCCAGGTGCCCAATGAGTTCTCTTTCAATAGCACTTGGTATTCCCCCTTTTAAGAACCCCTCTCACTCTTTTTTTTTTTTTCTCATTTGGTTAGTATAATCTGGAGCATTTTCCTAACTTGGGAGGAGGTATCTTCTCACTGGACCTTAGAAACTTGATACCTAAAGTGAGGGCCATTGGCACCACCTGGGTGCTTATTGGACACAAATCTTGAACACACCCAAGACATATGAAATCAGAATTTGAATTCTAACAAGAGCCTCAATTGTTTTGTATACACATTAAAGTTTGAGAAGCACTGTGATATAATTCCAAGGAGAACTCAGCAGAAGATTATGGAATACATGTTATTTAGAGAGAAATTCTGTTCTTGTTACTCTTTTCATTGAGTTTATTTTCTAAGATTTGTTTGTATGTTTGATTGATTTGGCATCAAAACTAAATATAGAAGAAAGAAATTGAAGTCAGGTAAGGCTAGGGAAGGCAAAGAACCTCTTGAAACTTGTTTTTAATTCCTGGGGTAGGACAGTTGGTAATGTACAGTTGGACCATTGGCCTTGTCCTCTGCACAAACATCTCCGGGAGCCCCAGTGAGGTGTCAGCCGATAATTTAGTGACTCACAGTTCCAACCATGAGAGGCAGAATCATTCTTTTTTCTCATTAAGTTATATCAAGAATATATTTGGGGCGCCTGGGTGGCGCAGTCGGTTAAGCGTCCGACTTCAGCCAGGTCACGATCTCGCGGCCCGTGAGTTCGAGCCCCGCGTCAGGCTCTGGGCTGATGGCTCAGAGCTGGAGCCTGTTTCCGATTCTGTGACTCCCTCTCTCTCTGCCCCTCCCCCCTTCATGCTCTGTCTCTCTCTGTCCCAAAAATAAATAAACGTTGAAAAAAAAAAAATTTAAAAAAAAAAAAAGAATATATTTAACAATAAATCATTTGCCTGTATTTTATGGCAAAAATTATTGCTCTTATTATTAATAAAACAGACCAGTGTTTTATTGCTCTCCTCATGGTATCAGTGGGTGGGAAGAGATGAGAGTTTATCACATAATCATGTTCTCTTTCTTTTTATTTCATTATTTTTTAATTCTCAATTCCTTTGCCATTTAAGAAAATGAAGCAATCCAATACTTCCGTCCTGCAACGCCACTATTCAAGTGGATTGTGTAAACTTGACTGTGTGAAAATTCCAAGCTAGTTTAATACCAAAGTCTGAAGAGAGAGAATGAGATAAATCCAACATGGGTCAGGTGCCTGGTTATGATCTAATCAGTTATGGTCTGAGGGTAGGGGTTATACAGCATGAAGAGGGATGAGAGGGGTGCACCTCTGTGGGCAGGATGGGAACTTCCAAAGAGGTGGGACTGCAGAGATATTCCGTGGGTCCTTTATACCATCTACCCTAAATGGATTAGTCTTCCTCAACCATACCAAACGAATTCATGTTGTGAACCCTGTAACAAGCATGATGGAACATGTCAAAACTAGATTTGTATTTATATCCTCACTATGATTTCTTTGAAGGCATTTCTGTTTTGTGAGTACTTGTAGCAGAGCAATCATGGAAGCTCTTTTCTCCCCCCCTAAGTAATCATTACACCTCTTGGCCACCTCATATCCTTCTGCAGCTCACTAGTTGCTATGTGAACATTTCCGCTACTCAAGAATCCTAGCTGCAAAGATTTCCAAAAGTATGCTCCTCTGATGACTGAGGGCTGTATCAGATCCTTTTAAATGCTTGTAGCTGTTTCTTTTCCAAGTGACTATATTGGAAAAAAATACCACATTTGTCCCATATTGGGACATTTTAACAGACTAGATTTCCTTTAAAAAAAGTCTTTTGCCAGATTGCTGACATTCTTACATAAAAATGATTTTTCTAAATACCTTGGAAATTAAGGCATGCCTGTTTTTTTTTAGGTACCCATAGCCCTGTTCTCCTAGGGTTGGAAAAAGGGTTCCCACATCTCTCATGCTCACTTTCTCATTAATGACAAGGACTGGCTGAAAAGCTGGCTGGATTTAGGGGCTGAGGCCATCAGCTATGGAACCAGTAAAGTGACTGACATCAGCAGGAATGAGGCAACTCCCTTGGTCAGTAATATCCAGTGGTTATGACAAGGGTATCTTCAGACTTTGCAGATAGCTTTGTCAGTACTACAGAAATCTCATCTGAGGACAGTTTCCAGGCTCAGAACAGCTCCCAGGGACACTCAAATCTGCCTCTTCTCACGATCACTGCTCTTATTTAGAATGCAGTGTCATTGTTCAGCCATTTACTTACTTATTTACCATGTTGGGGAAAATATATAGAAAGATATCAATGGTCATAACAGAGAGTAAGGACAGAGAGAGAATAGGTCCCAGTGTATGTTCTCCCCAAAGTCTCTACCTGCCCATGAGCTTAGAAGCCAGTGCTCTAAAATGACACCATGGTTACATATGCTAACTTATAAGGATTGATCAAATAATCTAGCTGATAAATCATGAAGAGAATCAGAGCAAGAGAGCCTAAGGAAACTACAATATCTGTATTTGTCATCTGAATGACCTTTTTGGTATTATATACGACAAATTTAAGACTGCTACTGATAGCTGAGATATTTGTTGAAATATAGATTCTTGGGCCAGGAGCATCTGAATCTGAAGTATCAGGAAGGAGGGCCAAGAATCTATATTTATTATAAAGCTCCCAAGGTGATTCTTATGCAGCCAGACCTACAAATGTCCTTTGACTGAAGTTTAGGAATGAAACTATCTGAAATTAATATAGTTATTTTAGACTGGCAGAAGGGAAATCAATCAAACCAGTTGTTTAATTAAAGTTTGTACACAAAAAGATACATCGATTAAATGAATTTCCTTTTTTAAAATCATCAGTTTTGTTTGTACCATATAAATAAAAAGAAGCATTTTTTCCCCTAAATAAAAGTGAGAAAAAGGCAAATTTGGTCAGTTGAATTACAAGTGTCAACATTTGAGAAACACTAAGAATTGTGTCAGCCAAAAAAAAAAAAAAGATTCTTCTTTCCACTCATTACCTCTAATTAAAAATAAGATTTACTTTATGTCTGCCTTGCTGGAACATAATGATAACTTTCCTGGAGAGCAGAAGATTGTAAGATTAGTGGCCAGTGACATTAATCTTTACAGCAAGCTGCCCGCCCCTCCAAGAGGTGGCTCAAGTTGTCAGGAGTTGAGCAGGTAACTGAGACAGCCAATTGCCTATGAGTCAGGAGCATCTCTGTATTTCAAACTTACCTCTCACGTTCACAATGTCAAGGTTTTCTCCAGGGAGATATTTCACTCAACCATATTACTTGGAAAGTCAAGGAAACATGGAGGTAAAATCAAGGAAGCCAAGGGTAAGAGTGGATCTCTCCTTCTTTGTCATGCTGGGGCTTCTGGTGCACGTGAGGCCTCCCTACTTGAGGAAGATCTAAGAGATGACCCCTTAGGACTGGGATGGAAGAGTTCCTTGGAGAAAGTCACAATGACAATTATGAGTTTTCTCTTGGAGGCATAAATACGTTTAGAATCCAATGAAGTGTCAGAAGAGATATAAGATTTTAGTAGGGCTTCTCAGGAAGATCTCGCTATATTTTCATCTGGAATGGGGACTAAAATATTACATAAGAAAAACTAAATTACACTAATTTTATCAAATAACGATTTTCAGTGGCTCACTACTGATTCCACCACCACTAACACTGGCTACCACTTACTAAGTGACAACTATCTACTAAGCAAGGGGCCTGGAGCCAAGAATTTCCCCCCAAATACTATGACCCTATAAAAACTAGGAAATTAAGTCTATGGTAAGGGTAAACTCATCAGTGGTTCTTCATATAGCTAGTGGAGGAGTCTGAATTTGAACCACCCAGATCCATCTTGACTCCAAAGGCTGAACTCTTACTTACCATGCATTAGTGTTTTCCAAATATAATGATATAAGAGGCATCATTATTTACTGAATACTCACCAAGGGCCAAGCACTTTGCATATATCATTTTATTCTTATCACAACCTATTAAATAGGTATTATTTCTGTTTTTCCAGAGGAGTAAACTTAAACTCAGAAATTAAATAACTTGTTCAAGGTCATTTAGTTTTTTTTTTTTTTTTTCAACGTTTATTTATTTTTGGGACAGAGAGAGACAGAGCATGAACGGGGGAGGGGCAGAGAGAGAGGGAGACACAGAATCGGAAACAGGCTCCAGGCTCTGAGCCATCAGCCCAGAGCCCGGCGCGGGGCTCGAACTCACGGACCGTGAGATCTTGACCTGGCTGAAGTCGGACGCTTAACCGACTGCGCCACCCAGGCGCCCCAAGGTCATTTAGTTTCTAATTTGCAGAGAGAGAATTTTAATACAGGTCTATCTGACTCGTCTTTTCTTCTGCACAACCTAGGTGTGCTGGAAAACAGTGGTGGGTGTTTGAATTGCTTGCTTTGCAAAACATGTTTCATGAAAAACAGTTTCATAAATGACATAAAATTCATTAAAAAGAAAAACACTGGTCTTTCCTTTGCATCTCTTATGGTCATTTCAAAAAACACTCTTGTTTTCTAAGATTAATTCTTCTATTTATGTCAGGAGATGAAGGCAAACTAGTGATAGAAGAGAAAAAATGAAAAAAATTTTTGGTTTGATTAACCACAGAAAGACCAATTTTGTTATAAAGACATTTAAACCACAGAACCACTCCCTTCACGTGCCGAAAATATTAATTTGAATTCCTGTAGAGGAAGATTTAATCATTATGTCTAGGGGGGATAATGTAGGATTTCTACCAGAATATGTCAATCTCCATTGATTTCATGGAAACTCAAAGTAAGGTAAACATCTGGGAGATAAAACTGTATGGTAGTCCATCAAAAACCTATGAAAATCTAAAGCATAAATTGGATACAAGACAACAGAAAATCCTCAAAAAAAGTAAAATCGTTATTGTCAAGCAAGTATGAATTTTGCCTTTACCTTATAGAATTAATTCCAAACTCTGTCTCCATTAACAAACCAACACAACATGTGTCCACCGAAGTGGTTAGTTATCTGCTCCTTCTACGTTCATTGTAGTAGCAAAGAAATCTGTAGGAAGTCTTGTTCAGAAAGTTAAGTTGCAGGGTAATTCCAACAGTTTGGAGATCATCTGCCATAAGATAAGCAAGAAGACCATCTGCAGCTCAGTAAATGTGTGGTGAGTGAATTCCTGCGTGATTCTGGGTTAGATTTGCAGGCTGCTCAGTATATATCACCAGTCACAGCTGTAATAGTATTTTTTTTGTTACAGCGATTTCTTTTTCATATATTCATAGGGTTTATGTCAAGAAAGAAAATGTTCTTCCTTCCAATAGCTTCTGATTGACCTATTTTGTCAGCACATCCTGCGTTCCTGAGACATAAAAAAAGTCTTATAAATTTTAAAAAATAATAATTTTTGTTTTCCATCCCCACTGAAAGAGAAAGGATAGAAATTCTTGGCTCTGCTAGGTTTGTTGCCTTGATTATCAATCCACACTTCCCATTCCTGCTAACAAAATGACAGACTTGGTAAGGAGATTGCCTAGCAGCTTCTGTTTTGTCCTGGAGATTCCTAAACTCCTAGGAAAAAAAAGAAACTGCAGCTCCAAATTCACTTAGGTCTGGTTTAGCTTTAAATCTGGTAAAAAACTGCATTTCTACATTAGTATTTTCTGTCTCTCCCTTCATTCCTCTCTCCCTCCACATTATGTGTGGACATATGTGTGTGCGTGTATGTGTTTGTGTGTATATCTATTGGGTAGGGAGAAGGAGCTATTAATTTAAAAAAACATCAAAACATACCCTTCCTAATGCCTACAATGAGCTTTTGAGAAGCAATAGTTCATTTTATCACTTGGAAAATATGTCAGTTTCCAAGAGGGTATATAATATAGAGCATTATATCAAAATATAGTGGAGTTTCCTATTTTAAAATATGGAGCACATTGCTGTTTTTCTAGTTTTGAAATTAACCTGTAGTGTGCCCTGAAAACACACACACACACACACACACACACACACACACACACACACACACAAGAGCAAGTGCTTCCATTGCCTCCAATGTTCCTGTCTGTAGAATAAGGATGTTAGGCTATTGTGAACAGCTTGAGTAGAATCACTTATTGTTCAACAAGTATGACTCCCTCACCTACTTCTTTGGGAGGAACATGTTTCTTCTCCTCTTTGTGACTTGCTTCAGCCAATGGAATGTGGGAGAAGTCACCATCTGTGAGATCCAATAGCTAGAGTTCCTGTGCCTAAGCTTGGAGAAACATTGCATGTTTTTATTCACATATCTGGGATCTTTGTCATTAGGAGAATATCCTAAGATAACTGAGGACCTAGATGAGGCTCATAAAGCAAATTTGACTTGATCCATAATCTGATGCAGATGAGCAGTCCCACAGCCCATAAACTGAGACAAAGCCACGCCAGGTGACCTATTAACATGAGAATAAATGATTGTCATTTTATCCTACTAAGTTTTAGGGTGTTTAGAAATATATCAGCATAGTTTGTAGCATTAATATTCTGTGATTCTATGATTTATTCCATATTATGCCTATCAACCACTTATTAATCTTAAAGAGACATAAGGTATGCATCTGAATAATAGTATGGCATCTTGGTAACTTCCGTTTTTGTTTTTCATATATTTTTCTGTGTCTGCTACTGTAGTATAGGCTTAATTGAGTGATTTAATATTGATAAACCATCTTCTCTAACAAGCACATACTAGGGAGTTAGATGAGAAGTTATTTTCAAAGGAGTGCCCTCAACTCTAAAACTTTTAACATCATGTTCTGGCAAAATTACTTGACTTCTCTAAAGTAGTACCAAGCTTATTTAAATATCTATTTTTCCCCTCTGACCTAGCATAGGCATGAAGGACTTGGAAATTTTGACAAATGTACCAGTAGGCTATGAAAAATCTTAGTAGTGATTAGAATGGGTATATATCAACCTCATATCTAGTTGATTTTGTGATAGTTCCCCATTTTGTGCATTAGGATGGATGCAGCAGGTGATTTTAATGTGAGTGGTTCTCTAGATGATCATCTTGGGGGTTTTGACCCTACGCGTTTTTGATGCTTATATGGAGAGAAATGAACGTGCAATGTCAAATTCAACATTGTCATCAGCAAGGCTAAGTGAGTGGTAATCCCCCAACAATGCTGAGAAACTCTCAAATTCTTACCTTTCAGTGTTAACTCCTTCTATTCACTCCTTTGTATGCACCAAAAACTGGCTCTTAGAGCCATGTATTTCCACATGCCTCAAGGAATTAACTTAGCTGCTCCCCTTATTAGCATACTTTGTACACTTCATTACCTCAGAGACCTTGCTGAAAATGTGACCCTGTGTAACTGTTGTTGCCTTTGTGAATTGAAAGCTATCCAAGCTTAGAGCTAGATTAAGTGGCATGGAAATTTAAGAAGACAGCTGGTGCTCTACTCCCAAATGGAAATACTACACTCAGATCTAATATTTCATTCTTATGCAGTAGAGATATATTAGGGCCCAAGAGAAACAACATAACAAGATTCTTTCAAGCATCCATAATCTCCTCTCTTACTGGTTAGTCATTGGAAACTTGGCCTTAGATCACCATTGGCCATTATGACAGGAAGGAAAAGAAGGAAAATTCTCTCTCTCCACCCACCCCGTTGTCTCCCTCCCCACCCCGTATCTATATATCTCCTAGAGATACAGAGAAAGGCTATCTTGCTTATTTTCTGAGATTAGGAAACGCTACCTTAAAAAAATCAGACCAAGCTACTATGAATTGAAAATCAGATTTTTCTCTTATTAGCGCCGATAGTAGCAAAATGCTTTATAGTCACTCACTGGTTATTTCTTTGCAACCTGATTATGCTGTGCAGGAAAATAAATTCTTTAAGATTCATCCTCCATGAGCCAAAACCACAGATGACTTTTAAAATAACAGAAATTAACACAAATGGGAGTGTGTTTTCATACTGGCTATTTTAAATATTCATGAAGAATGCTGCTAATTTACTTTTGACTACTCTCCACATTTTCTGAAATGGATATTTTCTGTTTGAATGCATATTTTACTCCTCAAGAAAGAGAATGGGCAGTGGAAAGGAAATAACATTATTGACTAGCTACACCAAGGATTTTGCTATGAGAGCAGTGTAAAATTTTTTCATCTTTTTTTTAAATTTTGATATTGCTGTCTACCAGGATAATAATTACGTGTTACCATTATTATATAATCTTTAAATGCTCAAAGAATTTGGATACTATTTAATTAAACCATATTTTGTACCTGTAAATAGTTTGGAAGGATGGTATTATTTCTTAATTATTTCGAGAGGGAAGAAACAGAGTTTTATGTATCCTGTCCAAAGCCACAGAATATTTAGTGATCTTCATATGGTCTTCATATGGTGGTCTTCATATGGTGTCTAGATGTCCCAAAACATGCTTTGTTATTTCTTGATACCTTTAGTTTGTTATTTGTATATCTAATCAATGTTTGTCTTCTCTACTGGAAACAAAACAAGGTCAGCTATTATCTATCTGAGATCATAATAAATCCAGCACATAGCAGATTTTTATATATATAAAATGTATTTAAAATGAGTAAATCCCATCTTCTGCTAATCTGGGGCCTCTTGCCCTTTGTGTATTTGCTTAACAGAACCAGCTAATCAGGTAGCAAGTTTCACACTGTCAACAAATATAAACCAACCTGAAATAATGAAAGAACATGGATTTGATGTAATTTTCTTTGGAATTCTAGCAGAGTTGGTCTTTTTCTCCATTTGTGGTGCATTGACATCTGTTATTTGATGACCGTTAAGTCTCTACCATATCTATATGGGGGTATGTATCATATAGCCATTGTTAAATTTTCCTTCTTGCCTTTGAAAACGAATCACACTTAAACTCACTCAGTTTTCTTTGGAAGAGTCAAGTCCATGTCATCACTGCATTCTCTCCTACATCTCTGAAAGTGTATGTGTAGGACGAGAACAATTTTCTTCCTGTCCTCCAAACCACTTCCAGCCTAGACAAATGCTTCTAATGACTAGGATTTACCCAGATAACCTTTTGATACCTTCATTTACTTTGTCAAATGACCTCTCTGGCCAATCTAGTAGCAATTTTCCTGATGGTAGCATTGACACTGAGACAAGTTAACTAACTTTCCCAACATTAGACATCTAGGAAGTTGGTTAGCTATAATCAAATTTTGGCTCATCTTATTCCATTGACTTTGCACTGGCTCATTATTTATACAATGAAGGTAATAATAGCACTTGATTCTGAGCATGGCCATGAGGATTACATCCACATGGGTCAAGCTCTGAGCACAATGTCTTGGAGAGTGCAAGCTAAATAAAATAGATTTGAGCTATACATAATTCTATAGGTCATGTGCAGTGATGGAACCTGAAATAGGACAGCAACCTAGAGGTGAAAAAAGGGACATTTCATACTAGTCAGGATTGTTAACTCTAGTATGTAGGCAAAGAGTTCTTCTGGAAAATACAATGCCAGTTCTTATTCACCAAATATTTTTATCATTTTCATTACTTTTTTTCTCCCTCTGATTTTAACTGGCACTGATGTTGATTTGTCTATACACTTAGAGTGCCTCAAGTAACTGAGGTGTCCACAATAAATTCACTTAAAAACAAAAGGGTTATCACTACTCCTTTATGTTATTCCGCCCAAAAGTAAATTGTATTTGTATTTGGGGTTGCTGACCTATTGGGTAGGCCATAATGTGGTATTATGAGTGGCTTTTTTATCAGAAGTAGCCTGAGAAGGATGAAGAGTAGTGTCCTGTTCCTAACCAGACTGACAGGAGTCTGGTTAGGAAACCAGAAAAAAGGGAAGGATGGTGCCAAAGATGGTTTTGTTTGTTTGTTTTTGAGAGAGACAGAGGGAGAGAGCGAGAGCAAGGGAGGGACAGAGGGAGAAAGAGAGAGAGACAGAGAGAATCCCAAGCAGACTCCACGCTGTCAGGGCAGAGCCCAGTGTGGGACTCAATCCCACCACCCTGGGATCATGACCTGAGCCGAAATCAAGCGCTGGACACTCAACTGACTGAACCACTCAGGTGCCCCTAAATATGTTTTTATCTAATATTCATATTTAGAAGATGGAAGAAGAAAAAAGTTAAAAAACAAATGAACAAGAAAAAGCAGCTGACCAAATGAAAATGAGAAGCACTGTGAGAAAAATCACAGAGAAGGAAGCTGAGGGATAGACTATTAAGGGAAAGAGATCCAGGAAGGAGACACAAGCTGTGATACCAACTGATCCTGGACAACACTGTAAAGGTTTAGAGCCAAACCCAAGTCACTAGAAAAAAGGTGGGGAAATGATAGAGAAGATCAAGTCAGTCAACCTGACTGTTCACAGAGGTGGGGAAAGGACTTTCAGCAAAGCCATTTTCATGGGACTTCCTTGGGACTTAAAATTCAAAAGTGTAACAAGTGATCAAAGGAGTGGATTTGTGTCAAATTAAAGTCACTTAACTACTTTGGGCCACAGCATCAAGACGAACGTTCTCTCTAAAGTAAATACAAAAAATACTGGATTTTTTCCCCAATGAACTATGAGTGTCATCATTAGTTCTAAATTCCATCAGGGACTAGTTTGGACAAGTGAGTCAGAATGGATGTGGAGGGAGCAGGTGATGAAAAAGAAAGGGAGAGGATAGAGAATATAGGAGAAAAGGAAGGGAAGGAATAGAAAATAACAGAAAGATAAAGGAGAGAGAATTGTACTAGCAGAAGTGCATCAGGGCCACCATCAATTGCCTTAGTTTACCAGCCTCTCCTTAAAGACATAACCTTACACAATTCTCTCAAGAAGAATATTTTCTTCCCGCATCACAAACATGATACAAGAAAAGCCAAGGGAGAATGTGGTGGTGGCAATGGCAGAATTTGGAAAACGGCCATAAATGATGGGATAAACTGTTCTGTGTCATGAAACCAGAAGAGCTGGTGGTGAAAATGGCTATGATTTTTCCCCTTTGGCACATGATTGTCCTCTTTGGCTACAAAAGGTAACATTAGAATTCATTTTGCTATTATTCAGGGAAGATTTTTCAGTCTTTGTTTTCTGAGAATACCATATGGACCTCCAGATAGTCAAAGCAATCTAACCTCTGTTCCCTCATTTCTTCCTCAAATAACTGTGTGAAATTATTGGGGAGGTTTTATAGTTTGTCCTTTATTTAAAAAGAAAGAAAGAAAAAAAAAGCCAAAGTGCCTGAGTCAGTTGAGCGTCCAACTCTTGCTTTCAGCTCAGGTCATGATCCTAGAGTCATGGAATCAAATCCTGTGTCAGGTTCCATGCTGAGCATGGAGCCTGCTTAAGATTCTCCCTCCCTTTCCCCTCTGTCCCTCTCCCCCACTCACACGATCTCTAAAATAAAGAGAAAAGTGAGACAAAGATTATTAAATGCTAATTGACCCATTAATTATTTAGAAGTGTGTTGTTTAATTTCTACATATATGGGAGGTTTTCCTAGCTGTCTTACTTTTGTTAATTCCTAATCTGACTCTATTATCATCAGAGAATACATTTCATATGATTGTGATAATTTTGGATTTATGAAATGTGTTATGATCTAGCTTGATGCACCATGTGAACCCAAAGAGAATGTGTATTCTTCAGTGGCTGGGTCGAGTGTTCTAAAGTAATTACATTTAAGCCATGTACTGATTTATATGTAGGTGTCCTATCGATTGCCAAAAGGCAACAGTTAAAATATCTTACTATAAGCTTTCTACAAATTCTACAAATTTTTGATTCATGTATTTTAAAACTGCAAATAGACACACATACACTTAAAATTTTTAAGTCTTGCTGATACATTGTTCCTTTCATCATTATGAAATATCTGTCTTTATCTCCAGTAATACCATTCGTCTTGAAAACCATTCAAGGAAAAACAAATTATGACATTAAAACAGCCAATCCACAGTCTTCTTATGTCTGTGTTTGCATAGTATATATTTTTTCATCTATTTACTTTCACTTCCCTGCCTATTTCTTTATATTTAAAGTATATCTTTACCTAAGTCTTTAAAGTGTATCTTTCCAGACAGCATATATGGTCTTGCTTTTTTATTGATTTTTCAGTCTCTTCCCTTTAACTAGTGTTTAGAACATTGCTCTCCAGTTTTGTCAAAATTTAAAACTTTCTACTCTTTGAAAGACGCCATTAACAAAATAAAAAGACGGGGCTCCTGGGTGGCTCAGTTGGTTAAGTGTCCAACTTTTCATTTGGCTCAGGTCATGATCTCACGGTTCAGTTCATGAGATCAAGCCGTGTCAGGCTCTGCGCTGACAGTGTGGAGCCTGCTTGGGATTCTCTCTCTGTGTCCCTCCCCGCCCCCTGCTCTCGCTCGCTCTCTCTCTCTCTCTCTCTCTCTCTCTCTCAAAATAAATAAATAATAAAACATTAAAAAGAAAAGAAAAGAAAAAGCCAAGCCACAGACTGAGAGAAAATATTTGCAATTTATAGTTAATCTTGAACAACATGAGTTCGAACTGGGTAGTCCACTTACATGTGGACTTTTTTTTCAACAAATACAGTACGGAACTGTAAATGTATTTTCATATGAATTTCTTTAAAAAATTTTTTTAAATGTTTATTTTTGAAAGAGAGAGAGCAAGCAGGGGAGGGACAGAGAGAGAATGAGACGCAGAATCTGAAACAGGCTCCAGGCTCTGAGCTGTCAGCACAGAGCCTGATGCAGGGCTCAAACTCATGAGCTGTGAGATCATGGCTTGAGCTGAAGTTGGATGCTTAACCGACTGAACCACCCAGGTGCCCCTCCTTATGACTTTCTTAATAACTGTTTCTTTCTCTAGTTTACTTTATTATAATAATATAGTACAAAATATATATGACATACAAACTATGTCTTACTAGACTATTTATGTTAGTGATAAGGCTTCCAGTCAACAGTAGGCTATTAGTAGTTATGTTTTGGGGAAGTCAAAAGTTATACATGGATTTTTGTTAGGTCGGTGCCCCAACATCTGTGTCATTCGGTGATCAACTGTATATATATTTCACTAATGAATTCTTTTGAGAATATGTACAGAGCTCTTACAACTCAGTAATAAGACACATGATCCAATCAGTAAGGAGACAGTTTTTAGCAGACAAGATTTTAACAAAAAAGATATATGGATGACAAGGAACTACACACAAAGTTGTTCATCATTAGTCATTAGGTAAATGCAAATTAAAACCACAGTGAGATACACCCACTAGAATGTCTAAAATTAGAAAGATTGACAATACCCAGTGTTGGTAAAGATGTGAACAGTTAGAGCTCTCATATTGCTGAAGGGAATGTAAAATATGGCAACCATTTTGGAAAATAGTTTTGTAGTTATTTATATGGTTAAATATATATTTACCTACCAAATGACCCAACTATTTCATTCTTAGGTTTTTAGGTAAGAAAAATGAAATCTTGTGCCAACACAAATACTGGTACATGAATGTTCATAGCAGCATTATTTATAATAGCTGAAAACTAGAATTAGCTCAAATTTCCATAGACAGAGACCTGGGAAAAACAAATTATGACATAACTATATAATGGAATATTATATATCATAAAAGGGCATGTGATAGTTTATATGTAATATAAAACAATGTGGATGAATCTCAAAAATATTATGCTGAGAAAAAAACATATTATGCTGAGGAGAAACCTGACTGAAAAGAATACAACCACTAAAATATCATTCTTATGATATTCCAGAAAAGCCAGAGCTAATCACTGTGACAAAAGACACATCAGTGATTTCTAGGGCTAGAGGTGAGTGTGGGGGGTTGGTTAGCAGAAAAGATACCCTGTAGGAGGGCAGAAGAGAAGGTTTTGAGTAATGAATAGTCTGTATCTTGATTGTAGCAGGAGTTACACAGGTGTATAAATTATTCTAAATGCATTTATCTGTACATTTGAAATGCGTACATTTTATTTCATGTAAATTACATCACTGTAAAGTTGATTTAAGGAAAATAAGGCTGTCATAGGAGAGAGAAAGAAGGAAAAACTTGATCCATCAATCTAATCTATTCTCTACATGAACCTGAGATTTATTTTTTAAATACAGGAATTATTTTATGTTTAAAAACTATCAATGACTCCTCATAGTCCTCAAGATAATATACAGACATTTTAACATAGAATACAAGGCTGTTGCTATCTGGCCTTCCTCTTTAGTGCTCAAGAATTTTTTGAAATCTGCTGATCTCACCCTTATTCTCCATATTGACTTTCAGTTTCTGCAAACATACTGGTTCATGTTCAAGCCCTTGTGGATGCTGATTCAAACACCCAGAGCTCCTTCCCACCTGTTAGGCCAATGTTGAATATTATTTTCTTCCCTGTATGAGCACTGAACTATGAGGCACTCGAGTATCTGACCCACAGTAGGTTCTCAATAATGTTGAATAAACGAAAACCTAGATAGAGGCTTTGTTTTTTCTCAGAAAACTCACTGAAAACATTATAATCCCCTGGAATGAATTTTAGCATTTCAACCTTTGGGTTCAACCAGAAATATAGTATTCTGAAAAGTAAAACCATTAATACTATAATCTCTCTTTTCATCCAAGGTTTAGGAACATTTTACCAGTGTAATCCTGTTTAGTGAGAACAAGAGTCAGAGCCCTGACTCCCACAATATCCCTAACTTAGATAGTAATACCCCTAGAAACAGACTTGGAATGTTCCGTTTGGGGTGAAGGGGAGAGGATCAAAAAGGTTTGCATCAGCACCTGAATAATTTTCAAAGCACTATATGGTTTGTGGAGAGCTTTCACAGCGTTATCTTAATCAATAGTCACAAACAGCATTATGATGTAGCTAGCCATGAATTAACCCATTTTTTGTGTAAAAGAATTCAAAGACCCAAGGAGGTTAAATGATATTTCTGTGCTCACGCCAGAAGACCTAAAACTGGAACTCTGATCTCTTGACTTTCCGTAATTCCATGTTGCTAACAATCACAGAAAAGGAATTATATTAGTAATTTAGGGGAAACATGCAGTTCATGTGCCTTTGAACCATTGATCATATTCTTTCTTGGAGAGAGACTGCCCAATCCCATGCTAGAGAAATGACAAAACATGACAGTAGGGAGTGATGTATTCCTCACTACTTACTGGCTGGGTTGCCTTGGACAAGTCACCTACATTCCCTAAATATCTGCTTCCTCCTAAGTAAATAGGGAAAATAATACCAGAGATGTCATAGGGGCATTGTGGGAATTCAGATAGTTAATGTACGTAAATCAACTATTAAAATGTACGTTGCATGGTAACTGCTTAATTAAAGTTAGTTGTTTTCACTATAATTGGCTGGGAGGGAGTCATTATGGTGACCTCCGTAGAATGATGGGCAGGAACTGAAGCTATAGAAAAGAGGATCCTCTTCTTTGTGAGAGCATTAAGGGCTCAGACACTGATGCTGTGTGCACTAGCTATGATCAAAAGATCCACAGGTGATAAAATCTCAGATCTGGGGACCTGTAATGGAAGAAAATTCCTGGCAGGACAATTCACTGTGAAAGCAGGAATAGAGCTCAAAGTGTTCTTCTAAAAAAATAGAGTTTTTGCAATTGGATTTGCAATATCTTTGCATATGACTTCTGTTCTCACTACCAAATGCCACCAAAGATTGTGGACATTTCCTTGTTTTTTTCTTTGTTACACAAGTAATGCAGGGTCATTGTAAGAAAGAAAAAAATACAGAAAACAATCCCTTAATCTCTCCACCTGATGTAAAATTAATATTTGGGGATATAATCATTCTCTCTCTCATTGATACATTTTAAAAATAGAGATTCACCAGTGACTTTTCAGTCACTAAATTCAAGGACCCCTTCTTGTTTCTCCTGTTTCTCTAAAACATTGTACCTTAACCCTCCCCTCAGTCTTGATGTGTATTCTTCCTTGGATTTAACACCTCATAGTAAACTTGTCTGGTTCCCCAAACCTAAAATTCAATATGTATTAAAATGAAATATTCAGCTTTTGTTCCAAAATCTTTTGCCCACTGTTTCCTTTGTTTCTGTTAACAGCATCACCTTATTGTTTTTTTCTTTTCTTTCCTGTAGCCTCCATCTTGTCACCAAGTTCTCTACATCACTCCCACTCACTGCTCTCTCCTCCATTTCAGTGCCATTATCTCAGTTGAAGCCCTGTTGCCAAATCCCCTGACCTTTGTAAGAAGATTCTCTTTTTTACCCTTTGCCAAATCTCCCCATTGCAATCCAGCTTGAGCCCCCTCAGCCAGATTCACCCTGTAAAACACAATTCTGATCACTTAATCTCTACCTAAAACCTGCAATGAACAAGAAAACCCCTAGCTCTTTGGCATGGGCGTACCAAGTCCTTGCCATCTGGTCTCAGCTGACTCTGCCTCCCTGCTTTCCATCAGTTCCCTTCACATACTTTATTCCCCAGCCAGGCCAGACTCCTAGATATTCCCTACATGCTCTCCACATAGTCCCGCTCCAGGGTCTCTTCTCCCTTTTTATTCCCATTCAAATACTAGTTTATCCCATATCCACATGTGGAAATACTATCCACCTGCCATAGCTCAGACTACGTGACATCTCTATGAAGGATTCCATGATGCTCTCATGTAGAAAGAACTACCTTCTTTCTTTGTCTTTCCATGATGTGTTCTTGCTATCTATATAGGTCCTGTCCGTTTCTATGTTGCATCACAAAAAATTAAGTACATAACTTATCTACCTGGGCACACTGAATAAAGGGAAGTTTGTTTACATGTGAATCCTCTACAATGTATAGTAACTGGTTCATGGTCGGGATTTATTAAACACTCTCTGAGTGAATGAATGATCCCTGACTTGACTCAATGTGGACTTAGTAATTGGACTATGTCTGTCTTTGATCTTTATGATCAGAATGTCTTAATCTCAATATACATTGTAATTAAAAAAGAGAAGAGGCATCTCATTGATGACCTCCTCTGCTCTGTTACAGTAGGTAAAATAAAAAAGTGCCTGGGTGGTTCAGTGGGTTAAGTATCTGACTCTTGATCTTAGCTCAGGTCTTGATCTCGGGGTGATGAGTTCAAGCCCCATGTTGGGCTCTGCACTGGGCACGAAACCTACTTAAAAAAAAAGAAATGCATAAAAGATAAGAGGAAAGACTATTATTAATACCAAGAGTCATTGAAGAAGAGTTCTGTGCTTTATTTCACTGATGATGTCAGCGAGAAATTATGCAAAGGATGTATTGATGAAAATCAGTCTTCACAGAGTTATCCCTGAAGCAGTTTTACATCAGAGTCTTGTAGAGATTGTAAAAAACTGCACCAGTTGTACAAGAAATGAGTTTCTTTGTTAAAGTGGTCATTCTTCACAAAGCATAACCTGACATACATTAGAAGGGCATTAGACTAAAACTTTATTTGGAAGGACTTTTGTGGCTAATAATATGTTTTTAAATATGAAGTCTCTGTACTGTTAATATGTTCTACCCTATTTCCTAGATGAGGCTTTAAGTTACTAGACAGATCAGCTTCCTAAAATATAACCTAAACCTTGGAGTTATAGAAACATTTAATAAGGGGTTTATAGAAGCAATAATTAATAACCTTGTTAAATACTGAAAAATATAAAAATCTGAAATCTTCTAGTTTTTCCAAATTCCCAGAGAAGTAAGCTGAGACTACAGGGCAGCAAAATAGTGTTCTAATAACTGATGGTTCCCCTACCATTGCTGTTCCTTCTTACGACAATAGATTGATAAAATCACACGTTCTGACTCTTCTCTCCTCTCCTCATATTGGGCTTTCTATCTTGATAAAGTTGCTACGGTATCAGCAGTAGCTCCGTGCATCAAGGATATATCTTAGATAGAAGAGTGAGAATTGTCTCAATATATACCACACTGAATAAAAAATGTTTTTCTTGGGAAACTTTTCTAGGAACTCAGTAGAATGAATCATCAAAAGATAATTCTGTGATGAAGTTACTTCTCTTTTGGCAGTTAATTTTTTTCCCATATATACTACCCTAGGATTATAAGCTTTGCCTTTTTTTGAAACGAACGTCTTAATAAAGATCCCCTTTGGCTACATTGCCTGACATTTTCTAAATCCTCATGAACTAGCATTTTATTCTAACAAAGATATAATAAACATTTACATTTCTTTAAGGTCACAGAATAGAATTTAGGCATTTGGATTAAAATTATGCTGCTAAAATCTTACATGTCATGGAAAATTTTTTAAAGCAAAAGCAATGTTATAAAGTAATCCAATGTCCAATAACTCTGAGTCAATTCATTTCCACTTCTAGCAGCTTTGGAGATTTGATTTTAATCAAGATGATGTTTATGAATGTTAGGAAAAGAAATACAGCAACGCTCTGATATAATCACAATCATTTCTGTCTCCCAATAGCCCATCTGGCCAGAAAGAAAAGAATGGCAGGACCTGTAAGGCAGGGTGCAGGGCTGCTTCATGCTAAGCTTAGCACTGGTTGAATCTATTATAGGTCATAAGCCAAATAGATACAAAAGCTGATTGAAGCTGCTTTTGTCTAAAACCGGTTAGGATTAAGTTTGTTAATATGCCAGTTTTTGAATGAATATTCCATAAAAGTTTAAAAGGCTCACCTACTCACTCATAACCAAGGAAATACAAGGTAAAATGGAATGCTTTATTTCGCAGTGAAATAAAAAAAAAAATGAAAAAGAAGGAAGATATCTGATTTTGGCAAGAGTATAGAAAAATGATATTCTCAGCACCTTTTGTGGGAGACTAAATTGATACAGCCCATTGAGGATTACAAAAAATGAATAAACATATAAAATGTGTTCCCCATAAGCAAGAAATTCCATATCTGTAATTTTATCCTATTGAAACACATGCCGAAACAATAAGATTAATAATCACTAATGCTGTTAAGTGTTCAGTATGTGCCAGCATTGTTCTAAGTGCTTTACAAACATTAACTCATTTGATTATCACCCCTGACTCTCGGAAGTTGGTACTCTTATTGTAGAGAAACTGAGGCCTAGAGCAGTTAACTGAGTTCCTCAGGGGCACACAGTAACCGAGCCAGGATTCCAACACGACCCCGCGTTCTTACCCAGTACATCCCACCGCTTGTCTCAGCAGCACTACATATACGAGCACATGGGCACAGAAGGCCACTCATGCAGCACTATTTGTAATAGGAGAAAATTGGAACCAAACTAATAGCCACCACCAGGAAATTATTAAATGAATTGTAAGTACTTCCAACCCTTAAACTCTGCTTGTACCCGAACTTCCATCTGCAGCAAACCTGTACAAATGCTTGAAATACGCAAAATACAGAACATTTTTTTTTTTACTTTAACTGCCAAGGTTTATCTTAATTTGTCAGTACTTGGTGCATTATCACTGGTCTTCACAAGGCACAGTTCTTGTTTTGTTCCTTTGTTTTCTTTTTTCCCATTCCTATTTCCTCTGTTTCCTGCCCCCCCCCCCCACTGTTTGTTGTACAGAATATAGTGTCTGCTATAGAAGATGAATTGCTGTTTATATGCCTACCTTAATGTACACATAAGAATTATGTTTTATAGCTTGTTACGATTTCTTTTTTTTTTACATTAAATTCTTTTAAATTTTTTTAAAATATTTATTTTTGAGAGAGACAGCGTGTGAGTGGGGGAGGGGCAGAGAGTGAGAAGGAGACACAGAATCTGAAACAGGCTCCAGGCTCTGAGCTGTCAGCACAGAGCCCAATGCGGGGCTCGAACTCACGAGCTGTCAGATCATGACCTGAGCCGAAGTTGAATGCTCAACCGACTGAGCCACCCAGGCGCCCCTTAACATTAAATTTTTATGTCATTAAATCCTGAAGTATAACAGGGATGTCAAGAGACTTCTCATTTGCACATTACTAACTCTGCCCCAAGAGAAGTAGCATTAAACTTTGTGGTTCATATGATCACAGGGCCTAAAGGTACCATTGCCTATCTGCAGGCACATTTTGTCCTAATTTGGTTTCTTTTTTTTTTTTTAATTTTGTAAAACATTTAAATCCAAGTTAGTTAACATATAGTATAATAATGGTTTGAGGCATAGAATTTAGTGATTCATCACTTACATATAACACCAGTGCTCATCACAAAAGTGCACTCCTTAATGCCCATTGCCCATTTAGCCCATCCCCCTACCCACTTCCCTTTCAACAACCCTCAGTTGTTCTCTGTATTTAAGAGTCTCTTATGGTTTACCTCCCTCTCTCTTTTATCTTATTCTTCTTTCCCCTATGTTCATCTGTTTTGTTTTTTTAAATTCTACATATGAGTGAAACCATATATTTGTCTTTTTCTTACTGACTTTCTTCACTTAGCATAATACACTCTAGTTCCATCCACGTTGTTGCAAATGGCAAGATTTCATTTCTTTTTGATTGCTGAGTAATATTCCATGGTATGTATATATATATACATACATGCATATATACCACATCTTTTCTTTATCCATCCGTTCAGTTGATGGACATTTGGGCTCTTTCCCAAATGTCCATCAACTGAACGGATGGATAAAGAAGATGTTGTGATTTCAGTTTTATTCATCTTGCAAAATATTTTTAAACTCTTTCCAAGTTGGTATGTATGTAATTAGTCTGTTGCTTCTCCTGACACATATACTACGGAATGGGCAGCAACACATCTTACCATTAACTTTTCTCATGGTAGATGCCTGCATCGGTGGCTATTTCCTACCAACAACAGCAAAAAACAAACAGGCGAGAAACCCCACTGTGCTGAGCTTTCTTATACACATCTTCTTGTGGATCCACTGAACATTGCTTTGGAAGATATACACAGGAGCAGAATTGCTAGGTCTCAGAGGGTAAGTGGAACTTATTGTAGCTAAGCACTGCTAAGCTGTTCTGCAGAACGGCAGTGCCAATATTCTCCTTTAGCAGAAGCACACGAATATTCCTATGGCCTCATATCCCTGCCCACACCTGGCATTACCCACTGTCCTCATCTTTGTCAGTCTAATAGAAGGGACATGATACTTCATCATTTTAGTTTTATTCTGAAAATCACCTTAAACATATGCAAAGTTAAAAAGCACAGACAGGAAATATGGTGGTACAAAAACCAAAAGGGGAACCCAGAGTAAAGGTTGGCATTCTGTTGGCCCGTCACAAATTGGATGCATATATAGACCCGTGCCTGTATAGAGATATGACCTTGAGCTTTATGAGCTGGAATGGAAACTCCTGCATACAGCTGAGACCCCGTGTCTTAGTTTGAGTTCTTCCACGGGAGGATGTGAGACAAAGATTTAAGGCCCAGTAGTATATATAATACCAGTAAGAGAAAGGACACGTGATGCAGAAGTGGAAGTTAGGCATTATAGGATGCATGACTTAGCCAGTTGTTATAAACGACCGGAGATTAATCTGTAGGGAAACATCTACATTAGAATGATCCCACCCATGGGGCACCTGGGTGGCTCAGTCAGTTGAGCATCTGACTTTGGCTCAGGTCCTGATCTCATGGTTCGTGGGTTCAAGCCCCGCATCGGGCTCTGTGCTGACAGCTCAGAGCCTGGAGCCTGTTTCAGATTCTGTGTCTCCCTCTCTCTCTGCCCCTCCCGCACTCACGCTCTGTCTCCCTCTGTCTCAAAAATACATAAACATTTTAAAAAATTACAAAAAAAAAAAAAAAAAAAAAAAGGATGATCCCACCCAAAGGGCAGGGGAACCAGGAGATGTACACACAAACTCCAGAGAATCAATGATTGAGAGCTGCTGCTAATAGTGTTAATTCCTTTGTCCTCCGGGCCTGCTGTGTAATAGGCACAGATGCAGATGCAGACCTGGAGGTCAGCTAGAGCCCGAGAACAGGGACGCACAGAGCACTGATGCAGTCTCCTCGCACTGCCCTGATTCACTCCCATGTCCTGTCGTTTCTCAAAAGTCTAATTTCTCAAGACGCGCTTACAACAGATTTAGTAGAAAAGTTATAGTTGGTCATAAGGCCATAAACGATATACACTATGTGCCTTTTCTTCCATTTATTGAAGATTCCCTTAACTGGCCAGCCTAATGGAGAAATTCAGGCCTTTATTCTTGAGGTGCTGGGGACCCAGTTACTGGAAAGAGAATGAGTTTCAGAGCCACATATGTCTTTCTGTCTCAATTGTGAGCAGCAACCCTGCCTCCCCATGATAACCTGGGCTGCTTACCTCTGCCAGAAAAGCAGCTCCTCCCTTTTCCTGTTTGTCTGATGTGATGAGGGCACAAAGTGACGGGCAGGAGCTATAACTCTAGGTTTACTGAAGCATTTACTACATCTTTTGGTAGAAACAGTCAATCTGAGAACAAGGGCTCCCAGTAGTGTCTGAACTTACCAGGAGGCGATAGGAAGCAAAAGTTTCCTGGGTGAGCAGAGTCCCTCCTATGCCCATCGCCGGCTCCTAGATCCATATATTGGTACAGAGAATAACATCTAATTACAATTGGTTAAACGCGTAACCGTAACTGAATGAATCAAAGTGGTTTATAATCGATGACCAGTGCTTCTATGACTACATACTACAAACCATGGCATATGTTTACAAGGAGACACAGGGTACTGACCGCTGCATTGCTTGTATTACTGAAAGACTGCAACAATATAGAGGAAAAGTGATACGAAAGTATCATCAAAGTCTTTCTTTCCAATCTTTAAAAACATTTTTTTAATGTTTATTTATTTTTGAGAGAGGGAGAGCAGGGGAGGGGCAGAGAGAGAGAGGGAACACAGAATCCAAAGCAGGCTCCAGGCTCTGAGCTGTCAGCACACAGCCTAACATGGGGCTCGAACCCACAGACCATGAGATCATGACCTGAGCTGAAGTCGGACGCTTAACCAACTGAGCCACCCAGGCGTCCCCTTCTTTCCAATATTGACTGTCAGTTTCTTCTATTATTATTATTAAATCCTGCCATAGAAGGTTTATGTAAGAATTCAGTGTACTGAATGTAAAATATAAAATGCCTAGTGCTTGGAGCACAGTAGACAATAAATAGCAGTCTGTTAAGGTTTTTATTATTACCTTTTTTGTTTGTTTGTTTTTTTCATTTCTCATAAATTCAACTTAAGAATTAGATACAGGAAATGATTAGATGTCCCCCATTTAAATGATTAGGTGACAGGATGATTAGATGACCCTTATTTATTAGGACCCAGTGTGATTTTAAATTGTATAAGCTGTGAAATTTGCAGAATTGTAGCTTGTGTAATTGTGTTTGAACTTGGCTGATTATGGGGGTGGTGAGGGATGCTTTATTTTAAAACAAAGGCTCCCAGGTCCTCTTTGCCCATGGAGGCTTGAGTCTCTTGTCAGGAAGAGCAGTTACAACACAAATGAGATTTCCAGCTGCTTCCAGAAAACCCTCTTGCAGACTGCCAGCAGGAGGCTTTGCTGATGATTGGGTTGGGTGTACCTGACACAGAGGAATAAGGCTCTGGACGCAGGAATTTGGGAAGCCTTGTTATAGCAGACTGCATCCGTTACTGGTCAGCAAATCTGAAAGCTTCTAATCCTGGACGCTTGACTGCTTGACCTTCCCGGGGTGACTGAAACTGCCCTTTAAAGGTCACCGATTTCTGAAAAATCCCCAAACAATTCCTTTTCCATCCTTAACGTCCACCCTGGTATTCCTGTTTTTAGAGCCCCAATCCTTAAACTACTTTTCCTATGACCCCATCCTCATTTGTATTTTACAATTTTACAATGGACTGTGTTCAGGATTATTCCTAAGTAGCCTCTGGTTTTAGTTAGTTAATGGACTCTGAAGTGTATCTGTGACTAAAAATAGCTGTCTTCTCCAATGCTGGCTGAAGAGAAATGTGAGTCTTTCTTCATCACGATGAGTCTTTTAGAGACATTTATTTTTATTATCTCAAAATTGGCCTGTCCTCTTCTGTTCTCTCATGTCAGTTCTTTACCCACCAACGCTGCAAGATAGAGAGGAAGACGTTTCTCAGCACGACAGACCTAATGCCTGTGATGTTAAACCAATAGGCTAGGATTATACTTTTATTCTGTTCTCAAAAACATGTATAAATATGATAAAGCGAAAAAAGAGCATCTTCGGTTGTCCTCAAAGAACATGTATAACTACGATGAAGAGAAAAAAAAATAGCATCTTGAAGATATTTAAGATAAACTGCTAGTTTCATTCACAATTCAGTTTATCATAAAGAACAGTCCCATATTTTTAAACTTCTCTATTGTTTTCAGTTCCTAATTGGTTACGTTTCCGGACAACAAAAGGTGGAATTTATTTCTTCAGATGTTGTCCCCAAATAGTCCAACTATTCTGACCTCTGGCGGTTCTGATATGAGGCCGCTAAGGACCAACCATATATTGATATTTTTGCATTGTCCACAACACAACAAAAACCTGGTGACCTGGTGGGTGCAAAGATTTCGGCCTGAAAAAGTCAAATTATCTGTGAGCAATCATTGAAAAAAACCCAACTTCCTGGTTGGTGGAACTTTTCACTGTCTAGTAATTATTTTGACACTGTAGATATAGATCTATTCATATGCTTTGGGGGGGGGGAAGAAATGGCATATGGTAATCTAAATACTGACAAATGAATTCCAATTATTTTAATTTTGAAAGTACAAATAAATATGGCAGTTTTCACCAAAAGAGTGTGATAAAGTTGTCTATATACAATAAAAATTATTTATGGTGTTTTTCTCATCAAAGGACATTTCTATATCTTGCTGTGACAATTATCTAAGGCTATATTTAAGTACCTAACAATTAAAATAAAAACTATTATGATGGTAGTTTATACTTTTCATTTTCTTTACCTCTTATTTATTTCCAAATAATCCTATCATTTTGAAAGAAAGAAAAAATGAAGAAATTTATTATGTGTCAAAGCCCCCAGAGGAGGGGAGGCTTCAAGTTAGACCAGAATTCATAGCAAATATGTTGTAAATTATATGAGAAGGTACACCTAACATAGAAGTTCAAGAGTGCTCAAACAAAACTTGGTTCTCCTTGAGGACATATCTCCTTGTCTTGAAAGAATTAAGATCCTAGCAAATTTCACCAGCTGCAAGAGAGACCCTAGTCATCCACTTTAAATTGGGAGCCTTTAAATTTACTCAATCTGTAAAGCATTCACCATGGTGCCATTTGTATAGACATGCCTTTAAAAAAATACATTTTGATGGTGACAGTTACATTATTTTTAGCTTTGCATAACAGCTGCAGACTATAATTGAGAGAACTAAAATTTGTAGGTGACATTCATCTTCAATAATATAACATTTTATGTTAATCACACAAACCGTTGTTGAGTATCCAGAGCCTACACCCAGGACTCCTCATGTATTAGTGGGATTTGGGTTAATACTATTTCCAGGAATTATTCCTAGCAGCACATGAGGGCTGCAACACCCAACAATCGACATCTTAAAGTTTAGAGGCCCCAAAGCAGAGACTCTCTCCCTGGATACTTCTTGATTTATTTTATTTCCCAGAGGATTAATTTCACACGATTCCAAGAGCTGCTGCTGCTGTAATCTCTTCAGATCTATTTTTGATAATCACTTCATTGACTTTCTAACCAGAATGTTAGATACTTACATACCATACCATCTTTTTCTTAATCCTGCCAACTTCTCATAAAAATTTTTAAAAATGTCATTGATTGATATGTCAGCATCATTGAAAATAGAAAGAAAATAGAATAGAATTAACTCAAAAGGAAAGTGCAGTCTTTTTTTTTAAGGTTTTTTTTTTTTTTTGAGAGAGTACATGCTTGCGAGTGAGAGGGGAAGGGGCAGAGAGAGAGAGAGGGAGAGAGAGAGAGTCCCAAGCAGGCTCTGTGCTGTCAGTGCTGAGCCCCGCCCCCCCGCCCCCACAGAACTCGAACTCACGGACATGAGATCATGACCTAGGCCAAAATCAAGAGTCAGCTGCTTAGCCTACTGAGCCACCCAGGTGTCCCTCTCCTTTTTTTTTTTTTTTTTAAGTTGGAAAGTGCAGTCTTTAGTGAGACGATGTGAATTGTTGGAATTGGGATTCTGTTAACTAAGAATTTCAAAATTATAAACAATAATAATAACCAGATGATGGATAAATGGGGGAAAAGGAAGAAAGAGAAAATAGGGAGGAGAAACGAAAGGGAAGAACACAAAAAGTAACTCTGGGAAATGCTTAAAAGAGCAAAATGAAGGCTCTCAGGATGCAGAGGGAAATGTTCTGGTTCCAGATGCCTCTCCTGCAGCCTTACCTGGTCAAATCCAGGGGCGCCATTTCCAGTGCCCAACATCCTCTGTTCTGATGCAAAATTAGTCTGTTGAAGAAAAAAAAAGTTTAAGTTCTCTTCCAATTCTAACATTTTTGTGTAAAAAGTAAATGGCTAGACATCAAAATACATTGTACCTTTTAAGAATTGCCTGTTTAATAAAGTAGCAAGTAACGTCACAAATATCCATTTTTGTCTTCTATACAATCATGTCATTTAAAACATTATTATATCAAAGGCAAATCCATCTAATACACTAGGGACATTTTCTGTCCTCCTTTTTGCTGATATTCTGTGACCACTGGAATTAGGACATTTTTTCTTTTAATCTAGTTTTCTTTGAACTCAGATACCAGATTTGATGTTTCTGATGTTCACTGGAATGAGGAACTGTAGGGAACTTCATGTGGAGTAACAAAAAGAATGCTGATTTTTTTTTTCCTAAAAGACCAAGACCTAAAATTCCATTAACTACTGACTACTTTTTCTAGAACTAGGCTTATGCTTAAGACAGGACACCTTAATTACAGTTTTTAACCACTACTGTCACAAATCATTGATTCTACAAAAGCCTTTCCTTGCAAGTAATTTTCTCTATCATTTTTGTGAACCTTTTATTCACCACTCAGATGAACATTCTCAAATGAAAACACAGATTCCTTTCTTCCTACCTTGTTCTTCCAATTTTCTACTAAATCCTCTACTTTATCTGATGGCTTGTGGATCTTCAGCAGACGTGCCACTATGAAGCAGTACAACATTTAAAAAAAGAATATATAAATTATCTTTCCCATTCAGCTCCCATGAATATCCTGATTTCCAGCTATGAAGCAGTCTTCTGAGATGGCGACATCTCAGAGAAAGGGGCAAATACAGTTTTCATAGATGCTTCCAGCCCCCTTAGAGAAGCCCTTCTTTTGGGTGGTGTGGCCAGTGTTAAGTATTCTCAGGGTGGATTCCCTGGGCTTCTTGTAATAGGGCTTGTCTAGACTTTCCCGAGGTGCCCTGCCACCCAGCCCTTTTACATAGTAGTGCAAGCAGCACTTCTGTTCGTAGCCGGATCTGCTCCCTGAGAGTCTCCAGGATCTGTGAGCCCTGCCTGGGTTTTTCCAACTCTGAATCCTCGGCGTGCTTTTCTCTCTTGGTTGCAATCTCTCCGGTAGCATCTCACTCTGCTCTTCAGCCCACATCCTATTATTTCTGCTGTTTGCCTCAGTTCCTGGCTTAAAATTAAAAAAAAAAAATTAGAAGTGAGTAAAAAAGAGAGAATACAGGGGCGCCTGGGTGGCGCAGTCGGTTGGGCGTCCGACTTCAGCCAGGTCACGATCTCGCGGTCCGTGAGTTCGAGCCCCGCGTCGGGCTCTGGGCTGATGGCTCGGAGCCTGGAGCCTGTTTCCGATTCTGTGTCTCCCTCTCTCTCTGCCCCTCCCCCGTTCATGCTCTGTCTCTCTCTGTCCCAAAAATAGATAAAAACGTTGAAAAAAAAATTTAAAAAAAAAAAAAAAAAGAGAGAATACATAATTATGGAATGTTAGAACTGAATAGGATCCTAGCAAGTACCAAAGTCAAATAATTCCATTTTGGAAGAGAGAAAGTAGCTGCAGAGAGATTGAGTGATTGTCCTCATGGTAAACTACAGCTGGTAAGTAGCAAAGATGAGGCTTATACACCTGACTTCCGATTCTAAATCCAGGGCCTTTCCCACATTGCTGTTGTGAATTAGATGGGCATTTCATGTACCTTGATATAGTCAGTGAATGACAAGAGTCTCCCTTATATGCACTTTCACCTCTTGTACAATATGTACAGAGCTGCAATATGTGAAGACGGTTTCTAAACTATAAAATCCACATAAATTCAAGATAAATTTTTCTTACGTCACCTTCCTTCATCTGAGACTGGGCCAAGAAGGAAAAAAGATCGTTTATTTTTCTCCAACTTTGATAAGCAATGACTTGGTCTCTCCTCTTTTGGAAGATGGTTTTTTAGACTCATCATGGAGTCATAATAAAAATCCCGTGGGAGGTGTTCCTGGGTGGCTCAGTCGACTGAGCATCTGACTCTTGGTTTCAGCTCAGGTCATGATCCCAAGGTCGTGGGATCAAGCCCCACGTTAGGCTCAGCACTGATTGTGGAGCCTGCTTAAAATTTTCTCTCTCCTTCTGTCCCTTTCCCCTGATCTCTCTCTCTCTCTCTCTCAATCTCTCTCTCAAATAATAATTAAAAAAATTTAAATCCCTTTAGGGGCGCCTGGGTGGCTCCGTTAATTAAGCATCCAACTACAGCTCAGGTCATCATCTTGCATTTCGTGAGTTTGAGCCCCACATCAGGCTCTGCTGACAGCTCAGAGCCTGGAGCCCACTTCAGATTCTGTGTCTCCCCCTCTCTCTGTCCCTCCCCTGCTTGCGCACTCTCTCTCTTTCTTGAAAATAGATAAACGTTTAAAAAATTAAAAAAAAAATTCCCGTAGGAGAGAAAAATTTGAAACAAGAGTTGATTCTTTATCGGCTGTGGTATACAGGTGCAGAGTTGGTATGATTTAAAAATGGCAAAATCAGTTCAGCTTTGAGGATAAATATCTAATAATAACAGCTTCTTGCCTTTGAACTCATATTTGGTCTGATCTGAGCATGTCATTTACAAATAAGTATTTTGAGTCAAGAGCTCAGACTGACTAAAAAAAGCACAGAAATATTCGACATGTCTTTTTTTCGTGCCTCAAAAACATTGCAGTTCATATTAATGATGAGTTAATTGTCTCATTCTGGTGTACGTAGAACTCCATTTGCTTCCTTATCCTGTTAAGATGCTGATATTATAAATGATTCCTCCTTAGTGCTGACAGCCTGAAAGCTACTGTACCCATTTAAAGAGTTATGAGTCTATCTAAGCTGAATTCCAGAGTGATTACGATGCCACTGCTGCCATTGCCTGATATAAATCATGCAGTCATAAATGAAAACACATCATGGCAGCCTCTGGACAGCATAGCCTTTGTCTTGGGAACTGTTATCACTTGAGATAGTTTGCAGGGAGGGTTATAAGTCGTAGTAGTTATACTTTCCAAAAGCAGACACGGTGCTGTTGTGAAATGCTACTCTGTCCTTCGGCACCTGTTAGTGTTACCTTGATTACCAGGCAGACCTCACAGGCACCAAAGGAAGTAAAGAAATCATCAACATCTATCTTTACTTAAGGATAAATAAAGAATAGTCGGAAAATTATCTGTAACTGCCTTTTGCTGAGGCCTAGAGGAGATGGTGATATCCAAGCACACTTGAGGCAGAAGAGAAAACGTTTCCCAGAAATCTCTCACCCTGTTCCAAAGTCATCCTTCTTCCTACTTGGCTTCCTTGCCTTGCTCCTCCCCACTGTTAGTCCTTGATCTGATGGAACTTTCTCAGTGCTTTCTCCCTTGTTTCCATGATTTCTTTTGCAATTTTAGAACAGAAGGTAAGTGTGGTAGGAGCTGATGGGAGACATTGGAAAAGAACTCCAATGTTGGGTTCGTGCTTCGTGCTAGAGCCTGTCATTATCATTTTACTTAATATCCACTACAAGTTGAGGCAGTTATCAATCTCACTTTAGAGTGGAGGAAACTGAGACTCACAAACTTAAATAAGTCATCAATGGATTTCTACTGGTAAATTACAGATTTTAAGCCCAAAGTGTATACTTTTCTGTCTATAATATTGTTAGTTCAGGTTGTCCCTGAAGGATTTCTACTGGTCGAGTAAGGGGTTGGGTGATTTTTAAAATACCACAGGATATGTACTAAAGAATAAGAATTATAGGGGAAAGGACACATTTACAAGGCAAGCATCAAAAAGACAGTAATACAGGAGTCCTCCAATCTATCTCCCCTTCTCTCTACAAAGTGGCTTGCTTGGTCACAGTCTGCATCACCTAGTGTGGACTTTTTTCCAGGAGAGGAACCTGTGGGTATCTCTTTTTCTACATATAAGTAAATGACTTCATTAATGATGGGATACATGGGCTGTTTGACCCCAGGCAGTCTAAACTTTGAGTGTCAGATACTTAAAAGTGTGTTCTGGGATTACCAACTGCCTGATACCTTGGGCAGTGGGAAACTTTGGTGCTCATGCTTGGGTTGCAGGACTCTGCTTGGGAGGACACTCTCAATTCCATTGGGTGCTACCCTTCTGTCTAGGAAAAGGGGAGTAACCTCGTAACCAGCTAATGTGTGGTCCAGGCCACCCAGAGTGAGCCCCTAGTGTTGTTTTCATATGATCCTGGTGCAGGTACACTATTTAAACTATGGGCGATTAGCATACATCATCTCCTCTGCAAGGATCAGACTGCAACTCTTTAAGATACATACCTGCTATGTTGCTTTTGAAAACTGCCCTTTGGTCATTTAGTAGCATGGTGCTAATGACAGAAAGTCATCAAAGAGTTAATGGTATCCGTAAAATTTCTATTTTCTTTTAAGTGATTAGAGTGTTTTTAAAATGTTGGCTTTTGCTCCTCTTTTCCCCCTTAACAGCCAAGTAAGGGAAATGAGGCTGAGAAGCATAATGCATCTTGCCCTGGGGCTTCTGCAGCCAAAAGGTAATGCCAAGATGAGCACTAGACTAGACTTCTCTAATTTTCCATCCCGGTGCTTATCCTCCTGCCAGGAATGTGACTGGAGTGTTAAATTTAGAAGCACGAACTTAGTGAGGAATTTAAACAGAAGTTCAAACCTATCTGTGGCAGTTCTAATTTACAGTTTGTTGTTGGCAGTATGTGGATTTAGGGAATCAAGGGATTTGGCATGATACTCACTTTGCCTGCTTATGTCTCTTCTCACTATAATTTGACTCAATGCAACAAATATTTCTTAAGCACCTACAACAGGGCACTTTGCTGAGTACATTGGAAAATAGATGAGTAAGACAATTCTTCCCGTCCAGGAATTTTATGTGGATGTATCTATCTTATTTTATACCTTGAGCAGTATTGACTGTAAGCGTATCTGCTGAGGTATATGCAATTATCTTTGGAAGCTGCTAAGAAGAGATCCTCAGCCATTGGTAACAAATGCCTGCTTTTTTTTCCATGGTGGTGATGACTGTAACAATGAAGACAAATTAAACAGGAAAGCAAATGAGTGTGTCAGCTTTAGAGTGTGAGCACAGCTTTTTCTGAAGAAATGGCTCTCAGCATTTTCCCAGCAGGTCACGGGAATGTGGAGGTGGATGATTCAAGTCTCACTGCTTCGTATCCTTGACGTGAAGTCTCCGTCCAGGAAGGCTCTCCCCTGGAGAAAAAAGTCCTTCCTTTTTCAGAGGTTTTTCTGTTGGCAAATCTACCCTGACTTTCTGAATGAAGTACAGAATCCTGCCTTCTCCTGAAAATACAAAAAACAAAAACAAAAACAAAAAGGAGCAATGACTTCATCATTATCATAATTATACCAGAGCTGGCCCTAAATCTCGAATCACAGGGACACTTTCATCACATCTTAAGCATGACTTTGATTGCCAATCATTCATAAAACAGCAAATGTCAGAGCTATTTGGGGTCTTCAGAATCTTAAATGCAGGAAATTATTTCTTTCTTCCTAACACAAATTAAGAATTACATGAAAGAGAAAAACGAATGTAAAAAGGGAAAAGCTGCAAATCCAGAAATAAACAGGCCAAGAAATAGAGATCAATGCATAGAGACATAAATCAGCAATACAGACATTTAGTGAGATGGGGGAAAAAATCTTGTTAATCTCCAGTGCTTGGAAAAAACCTATGGGTCAGCTGGGCACTCTAATTGACTATCAGTACAGGATGTGACATAGCTATCAAAAAGGTCAGTGTAATTTGGGGCTGGTGATGCAGAGTCATCACTTCCTAAAGTGGAGAGATAACGCTCCCTGTCTACAGACTAGGCTTCACCCAGAAAATATTTAAGTGGCTATCAAGGTGAATTTGTGAATAGACACTAAGCCACCTTCAGACTGGAGCACAAGTGACGAGAGATCTGCAAGGCGACACCACCCTGGACTTTCCCGCCCAGGGAGCAGCCCTACCCAATAAGTAGGCACTAGGTTTTCCCAGAGAGTTTATTCATACGCAGTGGCCCTAATTTAACTTGTCAGTTTCCGGTCTATAGATGAGAAGTTTCAGATCACTGTTACTGAGTTAACTTTGTAATAAGCATGAAGAGTTCCTTGCAGAGCCTTGAAAATCCATTTAGAAGAGAAGATCTTGACTATTTCAGTTTATGGTGAGAACTGAGCTGCTCTTGATATCTTTGTGGCCCAGGTAGGAATGCTGCTCAAATCAAACCTTTGACTCCTTTAAAATTCTGCTGGATGGAAGCTAAAAGCATTGCCGTTTCTTTTTAACTTCTTATTTTAGTATAGATTTAGATTTACCAAGAAAGTTGCAAAGACAGAACCAAGACATCTTGGTCCCATACCCATGGTATTACAAGACACTTGTTTCATTTAGTTTTTTTTTTTTTAAGGTTTATTTATTTTTGAGAGATACAGAGACAGCATGAGTAGGGGAGGGGCAGAGAGATGGGGAGAGAGAAAGAATCCCAAGGAGATTCCGCACTGTCAGCACAGAGCCCAATGCAGGGCTTGAACTCATGAACGAGTGAGATCATGACCTGAGCTGAAACCAAGAATTGGATGCTTAACCGACTGAGCCACCCAGGCGCCCCAACACTTGTTTTATTTAGTATATAACTTTTTCAGCATACATAAAATAAATATTGTAATTTTATTAAACAACCAGTGGGAATCACAACCACTGTATAGACCATCCCATAGCCTGATCCTTCATGACCACTGTGCTGATTGCTATACAATCTGAGAAAACTGTGGCAAATATGAATTTGAAATTTGATTTCTGAAATGTTTCCATTATGCCTTCTGTTTAGGCAGTTATTTTATTCTTGCCATTTACGGTTTTAAAACAATATTACTTTTTTAAAAAAGTGTTTCTTTAGGGCTCCAGGTGGCTCAGTTGGTTAAGTATCCGACTTCAGCCTGGGTCATGATCTCAAGGTTCTTGGGTTTGAGCCCCACGCTGGGCTCTGGGCTGACAGCTCAGAGACTGGAGCCTGTTTCGGATTCTGTGTCTTCCTCTCTCTCTGCCTCTCTCCTGCTCACACGCACACTCTCTCTCTCTCTCTCTCTCAAAAACAAATAAAAAACATTTAAAAAATTTAAAAATAAAAATAAAAAAGTTTTTCTTTTTCATTCTGAGTAGAAAGAGAAAGGAAGATCCTGCATTTTGCTATTTGTAATAATCTCGACGAAAAATGGAGGTTTATTGTCAAAGGGCATGGCATGCATGTAGGTTAGTCACATTTTGAGTCAAGAAATTAAAATAATTAAAAAATGAAAATTAAAATAAATAAATAAATATAAAAAATAGAAATTAATAAATGAAAAGAAATTTAAAAATAAAAAAAAATCCATTGAAAATGGAATTATTTGACAACTTCCTGGAAGTCAGAATGAACATTAGTCTCTGTGCTTGGAAGTGGAAATACCAACTGCTGTTATGAAACAGAAGGTCCTGGCTGCTGTTTGTCTTCTATTTTTAAGGAAGTTTTTAATGATCTTTGATACTATTCTGTTTATAAAATGTATAATAGAGAGAAGACAGAAATAGAGAATGAGGAAGAAGAGGTAGGAAGTTACTGACTCATTCCAGTTATTCCAATTATCTGTCCAGTTATGAATTTACATTTATAGACCCTCAAGATTTCCTGGGTGTAGAATAGTAGTCCTGGAGTGAAGTGATTGTTTTCTGAGATAATCAATGCAGATGCCAAAAGAGGGAAATTCCCTAACTTCTACATGAAAGCACAGACAGACAGACAGTGGAGGGTATAAAAAAATAAAAGAAAAGGGGGCGCCTGGGTGGCGCAGTCGGTTAAGCGTCCGACTTCAGCCAGGTCACGATCTCGCGATCCGTGAGTTCGAGCCCCGCGTCGGGCTCTGGGCTGATGGCTCAGAGCCTGGAGCCTGTTTCCGATTCTGTGTCTCCCTCTCTCTCTGCCCCTCCCCCCGTTCATGCTCTGTCTCTCTCTGTCCCAAAAATAAATAAACGTTGAAAAAAAAAATTTTTTTTTAAATAAAAGAAAGGAAAAAAAAAGGGTGGGAAGAGGATGAAAGAGACAGAGACAAAAAGGAAAACAGTATATTAAACATCGGAAACAGGAAGACAAATTAAGTGAAAGGGCAGAAAGTCCATTTTTAAGTACCATTTTCTCCAAAGCTCAACATGTTCTAAGTAGAAATGTTTGTTGTTGCTTTCGCTTTCCCAGCTTTATTGAGGTATAATTGACTAATAAAACTGTGGGAAATTTAAAGCATATGGCATGATGACTTGGTACACATATACATTGTGAACGAACTCACCCTGTCAAATTAAGTAACACGTCCATCATCACCTCACATGTTTATCTTTTTATTTTCTTTGGTGAGAATATTTAAGTTCTACTCTGTTAGAAGACTTCAATTATCCAATACAGTGTTATCGGTTACAGTTACCATGTTAAACATTAGATCCTCAGGCCTCATTCAACTTATAGTTGAGAGTTTATACCCTTTTACCAGCATCTCCCCGTTGCCCCCCACCCCCGGCCCCTGGCAACCACTTTTCTGTTCTCAGTGTCTGAGTTCAACTGTTTGTTTGTTTTAGTTTCCCCCTATAAGTGATACTATGTGGGATTTGTCTTTCTAAGTCTTGCTTATTTCCCTTAGCATAATGCCTTCCGGTTCCAAATGTCCCAAATGACAGGATTTCTTTCATTTTTAAGGCTGAATAATATTTCATTGTATATGCATACCACATTTTCTTTATCCATCCATCCATCAACAGATTGTTTCCATACCTCGACTAATGCGAAGAATGTTGCAACGAACATGGAAGTGCAGATTTTTCTTTGAGATACTGCTGATTTCGTTTCCTTTGGACATATACCCAGAAGTGGCATTGCTGCATCACATGGCAGTTCTATTTTTAGTTTCTTGCAGAGCCTCCATACTGTTTTATGTAGCAGCTATACCAGGCTACCTTTCTATCAACCGAAAAAGCGCACCAATGCTCCCTTTCCTCCACATCCTCGCCAGGGTTTGTGATGTCTTTTCAATAACGGACACTGTAACGATGGTGAGGTGATATCTCACTGTGGTTTTGATTTGTATTTCCCTGATGGTTAGCAGTGTGAAACACCTTTTCATGCACCTATTGGCTAATTGCTCACCTTCTTTGGAAAAATCTCTACTTAGGTCCTTCGCTTGTTTTTAAAATTGGGTTATTTGTCTTTTTGCTATTGAGTTGTGTGAGTTCCTTGTGTATTTGGGATATAAATTCTTTATAGGATATGTGGTTTGCAAATATTTTCTCCCGTTTCATAGGTTGCCTTTCATTTTGTTGATGGTTTCTTTGCTGTGCAGAAGCCTTTTAGTTTGTTTTTTTATTGCTTTGTTGCCTTTGTTTTTGATGTCAGATCCACAAAACCATTGTCAAGGCCAGTGTAGAGGAACTTACCCGCTATGTTTTCTTCTAAGAGTTGTGCAAGTCTTTAACCCATTTTGAGTTGATTGTTTGTGTATGATGTGAGATAGGTGTCCAGTTTCGTTCTTTTGCATGTGGCTATCCAGTGTCCCAACATGGTTTATTCTCTTATTACTAATATCTTATATTAGTATGTTACATTTGTCACAATTAATGAACAATTATTGATTCATTATTATTAACCAAAGTCTACACTTTGTTCAGATTCCATATTTTTTTTAATTATCTTAGTTTTTGCATAATGTCTTTTTTTCTGGTTCAAGATTCTATCCAGGATACCACATTACATTTAGCCATCATGTTTCCTTAGACTACTGTAGGTTGTGATAGTTTCTCAGACTTTCCTGTTTTTTGGTAACTTTGGCTTTTTGAGGAGTAAGGTCAGCCAACTGAAAGAGCTCCCAATGATTCGAGCTGGAAAAATTTGAGCAATTAAATAATCTTGGTTTATAATCCCAAATATAAAATAGATATCCATGAGGCCATGTTAATATAAATGAATGTTTGGTTGAATGAATGAATGAATACACACATACATACATACGTCCATACACACATAAAATGGGAGAAGAATAGACAAATCTCCCATGCAGAGGAATTTCAATTAATTTATGTAGATTATCCACCTCCAAGGAGATGGTATATAACTCCACTTTTTAAATGTGAGTTGTGCATTATGACTTCCTTTCAAAGAGTACTGTGTGGAAAGGGGTGGGGAGAGTAACTTAACAGTGGAGAAACCTGACAAACACCCTGAACCAGGTGGTTAAAGTTAACTTCAACAGAATAAATTATGTTGATGGTTTGTGCTTCTGATATGATGTGATGACTATGGCTCTTTGCCTCTGTGGTCTGCTTCACAAAACTCATGGCCCAGTCTAATCAAGAGAAAAACATCAGACACATCCTAACTGAGGGACATCCCACTATCGATCCTTTTTTGGTTGAGAACAAAAGGAGAAAACCGTGCTGGGATATCCATCAGGATAAAAGGACTAGTAGTAATGATCACTTAGATCTTCCACAGCTCTATTTTTTTCCCATGAGCAACTGGACACTCAGAAAAGAAAGTAACCATAAAGCCCAAGCCAGCAATCCTTTTCTCTCTTTTCACCTGGCTTTGGCAATTAAAGGATGAAATGTGTGTGCCATGCCATCTGATACGATGCTGCATTTCTCCCACTGCTGTGCCCATGTCTGGTGGTGGTACAGATGGGAAGTGGCAGTCCCCAGCCCTGCTGTAACCGTGCCGTCCAGGTTGGGACAAAGTGACAGGAGAACTGACCAGCAGCAGGCAAATGAGATCCATACTCCCAAAGGACATTTATCATGGTAGAAGTGGTTGTTTTCTATCTGAGTCTAGAACCCTACAGCTGAGCATATGATAAAATAATGACCCGAGTGATGTGGCTATATTTTCATATGGAAATATCCTGGTAAAACCTTTGGAGTCATTTTTTTTCTCAATATTTTGTCACTATGAATTTGATTATATATTACATACTCTCCAAAGCGAGAATGTTTTCTAATTCTATTTTAATTCCCTTTGTGTCAGGAGTAAATCCTTTATTCTTCCTCCTGGATTGTTGTCATGTGGGCAGAGGGCCTACTTTATATGATAGATTTGAAATATTCCTTACGAAAAGAGTGTGAGGCTTGTCATTATTCTTCTTATAGAGCCCAATCATCAGCACTGCCCCACCCACACATTTCAAGCACTGCCACTAAAAAGATATCTTGAATTCATAAGTCATGTGCAATGCTGGTGAAATTTTACTACGTAAATATAGTTAGCCACAGACTAAATTAAAATAGTAAACTAAAATTATTTTTCATAATCACATTCACATTTTCTAATGCGCATATATGTGCATTTAAAATTTGTTAATATATTTTGATGGACACATTGCATAGCTTTAAATAGCCACTATTTCTTCCTCTCTAAATGGATTTTTCGTTAGTCGCTGAGTGATAAAAATTAATGATACAAATTCTTAAGCATTTTCATGTGATTCTTTGGATATTTTTTCTTCTTGAAGTATTTGAAAGCTTGATAGGATTAATTTATTGGGAGGTTATTAGAAATTTTACACCGCCATCTAGTGATGCGCACACTCAAATACGTGGAGGTTTCGAGAAGCCGGACAGTGTTCTAGCCCATCTAAAATACCTGCCTACACATTGCCAGCCCTTTCCAGTAGTTTAGAGGAATGCTTATTTTAGTAACTCTTAATTTTAATCTCAGTTTCTTCATCCTTTCTAATTCGTACTCCAAACTGTGGGTGAATGTGGGTTACCTTTGGAAAAGGTGAAACTTGCATTTGACGTATGGCATTCTTCTGATTGGTGTACTTGTAACAGTGGTTGACATTTATTGACTGCTCACCATTTGCCAGGTGCTGTTTTAAGTGCTTTTCGTCTACAAACTCCTGTAATCCTGACACCAGCCTTAGGAGGCAGTTTCTATGTTGTCTTTGTTTAGTCCAAAATCACATAGTAAATGACAAAGCTGTGATTTAAACCTAGTCAGACTGGTTCCAGAGTCCATGTGCCTAACCAGAAGGCTATTCTCTTACCTAGTCTCCACTCCCTCAACACACACATCCACACACTCTGGCTCTACTGTGTCCCCCATATACATGCTCACATGTACTGGCCCCTGACTGCCTAGCGTCACCTCACACCAGAATCCCACCCTGGTTTTTGTCTGTATGTGGGGTTACCTTGCTACCCCTGAAACTTCTAGCTTTGCAGACTTGACTAGATTACCCCATTTTAGGTTTTTTTTTTTTTTATTCTTCAGTAAAAGTAAGGGCATTATAATTAGTGATAGCAGTTTGAGCTCCAGTCTTAAAAATCGAGGCAGACTTAATGATATAATCAAAAGATGCTATTTCTACATAGGAGTAGCAAATATTTTTTCTTTCCTCCAAGAAAATTACAAAATAGGAATAAGATAGAGATGATTGCACCAAGACAATATAGGATGTGATTCCTTAATTGTTCTATTAAGAAAATAATATTTTGAATTAGCTGAATTATTAATTCTGCAACAAAATATGACAGTAAAATAGTACATTCCATATATAGGCAACTACCAATCAGTCAGCATTGGCTTCTCTACTAGGTTGATTGAGTGTGGTTGAGGGAGCTGTATTTGGAGCGTGAGGTGTGTGTGTGTGTCAGGGGGCAGCAGGAAGAGAAGGAGATGATAGAAATGCACCCATATGTTTCGTGGTGGTGAGATTGCATGTGTGTTTATGGGAGATGGGAGAGAGAACCCTGTGCCAAGCAGAATAGGATGCTGTCCTTGATCCAGATAACCAAGAAATGAATGATTTTTATGAACAAAATTAAGTGCTAAGAAGAAAATATTCTCTTGTATTTCAGCGCATAGAAAGTTCTCTAAGAATTAGAGTAATAAGAAGTTTCTTAGAAACTATAAGATCTGAGCTAGGGTCAAAAAATCATTATTTACTGTATTATTTGTTTCTAACCCCCATCTCAGTACTACTCTCCCTTCTCCCCTTTCAAAAATCTAAATAGCAAATGACACAGTAAAATGGAAAATATTCATGGGCTCCCAATATAGAAGAATGATGATATAGTTTACCTGAAAGAGGCAACCTTTTGATTGCCTCTTTCATTCTTGGGCATCTATCAATTATGCAAGTGCTATATTTTGGAATGTTTTATCAAGAAAACTTCAAGAAGAGGTATTCTGTGGGGACGGCAGTCCTGTCCCTAACAATGGCCTTACCTTCTTTAGGGGAAATATTCTGTTGGATCATTTCTCCAGGTCATTCCATACCTATCTTCAATCCCAGGTTCTTTTTTTTCTTTTCTTTTTCCTCATGTCGCTGATATTTTAGAGGAGGACCTATAAATATGAACCTGCCTAGGAGTCAGATTCAATGTTTTTGAAATACTTCAATTTGCTTCACACTTGGCTCTGCTAATACAATGCATTTTAATTCAACCAGGCTATGTCAGGATGCATGAGCCATCATCTAAGTACTGGGGATATAAAGATGAAGAAGAGATATTCAATTAATGTCTGCTTAATTAATGGTTCCTTGAACTTAGGCTTTCAGACAATGTCTTTTTGATCGTTCCTTAAGGCTTAGAACTCCCAGTCTATTGGGCACCTGGCTGACTTCCATTACATACCAGAAACACCCCAGAAATCAAATTCATGTGTTCACAGCTCCCAGAATGCTTTTTTTGCTTCCCTACCAGGAGGGAAGTGTTGTTTCAGTGTCCCTCAGAAGCATCTCTAGCTCCAACCTACAGCTTGTATAATCATTCCAGGATGGTTCTTTTGAAGCTTTCAGTGGAACCATAGCTCTTGAGAGAAATAGTTCATATCCAAAGTCTCTTGAAGTTAACCATGGAAATAAGTGATATGCATCTACATTGAAAGACAAGGTATGGATCCCCAAGTTCTAAGAATCTTCCTATAACATGTAAGATACTGAGGTAGAAGATGAATTTGCTAATACTTCTGGACCATAAAGAAACATCTTTGAGTCATATGTGAAGGTAAACTATTCCCCAGCAGTGACAGTTTACCTTAATCTCACTTCCTAAAGAGGGTTCCTGAAACCCAACGAGGTGGAAATATAAGGAAAGAAAAATCTGGAGGAGTCACCCTCGTATAAAATGGAAGCTAGGGGATCTCCACAAGGCTAATATACAGAAGAAATAAGAAGAGAGGGATTGGGAAAAGGTGCTGAGAAAAATGAGGTTTATCTCTAGCCTCAACCTGATGAAGTCTAGCAAAAATGATTAGGAAAATGTTTTTAAGATTTCTAGTGAACTTGTAACTTGCCCTTATTTGTTTGCTTCTATTCTCAGTAATCAGAAAAAGGACAGTATTTTAGAAAATCTGTTTGTTTACTTGTTTCAAGAGTGGAATGCAATGGTAGAACTGGGTCCTACTCAATGCCACAGGAGAGAGCTTCAAGGTGAAAAATTGTCCACCCATGGAGGAAGAAATGGGAACAGATCCTAAATCTGTACACAAGAAGGTGATGTAGATAGATTTCTTGGCCCAGAAGTGATTTTAGAAAAATGTAGGCCAACAGGATCCCTGAGTGATTGTCTTCATCATGTCATTTCATTCTGTAGTTTTGATGCTTTGACATCTTGGGGCTTTGCTGCCCCCTGAGGGGCTGCCCCTCCCTGTACTAACCATTTCCTAGAGATAGTAAGACTTGCCTACAAGTGTGCTTTTCATATGCAAAGTAGCCAACCCAGAGCCCATACCTGGAACCAACTCCTTTATCAATCTTTTATGCTTGAATACTATCCCACTTCCCTACCTTCTTTAGGGCCAGTTGCAGACAAGAGGGACAATCTAATGACATTATTCAAACTAGCCAATTCTAAACCTAATTACCCTGCCTTTACCATTCCTTCTTATAAAAACCACAGTAAAGCTTCTTGCCCATATTTCCCCCTCACTTCTGCTTCCTGACCACACCTGATCCTTCCCTGAATGCCCCCTTCCATGGACGACATGCCCCTCTTCTTGGGATCTGTGACTATAACACCTTCCATGACATTTATATCTTCATCTGTTGGTCTCATCATACCTAAATAATAATAAAATTTTAGAACACTAATTTTAAACAAGTTGTTCCTGTGTTCTCCATAGTTACAGAGGATAGACTTTCGCACATTTTTCTGGATGTGGCATCCTCTGTTTTCTCTTTTTTCCATTTGGAAACAGGAAGAATTATGTGACTTATTTTAAAACAGCTCTTACGACCATTTTTGCTTAAAAATATTTAGGTTTGATTTGTGCAATCAAGATTTTCTTGTGTATTCACACTCAGTAATAAATATAATAAGTCATGTTTACCCATTACAAATTTCTGATCAACCTGATTTCAGAAATAACCCTTGACATTTCACTCATATGTTGAATTTAAGAAACAAAACAAATGAACGTAGTGGGTAGAAGGAGAGGCAAACCAAGAAACAGACTCTTAACTATAAACAACAAACTGAGGGCTATAGAGGGAAAGTGGATGGGGATGTGTGTGAAAAAGGTGGTAAGGGGGCGCCTGGGTGGCGCAGTCGGTTAAGCGTCCGACTTCAGCCAGGTCACGATCTCACGGTCCGGGAGTTCGAGCCCCGCGTCAGGCTCTGGGCTGATGGCTCGGAGCCTGGAGCCTGTTTCCGATTCTGTGTCTCCCTCTCTCTCTGCCCCTCCCCTGTTCATGCTCTGTCTCTCTCTGTCCCAAAAATAAATAAAAAAAAAAAGTTGAAAAAAAAAATTAAAAAAAAAAAAGAAAAAGGTGGTAAGGATTAAGGAGTGCACTTGTGATGAGCTCCAGATGTTGCATGGAAATGTTGAATCACTAAATCCTATACCTGAAACTAATATTACACTGTATGTTAACTAATTGGAATTTAGATAAAAACTTGAAAAAAAAATAGCCTTGATATACTTAGTATTACACAGGTCGAGATCTCCTTCATTTCCTGAACCTTTCCCTTTTTTTAATCCATTCAAATCCTGTGAGCACATATGGCCTGTTCCCAGATCTGGAGGTGAACCTAATCTTATGAGAAGATACTTCAGTCTCTCCAATTCAACATCTGTAGTATGCAGAAGGAAATCGTCCTTTGCCCTAGCCACTCCCCAACCATCCACCCAATTCTGGCAGCTACTTTGGTCCTGAGTCCTTCCTCAGTTCTGAAAAGTAGACTACTCTCTTGGTGTCAGCATCCAATTCCTGTTTTGGTAATCTTCCCTGTTCCTCCAGGACTGAGAGTCCCCCCTGAGTTTTGCCAGTTGGTTCCGCCACATCTGCTAGAGTCTGGAGTCTCACCCCTGCACCTCAGACCTGAGACTGGGATCTCAGAAATAGCAGATAGACTTCTCTATGGCTGATCACTGTCAAAGACTCCAAAATATGGCATGATCCTAACTCCCGTCTCTATGCTTTGCCTGCCTTTCTTCCTCTTGTAGATAAATATGGGAAGACCTTTGTGATGACAGCTGTGTCCCTCTCTTAAGAATCTGATGCTATGTCTCTCCTGTCCAGTGGAGTGGGTCAGCTTTGGCACCTCCATTATGCTATATCCCTGCAGGTTTCTATTCTTGTTCATTGTATCATGTAAAAACTATTCTATCTACTATATTTAGTGTCTTATAGTTTTAAAAGATCAAATATTGACAGAAATTGAAGTGATTTTTCTGCCTTTATTTGTAGATTATGTGTAGAATTTGATATTGCTACATTGATATCACATAAAATATTGGAGTTTTGACTTTAGAATCAGACAGATCTGGGTTTTTATCTCAGTTGAATATTAGGTCAAGTTCAAGAACCTCTTTAATTCTCAGTTTACCTTTCTTTAAATTAAAGAAAATAATATGAACCATGAACACTTGGTGTATATACAGTACCTGTTGAATGACAGCAACAATTTTTATTTGTAGCTATTTATAATGATTACTATTTTGGAAAACCTACTAACATGTATGTATATGTTTCACTAAAATTTTGATATACCAGAAAAATCATTTTATCAATTGAATTATTTATATTTATCTACCACTTTCAACATATTCTCTTTCAATTAGGATATTTTACTAATCTCAATACATGAGTGCTCCCACAATTATATACTTTGCCTTTCTATCTTTTAAGAGAGTGAAAGAGTGGATCTCTTTAATATCATCTAAACAAAGTGATTGAAATTTTTTTTTTAGTTTACTTATTTATTTTGAGAGAAAGAGAGAGTGAGCGCAATGAGGGAGGAACAGAGAGAGAGAGAGAGAGAAAGACAGAGAATCCCAAGCAGCCTCCACACTGTCAGTGCAGAGCCCAACATGGGGCTCCATCCCAGGAACTGTGAGATCATGTCCTCAGATGAAATCAAGAGTCAGATGCTTAACCGACTGAGCCAGCCAGGTGCCCCAGAGACATCTATTTTTGTCTGTGAATTCATAATGCTCTCTCTATATTAATAATACTTTTTTGGATACGTTTAATGGCTTCTAATAACCCTGTTAATAAAATATCCTTTAAACATAGGATTTAGAGCCAGAAAGGCTAATTATGACCCCTAGGTGTGTTCTGAGTGACCGTGGGACTTTAGAGAAGTCCAGGTTATTCTTGAGGCCTCAATTTGATCATCTAAAAGCTAGAAACAGGGGCATCTGGGTGGCTCAGTCAGTTAAGAGTCCGATTTTTGATTGTGGCTCGGGCATGATCTCATGGTATGTGAGTTCAAGTCCTATGTCAGGCTCTGTACTGACAGCATGGAACCTGCTTGGGATTCTCTCTCTCTCTCTCTCTCTCTGCCCCTCCCCCACTAACACTCTCTCTCGCTCAAAATAAATAAATAAACATCTAAAAATAAAGAAATAAAAGCTAGAAACAATAACAATGACCTTAGAATATTTTTCGGAAAGGGTCCATAATACAATGTAGGTGAGGCCACAGGGACTCTCCCGAAGCAGATCACCAAAGGAAAAGCTAGCTGAGCCTGCCCTTCCCACCCCCCGTGCACCTTGCGGATCCACCCCAGCTAATACGCCAGATCCCCAGCACCACAAGCCTGGCAGTGTGCAAGTAGCCCAGACGGGCCACGCCACCCCACAGTGAATCCCACCCCTAGGAGAGGGGAAGAGAAGGCACACACCAGTGTGACTGTGGCCCCAGCGGTGGGCTGGGGGCAGACATCAGGTCTGACTGCGGCCATGCCCACCAACGCAAGTTATTCAAGACAGCACAGGAGAAGTGCCCCGCAGTTCCGCACCACTCCAGGGACTATCCAAAATGATGAAACAGAAGAATTCCCCTCAAAAAATCTCCAGGAAATAGCAACAGCTAACGAAATGATCAAAAAGTATTTAAACAATATAACAGAAAGTGAATTTAGAATAATAGTCATAAAATTAATCACCAGGCTTGAAAATAGTATAAAGGACAGCAGAGAATCTCTTGCTACAGAGATCAAGGGACTAAGGAACAGCCAGGAGGACCTAAAAAATGCTATTAATGAGCTGCAAAATAAAATGGAGACGACCACAGCTCAGATTGAAGAGGCAGAGGAGAGAATAGGTGAACTAGAAGATAAAATTATGGAAAAAGAGGAAGCTGAGAAAAAGAGAGATAAAAAAAATCCAGGAGTATGAGGGGAAAATTAGAGAACTAGGTGATGCACTAAACAGAAATAATCTATGCATAATTGGTATTCCAGAGGAGGAAGAGAGAGGGAAAGGTGCTGAAGGTGTACTTGAAGAAATACTAGCTGAGAACTTTCCTGATCTGGGGAAGGAAAAAGGCATTGAAATCCAAGAGGCACAGAGAACTCCCTTCAGAAATAACTTGAATCGATCTTCTGCACGACATATCATAGTGAAACTGGCAAAATACAAGGATAAAGAGAAAATTCTGAAAGCAGCTAGGGATAAACATGCCCTAACATATAAAGGGAAACCCATAAGACTCATGACGGATCTCTCTACTGAAACTTGGCAGGCCAGAAAGGAATGGCAGGAAATCTTCGATGTGATGAACAGAAAAAATAGGCAGCCAAGAATCCTTTATCCAGCAAGTCTGTCATATGAATAGAAGGAGAGATAAAGGTCTTCCCAAACAAACAAAACCTGAAAGAATTCATCACCACTAAACCAGCCCTACAAGAGATCCTAAGGGGATCCTGTGAGACAAAGTACCAGAGATATCTCTATAAGCATGAAACCTACAGACATCACAATGACTCTAAATTCATATCATTCTGTAATAACACTGAATGTAAATGGACTAAATGCACCAACCAAAAGACATAGGGTATCAGAATGGATTAAAAAACAAGACCCATCTATTTGCTGTCTACAAGAGACTCATTTTAGACCTGAGGACACCTTCAGATTGAAAGTGAGGGGATGGAGAACTATTTATCATGCTACTGGAAGTCAAAAGAGAGCTGGAGTAGCCATACTTATATCAGACAAGCTAGACTGTAAATTAAGGCTGTAACAAGAGATGAAGAAGGGCATTATATAATAATTACAGGGTCTATCCATCAGGAAGAGCTAACAATTATAAATGTCTATGCACCGAATACGGGAGCCCCCAAATATATAAAACAATTACAAACGTAAGCAACCTTATTGATAAGAATGTGGTAATTGCAGGGGATTTTAACACCCCACTTACAACAATGGATAGATCATCTAGACACACAGTCAATAAAGAAACAAGGGCCCTGAATGAAACATTGGATCAGATGGACTTGACAGATGTATTTAGAATCTGCATCCCAAAGCAACAGAATATACTTTCTTCTCAAGTGCACATGGAACATTCTCCAAGATAGATCACATACTGGGTCACAAAATAGCCCTTCATAAGTATACAAGAATTGAGATCATACCATGCATACTTTCAGACCACAATGCTATGGAGCTTGAAATCCACCATAGAAAAAAGTCTGGAAAACCTCCAAAAGCATGGAGGTTAAAGAACACCCTACTAACGAATGAGTGGGTCAACCAGGCAATCAGAGAAGAAATTAAAAAATATATGGAAATAAATGAAAATGGAAATACAACAATCCCAATGCTTTGGGATGCAGTGAAGGCAGTCCTGAGAGGAAAATACATTGCAATCCAGGCCTATCTCAAGAAACAAGAAAAATCCCAAATACAAAATCTAACAGCACACCTAAAGGAACTAGAAGCAGAACAGCAAAGGCAGCCTAAACCCAGCAGAAGAAGAGAAATAATAAAGATCAGAGCAGAAATAAACAATATAGAATCTAAAAAACTGTAGAGCAGATGAATGAAACCAAGAGTTGGTTTTTTGAAAAAATAAACAAAATTGACAAACCTCTAGCCAGGCTTCTCAAAAAGAAAAGGGAGATGACCCAAATAGATAAAATCATGAATGAAAATGGAATTATTACAACCAATCCCTCAGAAATACAAGCAATTATCAGGGAATACTATGAAAAACTATATGCCAACAAACTGGACAACCTAGAAGAAATGGACAAATTCCTAAACACCCACACACCTCCAAAACTCAATCAGGAGGAAATAGAAAGCTTGAACAGACCCATAACCAGCAAAGAAATTGATTCAGTTATCAAAAATCTCCCAACAAATAAGAGTCCAGGACCAGATGGCTTCCCAGGGGAGTTCTACCAGATAATTAAAGCAGAGATAATACCTATCCTTATTAAGCTATTCCAAAAAATAGAAAGGGGAGGAAAACTTCAAGTCTCATTCTATGAAGCCAGTATTACTTTGATTCCTAAACCAGACAGAGACCCAGTAAAAAAAGAGAACTACAGGCCAATATCCTTGATGAATATGGATGCAAAAATTCTCAATAAGATATTAGCAAATCGAATTCAACAGCATATAAAAAGAATTATTTATATCAGATCAGATTCCCATGATCAAGTGGGATTCATTTCTGGGATGCAGGACTGGTTCAACATTCGCAAATCAATCAACGTGATGCATCACATTAATAAAAGAAAAGATAAGAACCATATGATCCTGTCAATCGATGCAGAAAAGGCCTTTGACAAAATCCAGCACCCTTTCTTAATAAAAACCCTCAAGAAAGTCGGGATAGAAGGAACATACTTAAAGATCATAAAAGCCATTTGTGAAAAGCCCACAGCTAACATCATCCTCAACGGGGAAAAACTGAAAGCTTTTTCCCTGAGATCAGGAACATTATAGGGATGCCCACTCTCACCGCTGTTGTTTAACATAGTGTTGGAAGTTCTAGCATCAGCAATCAGACAACAAAAGGAAGTCAAAGGCATCAAAATTGGCAAAGATGAAGTCAAGCTTTCACTTTTTGCAGTTGACATGATATTATACATGGAAAATATGATAGACTCCACCAAAAGTCTGCTAGAACTGATACATGAATTCAGCAAAGTTGCAGGATACAAAATCAATGTACAGAAATCAGTTGCATTCTTATACACTAATAATGAAGCAACAGAAAGACAAATAAAGAAACTGATCCCCTTCACAATTGCACCAAGAAGCATAAAATACCTAGGAATAAATCTAACCAAAGATGTGAGAGATCTATATGCTGAAAACTATAGAAAGCTTATGAAGGAAATTGAAGAAGATATAAAGAAATGGAAAAACATTCTGTGCTCATGGATTGGAAGAATACATATTGTCAAAATGTCAATACTACCAAAGCTATCTACACATTCAATGCAATTCCAATCAAAATTGCACCAGCATTCTTCTCGAAACTAGAACAAACAATCCTAAAATTCATATGGAACCACAAAAGGCCCCGAATAGCCAAAATAATTTGAAGAAGAAGACCAAAGCAGTAGGCATCACAATCCCAGACTTTAGCCTCTACTACAAAGCTGTCATCATCAAGACAGCATGGTATTGGCACAAAAACAGACACATAGACCAATGGAATAGAATAGAAACCCCAGAACTAGACCTACAAACGTATGGCCAACTAATCTTTGACAAAGCAGGAAACAACATCCAATGGAAAAAAGACAGTCTCTTTAACAAATGGTGCTGGGAGAACTGGACAGCAACATGCAGAAGGTTGAAACTAGACCACTTTCTCACACCATCCACAAAAATAAACTCAAAATGGATAAAGGACCTGAATGTGAGACAGGAAAGCATCAAAACCCTAGAGGAGAAAGCAGGAAAAGACCTCTCTGACCTCAGCCATAGCAATCTCTTACTCGACACATTCCCAAAGGCAAGGGAATTAAAAGCAAAAATGAATTACTGGGACCTTATGAAGATAAAAAGCTTCTGCACAGCAAAGGAAACAACCAACAAAACTAAAAGGCAACCAACGGAATGGGAAAAGATATTTGCAAATGACATCGGACAAAGGGCTAGTTTCCAAAATCTATAAAGAGCTCACCAAACTCCACACCCGAAAAACAAATAATCCGGTGAAGAAATGGGCAGAAAACATGAATAGACACTTCTCTAAAGAAGACATCCAGATGGCCAACAGGCACATGAAAAGATGCTCAACGTCGCTCCTCATCAGGGAAATACAAATCAAAACCACACTCAGATATCACCTCACACCAGTCAGAGTGGCCAAAATGAGCAAATCAGGAGACTATAGATGCTGGCGAGGATGTGGAGAAACGGGAACCCTCTTGCACTGTTGGTGGGCATGCAAACTGGTGCAGCTGCTCTGGAAAACAGTGTGAAGGTTCCTCAAAAAATTAAAAATAGATCTACCCTAGGACCCAGCAATAGCACTGCTAGGAATTTCCCCAAAGGATACAGGAGTGCTGATGCATAGGGGCACTTGTACCCCAATGTTTATAGCAGTACTTTCAACAATAGCCAAATCATGGAAAGAGCCTAAATGTCCATCCACTGATGAATGGATAAAGAAATTGTGGTTTATATACACAATGGAGTACTACGTGGCAATGAGAAAGAATGAAATATGGCCCTTTGTAGCAACGTGGATGGAACTGGAGAGTGTGATGCTAAGTGAAATAAGCCATACAGAGAAAGACAGATACCATATGTGTTCACTCTTATGTGGATCCTGAGAAACTTAACAGGAACCCATGGGGGAGGGGAAGGAAAAAAAAAAAAAGAAGAAGTTGGAGTTGGAGAGAGCCAAAGCATAAGAGACTCTTAAAAACTGAGAACAAACTGAGGGTTGATGGGGGGTGGGAGGGAGGGGAGGGTGGGTGATGGGTATTGAGGAGGGCACCCTTTGGGATGAGCACTGGTTGTTGTATGGAAACCAATTTGACAATAAATTTCATATATTTAAAAATAATAATAATAAAATAAACTACAACGTGATAAGCACTCACTAAGAAAAAACAATGTAAGCGAAAATACTTTTTAAAGAAAGATAAAGTTAGTGTACTATATTAAATGTTCTTTTTTACTATCAAATATTGATATGCAAGACAGCAAAATAATAAAATAAAATTGAGTCAATATAGACAACAATTCAAAAGGACAAATTTGTAATTCCTGTTGATGGAAAATTGATACTTTGAATGAAGAGACTTTAAAATTATTAGTCAATAAGGGAGGCAGTGTTTTCTAGGAACTTGAGATCTTTATTCTAGAGGTAGCTTGTGATGCTGGGGGAAACTCTAGTATGTTTGTAGTGTTGAAGTGGGATGTTCTCAAACATACAAGGAAATTTGATGACCTTATTCCCAATCTTACTACTGAAAAATTAATGGAAAGGCAGAGTGATCCATTTCTTTCCATTTTTTTATATGGAATGATGAAGATGAAATGCCCAATGCCCTTTCTCCACCCTGAGAATATTCATCACAAGGAATGCATTTAAAATTTCTTACCACCTGTGATGATAATAATCACCAACCTTCTGTATTTAACTTTTCTGTTCCTTACCTTTAAATTAATGTTTACAGCACTGATGTGTGAAAGGTGAGCTTCTGTCTGCCTTCCTGAGTTCCAGGGACTGCTGATGACACAGGAGGGAATCTCATAGTTCTGACCATGGTGGCCACTTTATGTGATAGGGACAGTGATGTATCATCAAAATGCATTCCTGGGATGCCTGGGTGGCTCAGTCAGTTAAGCGTCTGACTTCAGCTCAGGTCACGATCTTGCAATTCTTAAGTCTGAGCCTTGCATTGGGCTCTGTGCTGACAGCTCAGAGCCTGGAACCTGCTTCAGATTCCATGTCTCTCTCTCTCTCTCTCTCTCTCTCTCTCTCTCTCTCTCTCTCAAAAATAAACATTAAAAAAAATAAAAAACAAAACAAAAAAACCATTCCCTTTTTCCCCCTGGGTGCATTACAAGACTGTATTTGAAAGAGTCTAGTGTAACAAAGCATTGCCTTGTGACTGGGTTCAGCCAATTCCGTGGAGGGAGAAGTACCCTGGCCCATAACCACCTCTTGCACAGTGTCTCCCCTATCTATCTGCTGGATCTGCAATCAGCAGCAGACCTCAGAGCCTTAGGCAATGAGGAAGCAACAGAATGAAAGGAGACCAAGTCCTTGAGCTGCCAAAAAGAAAGCTGCCTGCCAAATGCCTGCAGGAGACTATTATATGAGCAATAAACACCTCATTGTTTTATGCCACTAGATTCTGATTTTGTTTGCTATAGCTTTTAACTTGCCCCAATACATTCTGTCAAAGATCACATTAAATGTAAGGGTACTCCAGTCTTGACTAAAGCTTAAGCACAATGTCTTAATTCACACAATGCTTTATTGGAAGCAGCTAAAAGTCCAGTTAGTCAGTGACTCGGGAGTGAACTATACTTACCCGGGAAGTGAAAAGCTTCCAAGGATTATCCCTGATTTGGACAATGAGGAAGGATCAAGGTAGGCCAGGCATATTTTCTGTATTTGAAGCAGGAAGAGGGATAAATAAAATCAAAATAAGTGAAAATACACAATGTATATTCTAAATTTGATGAGTGATGACCGACAGCCTAGAGGGTTTCGGTGAGGGAGAAGCTGCTGGTGGGTTTTGAGGGCTATGGGCTCCCTCACAGACTCACAAGCAGGTGGAAGCTCATGCATAAGAGAGTCCAACTAGTGGGAAGAACAAGGAGCTTTGAGTTAGAGTTTCCTCGGACCCAGGATACCTGAGACTGCTCAGAGGAGAAAGGTGTAACCCTGAAAAGTCAAAGTACAGGCGAGAGCAGCCCTGTTGTGGCAGAGTGGTTTGTAAGTAATTCAGGTGCCTGGAACGAGAGCATTAGAATTTCGCCATTACACTATCTAAAACAGTTTGGCCACGAAGATTGCCAGCAAGTAGGATAAGACGAATACAGAGGAACGTGCATCAGCATTAGCAATGTCCCATGGGGATGTTTAATGAATTCTTAGCCACAGCCTTAAAATGGAAGCAAGGAGTGTACTGAAGTGATCACACTGAATTGAGTATTGGGATTGTGTATACAAATATTCGAAGTCTTATCTTGGAAGACTTGTGGAGAATGCTAAGTTGACCGGAAAAAATAGTATTAAAACGGCCTGAGTGAAAAAGTGAGACTTGAAGGTCAATGATGGAGAAGTTAAATCCAGGAAACAACCCAGGAATGTCTGAGCATTGTTTGTCCAGAGGTTGGAAAGGTTTAATTTTGGAATCCTTATTGCTGGTGACCTTAATTTCCTTTGTGTAGCACATCTGGTGGATATGTGCAGACTATCAGCTGCTGAAAAGTGACAGAGGGCTGGTTTCAGAGATCAGAGCCAGCTGGTGAGATCACTGAACCTGGGAGGGAGGGAAGGAGGGAGGAAGCCTCTAGCAGGGCGGAGGTCAGAGCTGCAGCCCTGGAACTTTCATGGACAAGCCAGCATGGTCCCCGAGCTCTATGCTTCATTCCTTTCTAGTGACTTTTTATGCAGAAATGAAAGCAAACAAGACTTTAAGCCACATCTCTCTTAAAAAAAAAAAAAAGTTTTACCTGTAAATTTTTTTTCTTTTACATTACCACTAGGTTGTTTGTTATTAAAAGCATATTCATCAAAACTGGAAGGGTAGCATTTATAAAGCCTTGCTCTCTGTGTTCTTAATAAAGGCTACTATGTTACTACATTGTGTGCCTAAAATACTCTCTTCACAATGAGTAATGTCCTTGAATGGAATAAACTGTCCTTTCCAAGGAAATGAAACTTAGACCATTCAAATAAAACTTTTAGAAAAAACTGTAAATCTTTAAGATGAAATCTATGTGCTGTGATAAATTATTCTTTTAAAGAGGTGTAGCTTTGCTGATTGAATTGGTTCTCAGAGAGTAAACAATTCTTTTTTTTTTCATATGTGGAATTTATTGTCAAATTGGTTTCCATACAACACCCAGTGCTCATCCGAAAAGATGCCCTCTTCAATACCCATCACCCACCCCCCCTCCCTCCCACCCCCCATCAACCCTCAGTTTGTTTTCAGTTTTTAAGGGTCTCTTATAGAGAGTAAACAATTCTTACATCTTTCATCTTTATTTCATTTTATACATACAGGCATACATTTGATACAGGCATATATTTGAATAATTAGATATCTACATACATATAAAATAAAATAATTGAATATATATTTTTATATCTATAGACATAGGAGTTAACTATAGTGTAGTCAACATAGAGCATTTGCTCCTTTTCTTCTTGGTGAATGCTGCTGTGTCTGCAGGTAGAAGGGGTCATGCAGAAGCATTCCCCAAAGTCGCCTGCAAAGCACACTCAGAAATTATTTGTTTTCCTCTTTCCAAAATGACACTGTGGGTTATATTTCTGCTGTATGTGACTATCATGGATTGTATGTGATGACCTAGAGATCATACTCCATTCATGGGCCAATGTGATTCACTAATGTCCACAGTCCACTTTACTGGTACTCAGGAAGACTTGTAGGGGAATGTATGGCATCTGTTTGGAAAAAATGGGATTTTGTGCACATTCATCATATAAGTCAAGGTATGATTTATTTTCTTCAGCATTCACTTTGACCTATTACCAATTATTTTTTCACTTAAAATTTATAAAATTGTCTTTCTGAGATTTGTGATAATTTTAATAGGCCAAGAATGTGTATTGATCCTTAATATTTTATAGCTCTTGTTTGATGGGGAGGTTGTTCTATTCCTTTGAATAATGTTGTGGGATTGCAATCCCCTGGAATTTCTGTGTGTGTGTGTGTGTGTGTGTGTGTGTGTGTGTGTGTGTGTGTAGACACTTAGCCAATTCGTTCATCCTTGTATGCAATATGGACATATATGCTGAAAAAAAAAAAACATGCAAGAGCTTATACTTACAAACGAGTAAAAATGGAGTGAATTCAGTCTATGGCACACAACTCCTATCTTTCAATTCTTTATTATCTAGGTGGAACTTACCAATAAGACATTAATTAGCCATATGTTACTTCAAAAACTTCAACTGTATGGCAACATCCTAATTATAGGAAATGATAAGGATCATTTAATACATGCAAATTGCCCATAGCACAGGGAATTAGAGGATATACTGAACTGTAACACCTTGCTATAAAAGATGGGCTAGCCGTGAAGAGATTTATCATCCTGTCCTATTTCTGTATGTGCCAAGTATAGGCCCACTTCACTCCATTACCTATGGACATATGCAAAAAATCTATTTCTTAAATGATCTGACAGCAAGCCCATATTAATATACTAAGAAAACAGACAATAAAAGCCTATGGTTAAATTGTGTGGAAAATGTGACCGGTTGAATGCCTATGTGCCATTGCTAAATTGATATAGACTGAGATAAAATGAAAGAAAAAATATATTTCATAAACTGATGTTGCAACAGTCTCTCTAAAGACAAGCATCTATCTATAAGCTGGATTTTAGCAAAAAAAAATCATAAATAGCTGCTTTTTAAGAACTATTCTATCTTGTTAAAAACTTATAGAAACTTTATTTTTTAGTACAATATAAATTTAACATAAAGCATAAAAAATTTAGGAAGTTTCTTAAGAGCTAACATCTGTGGATGATATACCAGGATCTTCTGTTCTCTCTCTTGTGCATGTGAATGGGCTTCTTCTATGTCTTGAAAAAACACAGGTGTAGACAGCTCAAGTGGTACCAACTGTAATGGAGTCTCATAAATGAATGGGCACCTTCAGAAAGACTGCTTTTTTTTTTCTTAGAGTTATGGAAGGTTTTATAGCATTTTCTTTGGCACTATCTCAAAGAAGAAACAAAATGTATATTGGTATTGATAGAGAACAACAATAATTGGGAAAAATAATTATGAAATCAAGAAAGATGTTATCCCTTGATTACTGTTACTGGTTTCAGTCTGGAATAATCTACTAGATTAATTAAATTTCTTGAGTGCAGGGCTTAGGTTTCTTTATTTTGGGATCATCTGGGGACCAACCAAAATGCTTTATTTGGGTAAATGTCCAATATATATTTAGCAAATTGTGGTATATTAAAATTTCATGGTTTTTGGATATTTTGAAGAGTCGTACCAGAAAGGCCACTTCATTCAACTAATTTATATACTAAAACTTCTGCTTAAAGTATATATATTTAAAAAGCTTATTTAATGAGGTTGTTTCTTTTTTCCTACTGAAATTAATGCAGATTTGGGCTTTCAGGAGTTGGAAGTGTTCCTTGCTCTTTGGGACTTTCAAACTGTTACACAACCTTACTGGGCCCTGGTGGGTAATCACCAGCTGATGTAGAAAGTATCAGAGGTTCCTACTTTTACTTCAACTAGAGCAGCTGCACTTTTATTTACATATTGTAAAATCTTATTTGAAAACATGCAAAAACCTAGTCTGAAATATGCATTTCTGAGAATTCCTATTCCCACAATTTGAGGTAAGGCCAAAAATAATTTTGAGTGGATTCTGCCTATAATGAATAAAGGAGTGCTATAATTGTTTTTATAATAATATATATTTCTCACAACTTCTTCCACTGACCAAGCCTTTATTGAAGTTACTGGTAAGCATCTGACATTTAGTTGTAATGATCTCATGTACCTGAACATATTGCTAGTGTCATATCTGATTGGTTGGTGCTCATGCTAAAGCGATTGTTAGTTTAATATAACTAACCACTGCTGCTGTGTATGATATGATTTTAATTAAATTTCATAAATTCCTCCTTACTTGTAGATGTGCCAATGAGGTTTTTTTTAATAATTTTTTTAATGTTTTTTTAAAATTTATTTTAGAGACAGAGAGAGAGAGACAGACAGACAGACAGACCATGAGCAGGGGAGGGGCAGAGAGAGAGGGAGACACAGAATCCAAAGCAGGCTCCAGTCTCTGAGCTGTCAGCACAGATCCTGACACTGGGCTCAAACTCACAAATCATGAGATCATGACCTAAGCCGAAGTCGGACGCTTAACCGAATAAGCCACCCAGGCGCCCCAGAGCTTTTTTTTTTTTTTTTTTTTAATGTTTATCTATTTTGAGAGAGAGAGAGAGAGAAAGAGAGAAAGAGAGCAGGGGAGGGACAAAGAGAGAGGGAAACAGAGAATCCCAAGCAGGCTCTGCACTGTCAGCACAGAGCCTGATGTGGGGCTCAAACTCACAAACCATGAGATCATGATCTGAGCAGAAATCAAGAATCAGACGCTTAACCAACAGAGCTCCAAGCTTGGCACCCCAAACTTTAAAAAAAACACTAAAGATGGGCAATGAGAAAAAGCTAGAAGGGTACAAAGTGAGAGAGAAGTTAAAAAGTAGACCACAGTTTAGAGCACCCCAGTTGCCTGGAGGAAAAACTTATCTGGGGAAAGCCAAATTCACTTTGGGACAGACCACTTTCTCCAACTAGCAGAGATTTTGATTCATCCTAAGTTTTGAATGCATTAGAAATAGTTGCTTTTAAAAATATATTGAGGAAATCATGTTTAGGTAATTAAAAAGAAATGCTCATCTTCATGCCTAATTTCAAAATTCCACTATATAGTCCAGTCTGAAGTATTTAGTCTACATGGGGAACAAAGTGGAGATTGGGTGGTTGGAAGAGGAAATTGCCTATTTCAAAACAGAAAATATGAATACTGAGTAAGCACGTAAAGCTTATAAATATATAGAAGATATCAGAGCAATTCTCTGATTCTTTCCTACTAATATGGATGAACAATTATTCCCCAGTTTCAACGAAACAAGGAAAAACGAAACCAGTGCTTGCCTTGAACTAAGTAATGAATTGTTTAAGAAAATCAATGCCTGTCATACTTGAGTGAGGGATTATCTGGGAGAGGGGGTGTTAGGATAAATATAATATTAATGTAGAAGTTTATAGGCTTTTCATATACATTATCTCATAGGATATCTTAAAAAAAACACTTTGTGGTAGAAACGGAAATTATTCTTTCTGAAAAACAGTGATTCCAGAAAGTTAGTTATACTGTCTCAAGTCAGAGAGTTAGTGCAGGGTGAAGCAGAAACTCATCCTGGATTCGGTGCTGTCTTCATGTTATTATTATAGTTTCACTATCATTCTGGATACAGAGAAACGCATTACTAATTGATCTCTATAATATATTGTTACATGCTTTCCTTTATGAAGATGAGCAATCTTTAGTATAAAATGGGCTTCTCACTGGTTTTAGATAGTGGTAATGGAGACCACGCATGTCAGCTATGTGGATCATAAAAAACTGTGACCTAATGACCATGATGGACCCACTAATCAAGTTTAACTTTAGTAATACCAAGACAATATGTGTGATCTGACATATAGTAAACAGGGACTGACAAACGTAACCATACATAAATTAAATGCTTAATTAGACTTGTTTTTCTTCCCTGTATTATACGAGATCAAAACAGACAGGCTCGCCTATTTAAACGTGGGCAGTAACAAACACTGAGGATCAGGGGAAAAGCTTCTGCTAACATTGATGGCTCATTTCCCAACTGTCATCAGTTCCTAACCATGTTTAAAGCATCCCTCCTTCTAAACTCCGCAATCTCAGTTAAAAATATATTGTTATTGTTGCCATTGCTGTTGAAAAGCAATGACTAATAATTAATAATTAATAATTAATAATTTCTAATATTTTTCTAATATTTCTAAACTATTCTTTTTTTTCCTGGAAGACTTCAAGAAAATCAGTTTATTAGGTTTTTATTATTATTAACAAAAGGTAAGTTTCTCTTTCAGAGTTGTATGCACTAGTTTAAATGGACGATGGTTGAAAAAAGTGATAATAAATGCAGGGAAAGTGGTCTTCTTTTAAAGAACTGTCAAGGAAATATGAATGATAAATAAGGTAACAAGGGAACAACACTAATAAAAGCATATGTGTTAGAAACACACAATACTGTGTCAAATTACCCTGCACTGGGTAAACAAATTCAGTGAGTCATTTTCTGATGGACAAAGTACTTAGCCAAAGGAAAAATGTGAAGGTGAACAAAAGGAATGTATTCCAAAGGGCTATAAGGATTAGAGTGACAGTTGGAGAGGAGAAATGTACTAGGAAGTGAAAGAATTGGATGTTTGAGCAAGTCATGTGTCAAATCTGCAAGGGAATGAATGTCATTCAGACTCTGAAGGATGAGGACAGGAATATATTACCAAAAGAATAACACCCAAAATGAAACAGATTGAGGCAGCTGGAATATTAAACAAAGTGAAGCTATGACATTTGCACTGAAAGACTACTTTACAGAAGAGAATGTTGGAAAATGTCCACCAAAAACCATGCACCCAATCTTATATGAAAACAAAGTAAAAGTTAAAAAAAATAGTAACCATAAGAGACTCTCAACTGCAGAGAAAAAACTGAGGGCTGATGGTGGTAGGGGTGGGAGAGAGGAGAAAATGGGTGATGGGCATCGAGGAGGGCACTTGTCGGGATGAGCACTGGGTGTTGTATGTAGGCGATGAATCAGGGGAATCTACCCCCAAAACCAAGAGCACACTGTATACACTGTATGTTAGCCAACTTGACAATACATTGTATTAAAAAATAATAAATAAGATAAAAGTAAAAAATAAAAAAAGAGTAAAGCGCAATCTTACATGAAAGTTTGCAGTTGAACCCATGTAAATATGAGCATAAAACATGGATAGATATTTATTTCCCAAGACCCTAGCCTGCCAACAATTCTGAAAAGAAGATGTTTGTACCCAAAGAGAGTTGTGAACCATTTATTTGAAAACTTATTAAGTAAATAGGTTATTGTAATGTAGTATTAAATGCCGCCATGTCCAGTTTAGCTACTTGCAATAAATTATAAGGAGAAAGCAATGCATAAAAACACTTGACAGTAAAACCTTTCTTAAGTTTAAAGTTCTCTCATTGCACAAATTACTGATATATTTGGTATTCCAAGGAGAAAAAAAGCTTCTTATTGCTTCATTGGCTGAGCTGAGCTGCCCCATTGTTTGAGTAGTTAATAAATAAGAACAATTTTAAAACACCCTGGGCAGGTGAAGAATGTGATACATGCTTGGTTTTTCGAGAGAAGTTAATACTTTAAAATTAATGCAGTGATCACAAGCTGGTAACTCTGAATTCTATTAAGAATAAGTCTCAAAAAAAAGGAGAAGAAATCTCATTATCATTTAATATTTGGCTACATAAATTAATGCGAGTAGTAATCAAGGGATTAGTAAATCTTTGAGAAAATCTTGGTAACACTGAGGAAAAGTTCACTTTAAATGGTTACCCTAATGGGAGAACTGGTTGTCTTGGACCCAGTTACTTACTCATAAAAAGACGATTTCCATTATGGAAATTTAGCTGGACTATAAATTGTCTCCAATCCACTGTCCTGCAGTTGCCCAGGCCAATATCTTGGGTGTTATCTTGGACTCCTTTCCTACCATAATATCTCTTGTAACCATTTTCATTGATTTTTATTTCCTCTGTCAACACTATATCTCTCCTGAATTATTGTAAAGACTCCTGTCCTGATCTCTCTGCCTCCTGCCTCGCCCTTGACCAATGTGTGCCTCATGCTGCAGGCAAGGGGGCTGAGCAGCTATAACACTGTATTGTTTTTGCCTAGTACCTTGTGTCTATTGAGGAACAGAAATAGTGTTTCTGGAACTATTAAATTCCCAGTATCTGGCATTTATTATGCACTGTTTGAATATTTTTACTAAATAGATGGTTGAATAGCTGCTTGAGAAAGTCCTACACCTATGGGAGAAAATTATAAATGATGATGAGCAGGAAAAAAAATGTTACCTTCGGCATGACAGTTTTGGTGTCTCATGAACTAGATGCAATTTCACCATTAGCTATAAAAATTTACTGTGCATTCACAGCATCGCCTTTATGGGCAAAATCATTCCAAATTCTAAATAACTGAATAATCCTATAGACCTTTACAACACATGCCATTCATAACATGTGGTTGTTATATTTAAAATAAACAGCACCTATTAAATCTCATAAGGTTTGTGAAAATCATGACATGCAAGAGATAAATAGAAACAGAGCATCTTGTAGTCTGAAGTTGGAATGTCACGTCAAACAAGTAGAAATAAAATGATTAATGTAGGATCTGGGAAAATGGACGGTGTACCCAAGCAAATAATCACAGATATAGATTGTACTGTCTCCATTTCCAGTTTGACAAGTGAGATGTACCACCTCACCATGGAATTCTTTGCAAGCACTGTTTTTAAATCCTCTACTTTTTTATTTTGTCCATCTTAACTGGCAGGCCATAAATAAATGTTGACATGGCATTACTGTGTGTCTGTTCCGCTTCACCAATTTTTGGATTAAAAAAAAATTCCTTGAAAAACAGTACAGGATAGCAGAGGAAAAGGTAGCTAGAAGATTTTTTTTTAATTCTTGAGAGCTTGGTTACTGAGTAGGATGCTTCTCTGAAAAAGATTAATGATAACTGCAGTGATTTAGGACTGTCCTTAATTTCTTTATCAATAAAAATTACAGGGGAGATGAGCTAGCCCTAAAACATTGTGCTTCCTCAATGTGTTTCTTTAGACTTTATTAAGATTGTCAAAGTCTAGAAGGGAAAATGATCCTTTACAATCTTCTAATGTCCAATGAAATCTCTAATACTTTCAATCATATATTCTCTTGGGAGAAACTCAGTAACAAATTTGTGCAAGGGGCTTGTTGAGTTGAACTGATAGAAGGATGGACTTAACTGAGAGTACTGTGTAACCATCCCACAAGATTACCAGCAGATAAAAATCACTGCTCATTATTAGCCCCATTTACAACACCCCATGATGCCGTGAGTCTTCAAATGATTGTCAAATTTTCCAAATAAGAATGATATTAATTTGTTTTAATGGGAAGACTACATGGTATTCTTAAGGTTATGGAGACTAGATGTAAACGAGGTAAAGCTGGAGAATGGGTGATAAAAAGTTCAAATCAAATAAAAATAGCTACAATTGGAAAAATAGTATCACTTTTCCACTACAAGAGACGACTCACAGAAATACATCAGTAGTACTTTGGATAAAATGAATTGTCAGAGGATCCCTATGGCATTAACTTAATCAGGGTTTGGGACACATGAAACATTCAGTTATGAGGTCATAGAGATAGTTTGTAGCAAATAGTTTGAACCAATGTTTGTATTCCAAATAGTCATTCAACTTACTTATAAATGCTGATACAAAAAAAGGAATCAGGTTTGATTACTTAGTAAATTTCAAGAGCAATTGCACTGATACAAGCATAATATCAAGGTAATATTTAGTCTTAAGGGATTTTTTAGCTACTACTAAACACTTTGTAAAATAAGGTTCAGTTTTTATTATTTTAAAACTTTAAGACACTATATAGACAGAAGTATAGAAAAACACGCTTATTTACATTAAATGTATTTTCCAACAAAAACCCTGATGTATCTAGCTTATTGGATTTCACCAGCTGTTATGAGAAATTCCTTTCCCTACAAAATGTAAAAACCAAGTAGGAAATTCCATTGGGTATTTTCTTAAGCATAAAGGCATCAGCATTCTAGTGTATTGTGTGTAAGTATACTGATGTCTCTTTTATAAAACATATAGCTACATGGAGATACAATGCTAGAGCTTTGGGACTTACCAGGCCATTGTTTGCATGAAGCATGTGGCAAAAATTGAAATAATTTAGCTCCAAAAGTATGTGGGCAGAATTTATAATCTCCAAATAAAGAATTGTGTAAGCTCAAACAACTAAACCCTTCATAGATGATGGAGAAAAGGATACCTCCATGATCCTTTGAGTGTTGTGACATATTGCAATTTTTAATCTATTAATTCTGCAGAGATTTATTGCCCATCTGCTATGTGCACAACACTATGCTGTATCTTTTTGTTTGCTTATTTGTATGTTCTATTTTTAGTGCATATTCTGAAGAGAGAAAGGATGTAATTTAATATGTCCATTTCTTCATCTACCATTAGACATATGTAAGGTCTATATAGACACACACATATATAGCAGAACTGGGTTATATTAAGTCTTCCAGGCAGTGGGGTAGAGGAAACAATGGAATGACCTTAATCTGGGAACAGAATCATTTTTAAAAGAAGCCAAAAGTAGTGCTGGGCTCACAAATTATATCCAAACCCTGAGATGTTAATAAAGTTGCCTTACCAGTTATCTGTTCCCTGTCGCTTTATAAATAAGTATGTTTAACTTTTATAATAACAAAATAAGGCAGGGCATTTGGAGTGAAAGGTCAAGATAATAAATCTGCTCACATGAACCCAGTCTATCTAGACAGTATTGATTTTGTTGTCTGTGTCTGCGCCAAACATTTCCTGTAACAACTTTACAAAGCTCATCAATCAAACTTATCCTATACATAAAACATGGACAAGGCAAAGTGGATAGGAAATACTTAGTCTTTTCAACATTTACAGTCCTACCTGCTTAGCAGTATCTTGTAATCAGTAACATATTTCTCATACGATTGATAGTACTCTATCTGGAAAATGACCATTCTGAGTCTGGTCATATAATTTTGATCATTCTATCTTCATTGCTGAGCTAGCTCTATGCACGAAATGATAGTGTGAGCTATTTCTGTGGATTCTACCAAAGATTAAAATATTTTTCTAATGACATGAAACCAAATACAATATCTAAGGTTTTAAGCAGAAAGTTTCATCAATTCAATTATATCACACTGAAAATCTTCCAAATGATACCAAAACAAAGCTAAAACTAAGCACTAAAAATATTTCAAATACATATAGCAGACAAAAACCCCAAATCCAGAACATACAATATATCCATGGGACAAGGATATGAGCTGGAAATTTACAAAAGATGGTACAATAATGGTAAATAAAAAATGATAATAAATTCAACTTCACTGATAATCAAGTGAAAGCAAATTAAAAGAGTGCGATATAATATCTCATCTATCAAATTGGCAAATTTATTAGTGTAGGCAAGGGTATAGGTAAATAGATATTTACAGTCCCAAGTGTAGGCAAGGGTATAGGTAAATGGATATTTACCTGGAAAAACCTGTCTCTAACAACTTAGCAATTCCTCTTCGAAGTGAATACCCTTGAGAAACCTTTGCACATGTGTTCAAGGAGATGTATTCACAGATATGCTTTGTGGCGTTGCTGATATATTGAAAACCAAAAGCAACCAACATGTTATTAACAGATAAATGGCTAATTACATCATGGTGTATTCATGTGATGGAATAGACCTCTGAAGTACAGTGCTGAATGAAAAGAAGGTAATTCTATGTTAGATAAGATAACATGATCTTGATAATACTGATAAAATTTATGTACAATATTAATATTCACAAAATAATATTACATGCTTTCAAAGATTTATAGCTGTGTTAAAATGTACACAAAGCATAAATATGAAGAAAAAGAAATTTCATGATAGTGGTTGCCTATGGACAAGAAGGAAGAAGAATGGGTCTGGCAAAATGTACACAGGAGTATTGTTGAATTTTCTTACTTTAAAAAATTATACTAAAAATGATCTGAAGTGAGTGCTGCTTATATTTACATTAGTAGTTATTCATTTCAGATGGTAGTATATGTAAGTTTATCATGTTTCTCTACATATTTTCCTATTAGATTAACTTTTTACAATTAAGTACTTCATTCACCAAGGAAATGATAATTAAATATTGTCATCAGACATTGATTTGGGAATTATTATTTTATTACACCTATATTCATAATCATGTGTATTTATGACAGTATTTAGTGTTGGTATTATATGCCCATCCTTCAGTAGTTCCAGTAGAACTGCCCCTTTACTGATCACGTTTGTAAATCAATACCAATAATTTCCAGCTGGAATGCATTTCCTCTAAATTCTACATGTTCCTGGTAACTTTGCCCACTTCTGACATACTCGTCGTCTTTGATAGCTCCACACACTCGCGGCAAGATCCTTAGCCCCTCTCCCACTCCATTTCCATCTGCCTGAGTTACTGCATCACGCCGTGTATTCTTATTTACCTTTGTTGACCTATTCAAGTTTAAGACAGAAGGCTGAGGCTCCCTGGCCTGTGTCCCGTAACCAGAAACCCATGCCCATGTCATGCTGTATATCCCTTATTCTGAACCCTCTTCCATCTGTCCCGATTCTTGATATCTGTTCTGGAGGGAAAACTCTGGAGCTCAAAATCAGTCATCGACAGATTCCTCTACAATCTCTACCGATGTTTTGAAAGTTCCTTCATTTTCTTTCTTTAATTGAAACTGCCCCTCTTCCAAATGATCCGCATTCCTCCGTAGCCTTTTCAGGTGGAGGCTGTCTCTCTCCCACAGGCCCTCTTCTTAGAAATTCCCAGCACATTCAAAGCTCATGTTTCATCTCTATTATGCTTACCGTCCTCACTGTACCTGTGTAGATACCAGTGAGAAATCCCCTTCATCCCTTGGAGACTTTAGCTGTTGGACATCTCAGGTTCCAGAACTCTGAGAAATAAATACCTGTAGTTTATGCCACTTGGTATATGGTACTTTGTTCTAACAGCCGGAGCAGACTAATACAATAGTCATGGCTAAATAGTGGGGGAAAGGGTTGCCATGAGACAACAGCACAATTTAGCTCTTTTAGAGGAAACCGAGTCAGGCAGGAGGACATGATTTGAGTATTGCTGTTATGATTTCCTAATAATTCAAAGATTGGGTAATCCAAGAATACATGATTATACATGTGACTATCCATTGTACACTTTATACATTCTGTTTTGTGATGCTAAATAAGTACTTGCCTAACCCCAAGCAGTAGTTGACACGGGCCTGTAGGTACCTATTAGGACAGGAGGAAGGGACAGAGGTCACAGTACCAGCTGTTGTCATCTTCATTGGGACGTGCCAAATGCCATCTATTAAAGTTAAGGGATGGGGCGCCTGGGTGGCGCAGTCGGTTGAGCGTCCGACTTCAGCCAGGTCACGATCTCGCGGTCTGTGAGTTCGAGCCCCGCGTCGGGCTCTGGGCTGATGGCTCAGAGCCTGGAGCCTGTTTCCGATTCTGTGTCTCCCTTTCTCTCTCTGCCCCTCCCCCGTTCATGCTCTGTCTCTCTCTGTCCCAAAAATAAATAAACGTTGGAAAAAAAAATTAAAAAAAAATAAAATAAAATAATAAAGTTAAGGGAAATTTCTTGGCCCCAAGGTCATTTACCTTGCATTTTCTGGTAACTCTCTCCTAAAATAATGCTGAGCTTCACTGAGTTGCTACTCTCGAAATATCTGTTGAATGAATGGACAAATGAGTAGATCACAGAAAAGGTAAAAATTTGCTTTTTGTAATAGATTTTTGAAATATAATACTCAGTTTTAAACACCATATAATCTCTTTTCATGCTGTAAACCATAAAACTGATGTTTTTAAAAATCCCATCTAGCTCTTTAAAATGAAACATTTCCTGTCCCAATAATTGTTAAGGTCAGTATGAAAACTGACTTTGGGATTTTGGTGACTTATAATTTCAAATAATGTGAGATAGAACAGAAGGAAAGTCTTCTTTGTAAACTAGATATTGCTTGATTTAGACATGTAATGAAGCTGGAATAGTAACCCCATGCTAGAGAGTAAGAAACTGAGGCCTCAAGAGAGAGACCTGCCCCAAAATCTTAGATGGTGAGGAAGAGCATCCAAAGTCGGGATCATCTCACCGACTTCATTTTCCTTTCACAACAAGCTGCCTGCCAGGACTTGTCTCCCTGCTTCTCTGACATAGATACAAACATAGGGACATATAGAGACTCTTCAAGAATTTTCCTCAGATAGAGATGAAGGGAAAGTCATGCTCAAAAATATTTTCTCCTGGAAGCATTTCTGATTCACTCCATATGATCCTGTTTAGTTTACATTTAAAATAAACTTCACTATTTCTGAGCTCACTTGGCACTTTATTATATAATATGGTCACCCATATTTTGCTTTGTTCTATGTTCTTTAATAACTCTGTCCCCTTAGATTTTAAACTTTAAAATATAATGTGTTTATGATTAAAAGAAAATGTTCATTGAAAACATATTGGAATACCAAGAAAACATAGAGAAACCAAAATCATTCATCAACTAACTACCCAGAAATAAACACTATTAACATTTTGTTTTCAATTCCTTTTTAGTCTACAAGTATATTTATACGTTAATATATGCTTTTTCCCCCCCAAATTGTATCATAGTCTTTTAGTTTTACATCTGTCTCTTCATTTGATTATGTCACCATGTTGTTAAGTTCGTGTCACCATTTTATTTAACTTTCCGTCTATATTTATGAAGGAGATAAATACGGGGCACGTGTGTGTGTGTGTGTGCATGTGTATTTCTGTGCGGCAGTGTGCTGGAACTGGCTTGTGCCAGTTTGTGAGAACTGCTTGTATGCTTATCTCTCCAACTTTGCTCTCAATGAAGCCTCAGTGGTTTGAAATCAGCCATGGCAGAAATATCTACACACTGCAAATAGGCAATTGGAGTAAGCTGGAGCTTTTTTCTTTTTCTCTTAAATTCCAGAGAGCTAGCTTACCAGCACACTACTGGGTTTGGGTATGTAGGGTATGCAGACCCGATAAGAAAAATTCCCATGCTTTGATGTTCTGGAAACATTTACACAGCATATGTATTATATGTTTCTCCCTGTGGAGAAACTGGACTTCTCCTATGTCGCTGGTGGGAAAGTAAAGAGGAATGGTGCTCTGGGAAACGGTATAGCACATATAAAAGTAAAAGTATTTGGGGCGCCTGGGTGGCGCAGTCGGTTAAGCGTCCGACTTCAGCCAGGTCACGATCTCGCGGTCCGTGAGTTCGAGCCCCGCGTCGGGCTCTGGGCTGATGGCTCGGAGCCTGGAGCCTGTTTCCGATTCTGTGTCTCCCTCTCTCTCTGCCCCTCGCCCGTTCATGCTCTGTCTCTCTCTGTCCCAAAAATAAAAATAAACGTTGAAAAAAAAAATTAAAAAAAAAAAGTAAAAGTATTTACCATATGACTCAACATTCACACTCTTGGGCATTTTTCCCAGAAAAATGAAAACATGGATCTGCATGGAAACCTGTACATGAATGTTAGTAGCAGCTTTATCGGTAATGGCCCCAAACTGGAAGCAGCTCAAATATCCCTCAATTGTGACTAGCTGAGCAAACCGTGGTGCATCCATATCACAGCATATTACTCAACAGTAAAAAAGAATGGACCACACAATGACTTGGATGCATTTCAAGAGAATTATCCTGAGAGAAAAGAGCCAAATCCTGAAAGTTTGCATAACAATTGATTCTATCTATACAATATTCTTGAAATAATACAGTTGTAGAGATGGAGAACAGATGAGGGCTCAAAATAAACCGTTAGAAAAGAAACCTTTACTGAGATTGTGTATGCAGTTTGGGTATTAACCATATCTGTTTGCTAGGGCCGCCATAACAAAGTACCACATACTGTTGGTGTAAACAACAGAAACTTATTTTCTCACAGTTCTAGAGGCTGGAAGTGCAAAACCAAGGTGTTGGCAGGTTTCATTTCTTCTGTGGTCTTGGTTTGCAGAGATCACCTTCTCAATGTGTCCTCACATAGTCTTTCCCCTGTGTATACACACCGCTAATGTCTCTCTAGGAGTCCAGATCTCTTCTTCTGATAAAAGATGCCATCAGGTTGGATTCGGGCTGACTCGAGGGGCTTATTTTAACTTAACCACCTCTTAAAGGCCCTCTCTCCAATACAGTCACATTCTGAGATACTGGAGTTTAGAGTTTCAACATAGGAATTTTGGGTAGGACACAGTTCAGGCCATAACACTAATGAAATTATAGAGGGAGTTTCTTCTTTTCTTTCCCTTTCCTTTTCTCTTTCTTTCTTTTCTTTTCTTTCCTTTCCTTTTTCTTTCCTTTTCTCTTTCTTTCTTTCTTTCTTTCTTTTCTTTTTCTGCTTGTCTGTTGCTTATAAGAAAATCCTAAAATTGCCTCCTGAAGAAAAAGTTCATATTTGTGCTACTTTTATATTCAGTAAAACAAATAACCAAAGAGCACAGGTGAAGATCTGACCAGAATTGGGGGGGATTTCCCTTCTCTTACCATCTTAGCAGAGAAGCTACCACTCACCCAGCAAGTCATGGCTGCCTAGGTAGTCTCACTGCGCTGCAGAGGAAGCCCACAGCCCAGCTGTCTGATTCCCACTGTCGGCCTTCTAACTGTCGCTTCTTTCAGTGAGAATCCTTTTTGTACGTTTGCTCTTCCTCTGAGCTTTTATAGGTTGTTTCCTTCTGCTCGTTCGACAGTGCTTTTTCTTCCATCTCCCATGGAAAGAGGAAGAGTTGATTCCCCCAATGGTTTTCAAGAAACAGAATGTGTGGGCTGGCCTTTAGTGGGCATCTCTGTTAGTTGAGTCTTGGTCCAGTTCCCTGAGGAGAATGTACACAGTTCCTAGTACAGCTCTCCAACTTTCTCAGGGGAACCCATCATTCTTCCTTGTTTAGCATTTTTTGTCGGAATTGTTCCTCCTAGAATGACATGGGCACCATTAGGCACCCCCTAACCCCAACCCCACCATTTCAACCCATTTGCTCTCTAGGAATTACATTTATGTATGTGTGTATGTATGCATGTATATATTCTGTATGTACATTTAAAAGGAAGATTGGGGGCACCTGGGTGACCCAGTCAGTTAAGTGTCCGACCCTTGGTTTCAGCTCAGGTCCTGATCTCCTGGTTTGCGAGTTCAAGCCCCGCGTCGGGGTCTGCACTAACAGTGTGGAGCCTGCTTGGTATTCTCTCTCCCTCTCTCTCTCTCTGCCCCTCCACCACTCACTTTCTCTGTGTCTCTCTCAAAAATAAATAAGTAAAATTTAAAAATAAATAAATAAAAGGAAGATTGGGTAAAGGGAAAAGGCAAATGTTTATTCCAAGTCCCTTACCAATCTGCATTTGTAATTTTGTTATTATCTCTCAACATCTAAAATTGTATATTTATAGAAGTATCTCTGGTGAAAAGATATTTCTTGAAATATCAGACTGTTTATTATGCAGTTTTTTTTACAGATTCGTGTCCATCCATCAGCAAACATTTTTGAACGTTTACCACCTATCTGTCATTTTCTGGGTATCATCAGTTGCTGATTACATGAATAAAAACATCTTTTAAGATCTTTTGTCCACAATGTAGCTGGCATAGCTTGTGCTCAATTTATACTCAGTAAGGAAAGTATCCTTGTGCTCATTTATACTTAGTAAGGAAAATTGTTAAGCAGTTAAGGAAATTTCTAACTGAAAAATTATTTTGACATGTCTTCATCCATTTTAATATCAGAGGAAGATGTTTTTTACACACAGACAATATAGCAAATTTTTCATGCTTTTCCTGTGAAGAAATGTAAAGACCATTATTTTCAATTCAGCTTTTTTAAAGCATTTAACTTGACGGTCATTCCATGTTGTAGAAACACAAAGCAGAAACACAAAATTTAATATTTACAGAAATCTTATTTTAGTTTAGAGCTCTTTCCTTTAATTGGCAACACTAAAGTTTCTTTTCCTTCTTTACTGCCAACAACAAGTTGATTTTACTGAATCATACTCATACATTCAGCAAGAGTAAACGTTTAGATATTGTATCTAAAGTTTTAACAAAGAATCAAATAGAAATCTAAAATAGGCATTAGTTTGGGGCGCCTGGGTGGCTCAGTCGGTTAAGCATATCACTTCGGCTCAGGTCATGATCTCGCAGGTCGTGAGTTTGAACCCCGCATCAGGCTTTGTGCTGACAGCTCAGAACCTGGAGCCTGCTTCAGATTCTGTCTCCTTCTCTGTTTGCCCCTCCCCCATTCATGCTCTGTCTCTCTCTCCCTCTCTTTCAAAAATAAATAGATATTAAAAATTCTTTTAAAAATAAAATAGGTGTTAGTTCATTTTTGGAAAAAAAAATCCATTAACATGAAGTTAGAATCATCTATCCATTACATAAAATGTACTTTAAAAATGGTTGGTGTTTTCCTATTGATATTTACCAGTGGTTGGTATGATCATCTCTATTTGAAATTAGAAGTGTCTTTCTTACATATAAAGAAATTAAATGAGCATTTTTAGCATTATATTAGGAATACATACGCGTAGAAATGGTCTGTGATCTAGAACATACCGTTCCATTCTTACTCCAATTTGTGATTCTCTGAAAACCTGCATTCCTTGTAATCTGTAACTGTAACAGCAAATGTAAGGCCAACTAAACAATAGATTCCCAAGAGACAAATGTCTTACATTGTCATCAAATGTCAGCCCGAATCTGGGGCAATACTAGAGGCTGTGCCTGGAGATTAATTAAGCCATTTGTGGTCAGTGTTTCATTATTCTTGTTTAAGAAACAATGACATATTGAAAAATAAGCAGATTTTCTTTCTCTCTCTTTGACCTATAGCAGTTGCATTTTTTTTCTTTTCTTCATCGTACATTATCACAAGCAGAGAATTAACTTGTGATTCTTCCAGTGTTTTCCTTCTACTTGTCACTGTGCCTCTCAGTGTGCATTGAAAGCATGCAGATTCTAGGATGAGATGGGAACCATGTGAAAACCATTTGGCATTGAACTAACCTATTGAATACATGTCAAATACTTTTTTAACTGCAAAATAACATATAGGTTAGACCAAACTGTCTGTCTGACATTGGGAAAAAGAAGTAGGAAAAAAATATATATTTTGAAAGTAGGTAAAGCAATAAGAAATGAATGTTTTAGAATATTATAAACAGTGTTTCTCCATGAAAAAAATCACACTTAGAATTTAAAAAATATTATGTTGAAGTTGCCAGTAAATACTTTTAGAAAAGAAAATGTAAAGGATAATTAAAATTCTTTACAAAATTTTTTTCTCACTTATGACCATGACTTAATGAAAAAATACACAGTAATAATATTTTATATTCAAGAGCACTTGGCAAATTAAGCATATTCACAAACATTTCCATTCAAATAGAAGATAATCTTTACATGATGCAGTTCTAAAAAGTTTGAGTGTAAGAGTTCTCAAAATGTTACTTGATTTAAGTTCAACCTCATGATGTCAACTGAAAGAGAAACAATGTTTTTCTTTCTCATCTTTTCATTATTGAAAAGAACCACTGTATATCAATTCTTTACCACCCAGCAAATATGTAAGATTCACTGAAGTAGAAAAGCCTGAACATGGAGGTGTTAACAATCGATAAATGGGTCTGTTAATAACAGTTTATAGATTTGTTAAAAGAAAAACTGAAACATACTAAAAATCTTAAGAGTTTATTTGAGAAAAATCTATTTCACTTGGGCAACACGAAACAGGAAGTAGTTAGGAGCACTCTGCCCACGAGAGCCAGGGGAGAGGCTTATATAGAGTGTGGAAGCAAAAAAGAGAAATTGTTTGATTGGCTACAGCTTATAGGCTAGTTGGCTGTTTGTGATTCATTGCCCCTAGTATTGTGTTTTGTTTTTTTTTTTCTTTTTCTTTATTTTTTGAGAGGGAGAGAGGGGCAGAGGGAGAGAGAAAAAGAGAAAATCTTAAACAGTTACAGGCAAGATCTCACAAACAGGAGATCATGACCTTGTGATCATGACCTGAGTCAAAATCAAGAATTGGGAGCTTAACCCACTGAGCCACCCAAGCACCCTGACATAGCTATGTTTAAATGGTAGTTTCCTTTTCGGGAATGTAGGCAAGAAAATTACATGTAAATGGAGATTATCTTATGGGCAATATCATAATGCTGTACATAGCTTATATGTTTGTGTATTTTTATTTAGGAAATTTATTTAAAATACATATATGTAGGGGCGCCTGGGTGGCTCAGTCGGTTAAGCATCTGACTCCACCTCAGGCTCTGATCTCATTGTCCATTGAGTTCGAACCCCATGTCGGGCTCTGTGCTGACCGCTCAGAGCCTGGAGGCTGCTTCGGATTCTGTGTCTCCCTCTTTCTGCCCCTCCCTCACTTGCACTCTGTCATTCTTTCTCTCAAACATAAATAAACATTAAGAAATTTTTTTAATAAAAAATACATATATGTAGTTTACATCACAAACTAACCGAATACAGTAACACTATGCCACTACACTGTAAATACTTGCAGTTTATTAAATACACACATGAGCCCACGTTCAGGGATCGCCAGTATAACCCGAATGTCTGCCAGTTGGTGCAAATGCTAACTGGAAAGCGTTTCACTTGGCCCTTGCAATTACTTAATAATTAAAGGTTCTATTTGTTCGTTTTACAAGTAGAAGATAAAATATGAAATAAATTTTATAAAACCTAAACATCCATTACTTCTGAAACTCTGTACTCTTCTAACGTATCAGCAATTGTTTTATTAATGACTCATCTTTATAGAATATTTACAGATCATTTTAACGTAGCTTTCTAGACTTAGGGGTAAACATCAACTGACCATTGGTATTTGTGTGACTCCAATTGGGGTAGGAGAGGTGCCTGGGCAATCGGTACAGTGGGCAGTAACATTATGTTTCACCGAGGAAACGTAGAGCATCATTAACTTGGTTTATGAATTAAAAAGTGGTGGATGAGAGAGCTTCTATTACAAATGCTTCATAGAGTGCTGTTATATGAATTAAATGCCATCACATGTATGCTTTAAAAGTTTGGGTACATATTAGAGAATTAATAACTATTAGTTTTTCTTAATTCTTGGAACCCTGTGTTTGTGAAAGCCTTACAACAGTCTCCTAAGTTTAATTTATATCAGTATCATTTTACAGATAAGGAGACCATGACTTAAACTAAGAGGTCAAGCAACTTGCCTCTTTTTTTAAATGATTGCATACATCTTAAATAAATATTTGAAAGTGTGAATGTCTGTGTCCACAGAAATATGCTTCAATTAGGTGGAAATCACTTATATTTTGGAAGTATATATGAGCTCTAGGTATGCAGAAAGAACTTTGTAGTGGTAATTTTCCAAGTGTTATCTTGATTATCATACCGATAATAAATAAAAAGCCTTAAGTCTGGTTTTCGTTTGTGTTTTACTTTTGTCCATTTCTATCTGGAAGTTACTTGCTGAGCTTTTACTTGGAAGATAATTCCGGTGAAAAAAGAGTAAGCAGGACTTTTATTTTCAGGATGGTAGTGTTATTTTATTTCCTCTCTCCTTTTAGTACACATAGGTACATACAGAACAAAATGGACTAGCCAAACTTTTCAGATAATAGACCATTTTTATATTTTCTCATTAAATCTAGCATACCCTTTTAGGATTCTGATTACTAAACAGCTGTTATAAGTCTCCTAACTTCTTCTTATATGTAATCAGTAGTTTACAAAAGTAAAATTTCTTAGAGGAATTATTTTCCTATTCAGAATTACTTATGCAAGACACATAGCTATATATGTAACACTAATCACAGGTGTAACATGACTTTTTAAGACACTCATAGTTCATGATTTTATAAATCCCTTTTTCATAAAAAAAGATCATAAAAATACTATATTTGATGTATGTACCTATTTTACTAACAGATATCACAAGCATGCATGTATATAGTTAAATGTCCTGGTTTGTGACAGTCTTTAAGACAATCAGCTCATTGATTCTTAAATTGATTCAGAAGCCCTTTTGACAGTTATGGAATTCAATAAAGCTAACATTATTTAAAACAAAAAAAAGTGGATTTAAATCTCATTTTAAATGGAATGACAAACCCCCCTAGCTTAATGAAAATACACTTAAATGCAAGTTTTAGCTTTCTGGTGGAAATCTGCCAAAAAAGCTTTCACTAGATAACAATCACTGTAATTATAATAGCAACTGACAATGGTTTAAACATGACCCCCGCACACATCCTTTTAGAAATCACAATGCTCTCAAACAATAACGTGGCCAATGACAGGGTTATGGGTACGAGTGTTAGAAGCCAGGGTGGTGAGTATGGGAAAAGCAGGTGGCCCAGACAAAAACAAGACCACCAACCCTGCTGGGATAATTTTGATAATTAATTTTGTCCTTGAATTGACATGGTGGTTTTAAATTTAACATATTTTGTCACCCTTTTTTATTTTACTTATAATTTTAGAAAGCCTTTCCATGAGTTGATATAACTGGTTTGAAGTTGGAGCATTAATGGTGTTTTGCTAACGTGGCCCCTTCCTTTAGAGTCCTTCGGTTTACATTATTCCAAACTAGCGTCGGTTGGAATATTTAAAAAGAAAGTTTACACTTTTGGTAACAAATGCTTTATTAACCTAATATATAGATCTATTTATTTTTCCTCCTAAATTGAACACATTTGCTATGTATGCATGCACATACCTATACCGTGTGTGTATATATTTCACACACATGTACATGCGCATACATACACACATATATGCATTAATATAGCCAAACATTTGCTTTACTTGGGAACTTGAATAAAATATAGAGAGTGAATAATTGAACATAAAAAATGGAAATAGCAGAAGTACAAGTTTTGGCTATGCAAAGCCCATAATAAGAATTGCAGCAGTTAGCTCTTTGTTACTGTTTGTTACTCGTCCAATACTCCAAAATGGAATCGTTGGTGTTCCTAGCAGCATTGCTGTGGTCTGGAACAGTGTCCTGAATTGTACATGAATAACAAGAGAATACCTATTGTTTCTCAAAAAAATTCCTAGAGGAATAGATAAGTTTCAAATGCTGCTGTGTAAAAGTGAGGAATGGGATCCATGACCTCAGTTAAGTCAAGTTGCTCAAAAAATCCAGTTACGTTGATCAAGAGTGCTTTTTGATGCCCTCCTACAATAAATGAAAAAACATCAAAAGAAAGGAAAAGTCAACCTTTTTAAAAGGAGATATAGTTGAGGGGTGCCTGGGTGGCTCAGTCAGTTAAGTATCCACCTTTGGCCCAGGTCATCTCTGTGCCAGGCTCAGAGCCTGGAGCCTGCTTCAGATTGTGTGTCTCCCTCTCTCTCTGTCTCTCCCCCAATCATACTCTGACTCTCTCTCTGTCCTTTTTCTCTCTCTCTCTCTTCTCTCTTTCTCTCTCAAAAATAAATAACATTAAAAGGTTTTTATAAAAACAAAAGGAGGAGACATAGTTGAATTTTACCTACCCTTTAGATTTTGGTAATCAAAGCATTGTTTCATTCTACAACATGTGTCACTTCAAACTGTTTTCTGCCTTATATCTTTCCGTATTCCATGAGCACTCCTCAAATACAACCCTATCTTTTCTGATGTTTTATACTTCAGCTGGGTTTTAGAACCTCCTACACAAAAATTCCTCTTCCATTATTAATCTTACCCCATTCTGATCACCCACTTCATTTAGCGTCTACATTCACATTATTTACATATAGCAGTAATGTTTTTACTTGCTCTTAACATAATTATGGAATCTTTTAGATCAGTGAAGAATTGTTCTCTTATTTTATATAATTTAAAACATACATACTCGTTTATATTGATTTAGTATTATAAAATAAAGTCACTGCATTTATAAGCAAAATATTCTCCCTTAGAAATGTTAGAATAAATTCTATCATAAGAAAAATTTTGATGATGGTCAGCTTTTAGAAAATTTAAGAATAATCATTTTTAATGTGGAAGTCCTTCAACTCCAAAACAAGAAAGAACCAATTCTAAACATTGAGTTTAAACGTACTAAAAGTGGCACTACAAGTATTTCAGATGGTTAATTTTTTTTTGCTGGAAACATCTCCAACTGTTTTCTATTAATACTGATGTGTCTATATACACTTTCAGATAAAACCAAAGTTACAGCTTACAGTAGTCCTTCGTAGTTGTAGTAAACTTAGCCTAAGTCTAGATGAAGATTTCTCAACAAAGCTAGTACCGCCCCCTAGGGGGTATTTTGGAAATTTATGGGAGTTTTTTTCTTTGTCACAATAATTGTGTGGGCAATGCTTAAGATGAATGGAAATGTGGAAAAGTTGCTAGATACTCTGGGATGAATGATACAGTCCCCCAAAAGTTATTTATCACACATCAACACACAAACCTGGAATATCCTACTGGACATTAACGTAAGTAAAAAACTTGCTCGTAATTGTGTCCTCCTAGAACCTTAACTCCATTTTACATATAAATACAAAGATTTTCTACACAATTCTAATTTACACCGAATCTTCCAGGAATGGGAACTACCATTTGCCTTTATGGAAAATTGTACTGCCTTCTGTTTAGAAACTGACTAGGAGTTATTCAACATTTTAGAAAATCACATTACCAACCACACTAGCTCTCTAGCTGAGCTGTAATAAAACACACCTGTATCAGTCTGCCTTTGCAGCTATCATATTCTGGTGACTCCACATACCCTTGTAAACACCTAGCCCTTCATTATGTCTTCTAATGTTGTCATGCCTGAACATTAACAGCACACACAGATTATTTTATTGCAAATAAAAATATTTTTGTAGTAAATAATTTTATTTTCCTCCTTTATATTACGCCAGTATAATTGTTTTCGATTGTCTGTGCATGTAGATCATATAGCCTATAAATTTCATTTCAGGAGAGTAAAGCAAGCACTAGAAATATTTGTTTTAGTAGCAGGACATTGGATCTAATAAGGTCAAGAACCACTAGACACAATGGGAATGGCAGGGTTGAACCTCCCTTGGAGCTTAGAAGGTCAACATTTTGCTGCTCAGGTGTTCCCTTTCTAATAAAGGGATAATCTGGGAAGTTTGGAATTCATGCGGTGGCTAAAGTGAATAGAAAAATAGGGCATGATGTAGTTAGTTCTGATGGTTTCTATAGGGGGTGTGGATAGAAGTAAAAATAAGAGACTCCGGGGTCGGTCTCTCAGTGAGTTTGCAATGGTGAGCCTGTTAGTATTGGGGGAAGACGGGGTGTATTGGTAGAGGGAAGCCCTCTGGGTTTCCCATGCAGACCTGTCGGGAGAAGCAAGGAGCAGAGTGAAAGGGCCATAAAAATGATAAGTGATTTCTCGCCTGTCATTTTGTTGATGTTTTACATTTTCTATGATTTCCTGTGACTGTCTTTTTATTGCTCTTTGTGTATTATCCATCTAGCTGGCTAGATAGACAGTTTTGCTATTATCCTTTCCAGCAATAGTCTCAACGCAGCATCTTTTTCTAGTTACATTATCCACATTTGAAGCTCTGTATTTTGGTGTTACGTGACTGGAACAAGCCTTCAAAATCTTTTCAAAAGAGCATGTGGGTGATATATTTTCACATCCTCTTCACATTAAAGATTATCCGTTTCTTTTACTTAACGAAAAACAGGCTGGATACATGTAAGATTCTTAAGATGCAAAATTGGTAGGTGTATATAAAAACATCTCAAATTAACTTAAGACATGTATTTGGGGAAAAGAGAAAAGTGTGTGTTTTCTCATTTGGTGGATAGTTTCAATTTTTTCCTTAGAATTAAATATATTTGATAAGATGCTTTTGATGAAATTGTCTAGAATGTGTTTGACCTTTTTGACATTCGTTTTTTTTTTTAACTTGGGAAAAATGTACTTGAGCTATATTCTTTTTTAACATTTATTTATTTTTGAGAGAGAGAGAGAGAGAGAGAGAGAGAGAGCACGAGTGGGGGAGGGGCAGAGAGAGAGAGAGAGGGAGACACAGAATCCGAAGCAGGCTCCAGAGTCAGAGATGTCAGCACAGAGCCCGACGTGGGGCCCGAACCCACAAACCACAAGATCATGATCTGAGCCAAAGTCAGGTGCTCAACGGACTGAGCCACCCAGGTGCCCCTGAGCTATATTCCTTATTGTTCCTTAACTATTGCTCCAAAAGTCTTCTTCACGCCTATCAATAATGCTTAAGTTGCATTTCCATTTTCTCATCTATTCTAGTTTTTTTTTTTTTTCATTAATTTTACCTTTTGAATTTTTCCCTCTGCATATTAGGAGGCCTCTTCAGATCTTATTCTTTTACTTTACCGTGTCAGTTCTGGCCCATCTGCCTCATGTAGGCTTTAAAATTCTGCTATTACGGTTTTATTTACCTTGTAATTCTTCCTCATGTTTTATACACACCTTTATAACTCATTCTCTTATCCATTTATCTCAGTATTACCTTGGGGATTTCTGTTCCTGTTTAAGAAGAACTTCCCTTGGGAGAAAAAAAACAAAACAAAAACACCAAACTTCCCTTTGTTCTTTACTAATAAGGATGAACAAATTTTCTAATTGTTACTTTGGATTTGGGGAGAATTATTTCGTGGGAATTGCTTTTTTTCTAATACTTGCTGATGTTTTCACTTCCTTTGGGGGGGCATTACCCTTTGCCCTTTTTCTCTTTGCATTGTGCCTTTAGATTTTTCTGGCCTCCACAGAGTTCCATGTGGTGCTGATAGGATTCCTGTCTTAGATACCTAAATACATAGATGTAACAGTTTCTGTTTCGATGCCTAGTGTAAGATTTTCATTTAATACGTAAGATCATTCCCTATCCAGGTGTCCCAGTGCTATGATGCCACGAAAGGCACAGTGCGTAGAAATCTGATCTCCAGATGCACCACTCTTGGGCGGCAGTGTGCCACTTCAATTATCACATGCTTTCTGCACAGTTGTTTTCTGGAAAGAGAAGGGAGATCTATGGATGATGGACAACCCTCTAACTGCCCACAAAAACCTCCATCTTGCAGTAGAAGAAAGGCTGCCAAGTTTCCTGTTTCGAACAGTCTTTTTTCTCATTCAAGAGCCAGACGGTGGCGAAAAGATGATGCAAAGTACATGTATTTTGGCCAGGTTTTCTGTGTTCTAGATATAACATATGAGCAGACAACTGAGTGGATACTTCACTCCTATTCAATCAAGTTGTAATTGGTAAAAAAAAAAAAATCATACCAAATTTTGACTATAATATCACGCTTGATAGTGCAGTGAATTTGCATTCTCTGTATTTTCATAGGAAAGATGTTCTTTTGAAGGCAGTGATAAGAGAATATTGTGCAATGTGCCAAAGATCATGAGGGTCTGGGTGTGGGCCACAGATGAACACATGCTGTCATTGGAGAGGGGAGATAATGATTTAGATTCTCACACACAAACACAGAGGTCTTCCGAGAATGGGGTAAAAGAGTTTATCACGCAGTTTGATCTCTGGGACCGCACCAGAAGAAATGCTAACCCTGGAGTCATAGACTTACGAGTCTTACTATATATGTGACAGTTGAAGCATAGGGCTAAGGGCAAAAGCCTGTCTTTAATTCATCAAGAAGCTGTTGGAAAGAGAACCAAGAGTAAGTCGTGTGATAAAATCTAAAAGAGAAGTTCAGAAAGACTATATTTGCAACAAAGTCAAGAGCAAAAGAGAGATTAAACAGGATGAACCCAGGTTGACCTTTTGGAAAACACGGTGATTTTTAAAGATGAGTGTGAACAGAATTATGGATGCTAAATGCGTAATGCCGTGAACTGAAGGCAAATGAAAAGTGAAGTTGTGATTGTTCAGTATACTTGTAAAAAGTTTGTCTTTCGAGGAGGGGGAGAAAGATAAACGTTTACAGAGAGGGGATGGTCAAGAAGCCTTTTTAGAATCATTAAAAAAAAAGACCCTGGCAGCACAGAAAGGCTCAGTCCACAATTAAATGCACTCAAAAGATTGAAAAGAGAAAGGACTAAATGTATTGTTCTTAAAGTCTCTTGTTCCTATGAGAAGAAACAAAGCCTCAGGCAGAATTGATTTGTTGTATTGGGTCTCTGCAATGTTTCTGTTATTTAGCAGTGTAAGTTAAAAGACGCATAACTATGGAAAGGTGTACTTGGCAACAGAGGGAAGTGGTTAATAGCATGGATTCAGGTGCTAAACTACCTGTATTTGAATCCTGGCTCTGCCACATACTAGCTGTGTGCCCTTGGGGAAGTTAACCTCTCTGTGTTGCAATTCCTCATCTGTGAAATGAAGAAAATAATTACACCCAACTCATCCATGTGTTGGGTAGATTAAATGAGTTAATACTAGAGCCGTGGAAGAAAGTAAAAGTTACATATGTGCTTATTAAATAAATAAAAATCAAATATCAGCCATACCTATTACTTGAACTTTTAGGTTGGTTTAATAAGTTAGTTGACTTTAATAATTTTTATCAAATTTAAGATTTTCTCAGAGATGGTTATTAACTTGCATGGTCTATAACATAGCCATTGATATTTAAATCATTAATTATATTTGCCAAACCCAAAACTCTTGAAAGATTTTTGGAAAGCAAAGGCAGTTTTCTTGTGGTCAGCATCGAGTTTTAAAGTTTCATTTTTAAATAATTTCAAACCTACAAAAATGTCGCTTGCAAAGAGTACACAGAATTTTTTTTCCTGAACCTTTGAGAGTAATTTGCCAATGTCACATCCAATTAACCTTGGATACTTCAGTGTGGTTCCTGTAAACAAGAGCATTCTCCTACAAAAACATCCATCAAAATGGGAAGATTGACAATGAAATAGTACATCTCTATCTACTTCTGCCATTCCTTCTACATCTATCAAGTGGCATTCTGCTTACTGTAAGGAAAGACTGTTTCTTCTCATTTACATCAGTATGGACTTAGAGATTCCTATACTATTCGATGGGGTTATAAACAATTACTACTGTTATTCCATACCTAAATTTTGTAGCTCCTTCAAGCTGGCTTTGTGTCCTTTTAACATACCTCTGTCATCCTTGGATCACTATCTTACTTTCCAACACAGTAGATTCTGGGTTCATTTTGTATCAGCCATTTCTCCAGGAAACTCTAGTTTCTTTTAATGAAGAACATATTTAGAAGCCAAGATCTCTCACTGTGGATGCTTACTGTGACTGGGATGTCAGTGTTACCCAGCCCTTTCAGTGGACCAAGCTAGAAAACACACACACACACACACACACACACACACACACATCTATTGTTTTATGTATTTACCCATACATATTGAAAATCATGTTCCCCCAACAATTCCAATTCCAGTGCACCACAACAGGTTTATTCTACTTTCCATCTTTTCATCTTTATAACTTCTCTGGCAATGAGAAACCTAGCTCCCATTGTTCTGAATATATTTACCTATTTCATAAATATCTCCTATGTAACATATCTCCACCAGATCACCACCCTAGATGATCACTTTTCTCACTTGGGCTTCAATATCTAGCCACTTTTCTTGCTTAGATTCTAAATTCTGTCAGTAGGGCCACCCACTGTTTCATGTGGAAATCCTGACCTCATCCTCTGGCTTTTAGAGCAAATTATTCAGAAAGGAAAAAGGAAGGAGGAAGAATGAAAGAAAGAGAGCAGACAGACAAGCAGGAAGTATAATCAATATACTTTCAATGTGGGTTTCAAGTTGTAAAATTTAAATGTCAAAACTGTATCTACCTTTAAGAAATTCCATTACTAAGACTAAAAAATACTCTTATAAATGAAATAATAAAAAATGCCAGGGCATACAAAATCTCAAAAGGGCGCTACTTAACAATATGCATTTGATCTTAGATAAGGACTCCATTTATGGCCTTTTTAATTCATAATGATAAGAATCTACAGTAACACTTTACACTTGTTATATTTGACGTTTTCACTAAAGTGACTGAATCAAACACCTGAATAATCAGATACTGTGACATTAGTTAACAGATATATTAAGCAAACAAAAGGATTTGCACGAGATAACTATTTCTAGAATTCTCTTAGTTTCCTTACGTCATCCCAGGACCATGAAAGAAATTTCCTTGATTGACCTTACCTAGCTCTGAACTCACTATAAATAAATTATGGAGTCTTTCCATCTCTGTAAAGTACTAAAGAGCTCTTGGGCACAATGCATTTTTAAAATTTCAAAAAAAAAATCAATTTCTTTTCGTGACAGATTACTAATAGCTTCCACCCTTCCTTTTAGGGTGCATATGTCTCTAGTAACACAGGAAGTAAGAGGAAAATTGACAGAATGGTGCCAGGTCAGTGGATATTTTTATGCTCAACTTGAATTAGCAATTTCAAAAACACTTCCTTCTCTTCTCTCTTTCCTTCTGTGCTATGTGTGCTACAAACATCCAGTAACCACACACAGCGTCCCATGAGACAACTCCAGAGATTTTTAGAAAGCCTAGGAAGTACTCCCTGAGGTTAGTAAGACTGATCTTGACTAATTTTTGTCAATTTCCTGAAACTTTGTGTTCTTTAGTATTCTACAGCCAAGAATTCCTTGTTTATAGCATTATCATTTGTCAACCTTATTAGCAAGTTTCTGATAGCTCAGGAACTTAATACTGTTGAAAGAAATGTGTTATAAACCTTTAGCTATCAATCAGAGTCTCATCAGTTTTAAAAAAAATTTTAGCCTATTTCCTCTATAAATCATGTTTTAAAACAACATTTGAGGAAGATTGTCAATATATTTTTCCTTGTGTAGTCACAGAAATATTCTTACCTTATGAGACACAAAAGCTTAAGTGCGTATATTCTAAACTATGACCACCAGCTTGCTTATCTTTTTCGAGATGCTTTTCCACTTCATTTAGGCTGCTTTGATGTTTGACTACAGACCTCAAATCTCTTGATTCTTCCCCTTCCTCCATATACCTCTGGCCTTCCCTTTTTCCCTACCCAGTCTTGACTCCATGATTGATCACGTAAAGTAAGACTCCCTGTCTCACTTGCCCATTTGGCCTCCATACTCCCAACATGAGGAAAAAAAAATCCACATTTCCTTAAGCTCAAGTGCTGCAGGAGAAAAAGGCAAACCACCTCAGTCTGGAGGAAATACCAGCATATGTTTTCCAACTTCATTTGATCTTTCAACACCTGTCTTTCATTCCTTTACATTATTTCCGTTACAACATCTCCCATTTTTCTAAAATACTCCAAAATATTGAGGCTGCCTTTGTAACATTAGGAAATTATTTCATTGAGAAAAAAGGACCAGGTAAAAAATGGTGTCAGGTTCAAATGGACCTTCATCATACATGTGTTACTGCTCCTTCTTTCCTCCACTCAGTTGGGGCTCCCTTCATTCACAAATCATCCCCCTTTCTATGCCCTGATTGCAAGATTCCTGTTTCCTCCAGTACTCTGCTCTGGTCCCAAGCTGTAACACTTTACTATTTGTTGGCTCTTTGCCTCAGGCTATAGAGATACTTAAATCTCTGTTGTCTGATAAGCAAACAAATAAGGGAACAAAAGGACTATAAGCTTCTGTGATTAAATTACTGTCTAAACACTGCCTTCTGTTTCTTCTCTTTCTCTGCTCAGCTTCTCTGCTATTCACTCCTTTTTGGCCTGACAGCCTTCCTTTGTTTACTCCACAAAACTACCCTGGAAATGCCATCAACTTCTTGCTAATATCCAAGGCCAGTGGACATGTCTCAGTCTTCACCTTATTAGATTTATTTGAAACTCTCGAGACTTTGTGCTATTGTCTCTCATTTTTTTCAGCTCTCTATTGCATTATCTATCATGCTACCATCCTCTCCTGTAACTTCTCTGCCTACCTTTCTGACTATTAGTTTTCAGATTCCTTAATTAGGGTCTCTTTCTCTAAAACCCCTTTTATGCTGCTGTGTCCAGTTACCTTAAGTGAGTGGCTTTAATCTATGTTCAGCCAAGCACTGGAGGTTACACAGAGAAACATCAGGGATGGTGTTTCAATGTGGTGTTTACACATAAGATTACTTTAAAATAATAACTTCAGGAGTTTATTTATATATATTTTGCATTTTTCTGAGTGTGTTACCATGAAAATATGTTTTTAAAAGTGGGAAAGAGAATAAAATACAAAATTCAGCACAGTAATTACCTCAGGTGGAAAAACAGAGTAATATCATAGGAGAAAAATGCTGGTAAATGCAAATACAGCAGAAAAAGAGCATTGTAGAAAAATATGTAATTACTTAGGAAGAAGTTAAAATATATATTTTTGGTAGAAAAAGTTAAAAAGCAGTATGCACAGATGGATTCCATTTTTATAATTATGTTTTTTGAAAAATTTATAAGAAATATTACTTGACAAGGGAAGCAAGTTTTTTTTTTTTAAATCCCACAAAATATTATGATCGTAAATGTCATTAAAACTGATGTAAGGAGAGCCTGGGTGGTTCATTTGGTTGAGCATCAGACTCTTGATTTCGGCTCAGGTCATGATCCCAGAGGGTCATGAGATCGAATCCCACATCAGACTCTGTACTGAGCATGTAGTCTGCTTAAGATTCTCTCTCTCTCTTCCTCTGCCCATCTCCCCAACTCGTGCTTGCTCTCTCTCTCTCTCTCTCTCAAATTAAAAAAAAAATGGATGGAAGAATATATATGCTGAAAAACATGTGATTTTAATTTTTAAGATTATCCCCCCAAATTATCTTACATATGATCTGTGAACATCTGTGAAGATCTGTATTATGTGAAGTAGACACCCTGCTGAGAAATTCTCCAGGTTAGAAATAAAATCAACAAATTATCATTCATCAATATGGCAAAGAAAAAGCATTCTGATTTTTACTTTAAACATCAGATTGGATAAAAAAGAAGAGTTATCAAAAGTTATCAAAAAAAAAAAAAACATTTCCAGTTTTCCATCCATGCTACTTCAGGAGCAAAAAATGAATTACTTCTTTCCCTGCTCTAAAATTCATATCAAACAGAAGGAAGGCTATTTTGGTGTTAAGATTGGAAAAGCTCAATCAATTCTCTGTATATTCTCTAAAGAAAATTGTTCCATTACCTTATTTGTTTTCTCCCCTCTGTGTCAAACAAAATCAGACAAATCAATGGCAGCCTCTCATTTTTTATTTGCAGTGGTGTGGTGTAAGTTAAAAATGATATATTTAGCGGTGTTTTGCAGCTGTGAAGTCTTGGGCAGGTATTTTACTCAGCCTGTTTCCTCGTCCCTAATAGGACTATAATGATTGCTACCTCATAGGATTGCTTAAAGCCTAAGATAAAATATTGTAGGAGAAAAAAGGCAATTTTTAAATGATTAAAAATGCTGGAAATTGTTTGCTATAATTATTCAAGTCCTGACAGTCTGGGATTCAATAAAATAATTACTTCTGAATCAAAAAATGAATTATGTGCGTTTTGAGAACTCTTAATATAATTATGTGTGGCTCACACTCCATCAGCCTTTTCTCTGGCCTTTAGTAAAAATGGGAAAGTTTATGGCAGCCAGAGAAAGTTAGCAAAGAGGAAATAAAGTTAGATGTAACATTACAGGGCGGACTCTGAACTCTTTTGCATCTGCTCTGATCGGAGGGTACCAGGAAGATCTGTGTATAAAAATTGCAGTTATCACAATCCTCACTGTTTACAGATAAGAAAACTATATTATGTGACCAGGCCAAAGTTAACATTCCTGGCAGGTGGTTGATTTTCTGTTCTCTAAACGAAGAATTTGAAAGGCCAAAGAATAACCCTTACTTACAGAATAAAAAAAAAAAAAAAAAAAAAAAGAGTAAGTAGAAATGTCAGATGACACAGCTACTTCACTAGCTATGAATTATCTTATCTATAAAGTGGGGATAGTAATAAATATCTCAAAAGGTTGACATAATTAAATAAAAGTATTTAAGTAAAAGGGCTTTTACTTAAAAGTGGAGTACCTGGTTTATAGAAGTTGCTCAATCAATATTCCTTTGCTTAATTACATAGGTAACTGGAGCCCATGCTACAAATATAGTGTCTAATTCATCCTGTCCAAAGTAAGCTTTCCCTAGAAATAAACAATAAGGAATATCACTTTCTTGTTTTTTGCCCACTGGGCACCAAAGCCTTCAAAAACATTCAGAAAAGTCTCTCCAAGTGTGGCATCCTTATCACATTCTGTATTTCTTATTTCAGAATTTGATGAAAAGGAATGAAGTCTAAAGTTTTTTAAAGTCTGAAGTTTTGTGTTTTTTTTTAATTTTCTTTTTCAAACGTTTATTTATTTTTGGGACAGAGAGACACAGAGCATGAACGGGGGAGGGGCAGAGAGAGAGGGAGACACAGAATCGGAAACAGGCTCCAGGCTCTGAGCCATCAGCCCAGAGCCTGACGCGGGGCTCGAACTCACGGACCGCGAGATCGTGACCTGGCTGAAGTCGGACGCTTAACCGACTGCGCCACCCAGGCGCCCCATGAAGTTGTTTTGTTTTTTTTTTTTTAATAAATGCTTAATAAACCCAAACACAACCAAGATATACTGTTCCGACCACGTTGGTATTGACTTTTAAGTGCTTGTCACCAAGAAGCAGGTGATATTTTTAGTCAGTGTATTTCACTAATCCATTGCATAAATATCTATTGAAAACTACTTTGTGCCAGATGTTCTTCAGGGAAGTGGGGATCCGTCGGTAGATAAACAGATAAAGACCACTGTCCTTGAGGAGCTGGGGTACTCCACATGAGAGCAGTGTAATAGAAAATGAGAAATATTGTGGGGAAAGAAGATAGAGAGCAAGTGAGGAGGAATAGGGGAGCTAGAAATGGGGTATAGATTATAATTTTAGCTAGAATGATTGATCATAAAGTGAATGAAGACTCAAAGGAGAAGAGGGAGATAGTTTTGCAGATTAACTATGAGGAAGCCTGTCAGGCAGTGCAAAAGCCCTCAAGCAAGACGGTGACTATTATACATAAAGCATATATGACCAATGCCTGAAAGAGAGAGAGAGAGAGAGGCAGAAATAAGGTCATGGAAGTAAAAAGAGCCTAGAGCACAGAGGGCTTTGTAGGCCAAATAAGAACTTTAACTTTTACTTTGTGAAGTGGGCAGAGAAGTGACACAATTTTAGGATTTATGAGAATCATCCTGATTGCCGTGTTGAAACTAGGTTCGGGGGGGCTATGCAGCCAAAAGCCAAAAGAGAGAGGCCAGTTGGAAAAAACAAAAAAACAACTATAGGGGTGCCTGAGTGGCTCAGTCGGTTAAGCGTCTGACTTGATTTTGGCTCAGGTCCTGATCTCAGGGTTTGTGAGTTCAAGCCCCGCATCAGGCTCTGCTGACAGGGTGGAGCCTGCTTGGGATTCTCCCTCTGTCTCTCTCTGTGCCCCTCCCCTGCTTGTTCTCTCTCTCTCTCTCTCTTTCCTCAAAATAAATAAATAAACTTTTTCTTTTAACAAAGAAAATGATTACAGTAGTTTGGGAAATAGATGATATATCTTGGATCAGGGGAGTAGTAGTTCTAGCGAAAATTAGTTGAATTTTCTGGGTATATTCTGAAGGAAGCACCAGCAACTCTTGCACAGATTGAATATGAAGCATGAGAGAAAAAGAGAAGTCAAGGAGGACCACAGTGATGTTGGCCTGAGAAATTAGAAGCATGAATTTGCCATCGACTGAGATGAATAGGGCTGAAGTTGGGGTAGCATTGGAAGAAGGATCAAGTAGGCCTGGGGGAATTGAGGTTGAGACACGTAGGGGTTTAGATATTTATTAGAAATTCAAGTAGAGCTGATGATCAGACAGTTGTGTATTAAGGTTGTTTGGAGACAAAAGTCTGGGCACAGAAGTTACACTTTAGAGTCATGGTCATCACAATGGCATTTCAAAGAATGAGACTGAATGAAATAATAGACAGAAGGAGTGTAGGTTGAGTGAAGGGAACCACAGACATAACTCTGAAACCCTTCAACACAGGAAGAAAAGGAGGAACCAGCATAGGTAACTGAAAGAAACAACGAGTGAGGTAGAAGAAAATGCAATGGCTTGTGTATTGTATAAAGAGAATGACCAGGGGCGCCTGGGTGGCGCAGTCGGTTAAGCGTCCGACTTCAGCCAGGTCACGATCTCGCGGTCCGGGAGTTCGAGCCCCGCGTCGGGCTCTGGGCTGATGGCTCAGAGCCTGGAGCCTGTTTCCGATTCTGTGTCTCCCTCTCTCTCTGCCCCTCCCCCGTTCATGCTCTGTCTCTCTCTGTCCCAAAAAAAATAAATAAACGTTAAAATAAAATTTAAAAAAAAAATAAAGAGAATGACCATTTGCCACAGTTTGCCTGCAACACTGCCAGTTTGTGACTCTTATCCCACTTTAATTATTAATAGCGTCAACATGTTACTCAAAGGTACCTCATTTTAGATGAGCAAGTGTAATAGTCAGCTGTGGCATATGTCACATAGATCGAATAACATGAGGGATGACAGTTGATTTAGACATAGGTTATTCTTGAACATGCTACCTTCAGTAGAATATGGAGCTATGGTCTGAATGTTTGTGTCTTCTCCTAATTCATATGTTGAAATCCTAACCTCCTAGGTGACGGTATTAAGGGGTGGGGGTGGGGCCTTTGGGATGTGATAGGTGGGGCAGAGCCCTTATGAATGGGATTAGTGCCCTTACGAAAGAATTTGTAAGAATTTGCCCTCAGAGTTTCCTAGCCACTTCTACCATGTGAGGACACAGCAAGAAGTTGGCGGTCTGCAACCTGGAACAGAGTCTTTGCCAGAATCCGATAGTACTGGCACTCTAATCTTGGACTTCTGTTCTCCAAGAAACTGAGAAATAAATTTCTGTTGCTAGAAAGCCACCCTGTCTATGATATTTTATTATAGAAGCATGAACACACAAGGACATATGTGGCTCAAATTCTGATTAGAGTTAATTTAAGAGAGATGGAGAATAGGCCATTCATATGACTGCACCCAATGAGGCAAATTACAAAAGAGGATGAAGAGAAAAAACGTCTGTGTGAGAGCATGGGAGAACTCATTTGGTGGTAAAGAATTATGGGCCAAGGTCTAAGACACCATGAAATGTGAGTTTGACATTTAATGTCACTTTTCCCCCAAGAAGTAACCACTGGTTTCAGAAGAGGAACTGACTAGCTACAAAGCTGAGTGGTGCTTATGACTGCCTTATGTGTTAGAGGAACAAAAACTGGAACCCCACCAAGGGGAAAAAGGGGTCTAATATGATCCTTCCCCTGTATGTTAAAAATGGAAAGTATTATCCCTCATGGGAAACACTGATTTAATTCAGTACCTGAAATTGGTTTAAGATGTTCCCTGGTTATTGACACTCATGACCATGTACCACAGAAACATGAATTTTCACACTGAAGAAAGGTAAAATCATACGATTTTAAATTATGTTTATTATTTTCCACATACAATATGCAAAACTTATTTAAATATATAACCAGACTGACAAGAAAAAAAAAAAAAAAAAGGAAGCCAGAAGGTTGAGAGAAAATAACCACCAACCTAGAATTCTGTAACCAAAGAAAAATCTCCTTCAGGAATGAAGGCAAACTGTTTTCAGACAAATACTAAAAGAATTGATCACAAGAACTTAACACTAAGTGGAATATTGAAGACTGTTTTTCAAGTAGAAAGAAAATGATCCCCAATCTAGGTTTAGATTTAGAAGAAGAAATAAAGAGCAGTGAAAAATGTTAAAGTGAACGGTGGTTATGACAAATAACGTTAATAATGTTTATATGTATACAAGCGCTTGGGTGGCTCAGTTGGTTAAGTGTCTGGCTGGCTCAGGTCATGCTCTCATGGTTCCTGGGTTCATGCTCTGCATCAGGCTCTGTGCTGACAGCTTGCTCAGAGCCTGAAGCCTGCTTTAGATTCTGTGTCTCCTCTCTCTGCCCCTTCCCCACTCATGCTCTGTCTCTCTGTCTCTCAAAAATAAATAAATGTAAATTTTTTTAAATAATGCTTATATGTATAAAAATACACAACAATAACAGAAAGTAAGGAGGATGGTAAATCTTAAAGTGTTCTAAGATCCTTGTGTTTTCTGTAAAGAAGGTGAAAATACCAAGTAATATTCAAATTTGATAAAGTAAGGATTTGCACTTTAATCTCTAGAACAACTAATGAAAGAAAAGTTAAAGAATATAAAACTAACAAAGTAACAGGCAGCAGAGGAATATAAATAATAAACAAGACAATTCAATCCAAAAAAAGCCAGAGAAGGAGAAACCCAGAAATACAGCAAGAATCTACGAAGAATCCTTCATGGAGTTGGTTAACAGAGCAGAGCAATGGTTTAGCGCCCCAGAGACACCTAAAACCAGAACGTCTCTGGTAGTGCATCCAAAGTATTCTGTACAAGGATTGAAGTCTAAGTATAATAGGTTCAATTTGTAATTCGATTGAAGCAATCTATCTCTATCTTAACTTCATCTAGAAGCAGAGGCAAAACTTCACTTAAATAAGAAAACTTCATCCCGAACCTCAACTTATTATGACATTTGTATGCAAAACAGCAATATACAAATATTTTTAAAAAGACAAACAATATAGGAAGAACATTAGGTGTGGATATGACTTTCAAGATATGACACTGAAGGAATGATTCATGAAAGAAATAATTGCTAAACTAAGTCTTCATTAACATTAAAAACTTCTCTGCAAAAGACAGTGTCAGGACAAAGGGAAGACAAGCCAAAGACTGGGAGAAACTATTTGCAATAGATGTCTCTGATAAAGGCACTGTTATCCCAAATATATAAAGAATTCTTAAAACTCAATAACGAGAAAACAATTTGATTGAAAAATGGGCCAAAGATCTTAACAGATATCTCACCAAGGAAGATACATAGACAGCAAATCAACATATGGAAAGATACTCCACATCATATGTTGTAAGGAAAACACAAGTTCAAACAATGAGATATCACTGTACGTCTATTATAACGGCCAAAATTTGGAACATCGACAACACCAAATTCTGATGAGGATGTGGAATAAGAAGGATTCCCATACACTGCCGTTGGGAATGCAAAATGGGTATGGTCACTTTGGAAGACAGTGTGGCAGTTTCTCACAAAACTAAACATACTCTTACGATGTGTTCCAGCAATTAAACGCTTTACCCAAAGGGGTTAACAATTTATGCCCACACAAAAACCTACACACAAATGTTTAAGACAGTTTTATTCATAATTGCCCAAACTTGGAAGCAACCGAAATGTCCTTTAGTAGGTGAATAAATAAATGGTGGTACAGCCAGACAAGAATTACTCAGCACTGAAAAGAAATGAACTATCAAGCCATAAGAAGACATGAAGGAAGCCTGAGGGCATATCAGTAAGTGAATAAAAGCAACCTGAAAAGGCTACACACCGTATGATTCCAACCAAATGGCATTCTAGGAAGTGCAAAACTATGGAGACACTAAAAAGTTCTGTGGCTACCAGAGCTACCATAACAAAGTAACATGGACTGAGTGGTTTAAAAAACTTTCTCACGGTTCTAGAGGAGGCTAGGTGTCCAAGATCAAGGTATCAGCAGGCTTGGTTGTCTACTCCTGCGTATTCACGTGGTCTGCCCTCTGTACTCATTCTTTTATCATAAGGATGCCAGTCGTGTGGATTAGCTCCTCCCTGCCATTGGCCTCACTTCAACTTAATTGCCTCTTTAAAGACTATCTTTAAATAGTCACATTCTGTGATCCTGGGGGTTACAACTTCAACAGATAAATTTGGGAGTGGGGATTAGACACATTTCAGCCCATAACCAAGACAACGATAAAACAACTAAATACTGTTGACAAGAAGTACACCTTTATTATAAGTATATAGCAAGATCAAAAGTGATATATCATGTAAGTGCTAACCACAAAAAATAAAAATAAAACAAATAAAAACTGCTGGCTTAACTATACGGACATCAGACAAAGTAGATTTCAAAGCAAGAGGCATTATTATAAACAAAGTTATTTCATAATGATAAAGACATCTGTCCACTAGAAAATTATAACATAACTCCAATTGTATTAAAATTTGAAAGCATGAAGAGTAAAAATAGAAAGGAAAACAATACACTTTTCTCAGTGATTGATAGAACAAGCTGACAAGAAAAGTCAATAAGAATATAGGCTATGCCATAATTAAAACATTTACCTACTTTGCTATTATCTTATCTTTACCTAATTGGGATATTATCTTATACCCCACAATTGCACACTCCAAAATCTTTTCAGTAAACCATAGAAGAATAATGGCCACTTGCTAAGGAAATAGAAAGTATCAATAAATTTCCAGTAATAAAATTAAGGTATGTTCTCTGGCTACAGTGGAATTAAGGTCAGAATTAATACAACATAGCTAGAAAGCAGTCAGCAATTTAGAATTTTAAAAGTACATCTGAATACTCACAAATGAAAAAACGTCACAAATAGAAGTTGGGAAATTTAAAAAATTAAATCAAAACCTGTAAATGCAGCTAAATTTGTACAGAGGAAATTTATAGCCTTAAAGTATATTTGTTAGTAAAGGAGAAAGGCTGTTCTGAGTGTTACAAGAAATTGAAAATATAACAGCAAATTAAAGTCAGAGGAAATGGAAGAAAATAAGAACTAGAATAAATGAATTATTAACAAACACCAGAGAAAGGATGAAAAAAGTTGATTCTTTGAAGACTCGTAAAGCTGATACACTCCTGGTAAAACTAATCAAGAAAAGAGAATCAGATAACCAAATGCAGTTGGTTCAATATTTAAAAGTCACAAGATATTATAGACAACTTCACTTTAATAAATTTTAAATATTAAATAAAATGAATAAAGCCCTTAGGTAGCCAAAAGAGATGGTTTTAATGCATTAGTGACGGCATTGGCTTTAGACTTTACCAATTGTAAAAGGTAAAAAAAAAAAAAAAAAAATGTGAATATAGATTTTAGTTTTAGTTTCTGTCCTGTTCTGGTTTATTTTCCTAGATTTGTTACACATCCAATGATTGCTGTATCCTCTTTGCCTGCATTAGAATCTTCATTTCTTTGTGTGTCCTTGTCATTGCATTTCAGATTTTGCTTAAATAAGAAATAAACAACCGGGGCCCCTGGGTGGCTCAGTTGGTTAAACATCCAACTCTTGAATTTGGCTCAGGTCATGGTTTCACAGTTCATGGATTCCAGCCCTGTATCAGGCTCTGCACTGACAGCACGGAGCCTGCTTGGGATTTTTCTCTCTCCCCCTTTCTCTGCCCCTCCCTTGCTTGCATGCTCTCTCTCTCTCTTTCTCTCAAAATAAATAAATAAACATTTTTTTTAAAAAAAGAAACACTAATAAGTATTTGTTTATATGTATCAAGTGGCGTGCTAGAAGCTATATATATAAAATACATTGCTTGGGGGTGTGGGAAGGGAAGGGAGCTCCACGAAATCAGGCAAGGATTTAGGAGATGATGCCTGACATGTTCTAAAGGACAAACTAGAACAATAGAAAGAGTAAGGAAAGGACAGAACATCTGGGGAAATGAAATAATGTGTTCAAAGGCCCACAGGTGAAAGCAAATCTGAGTCTGGAGACACATGTATTTGCAAGTAAACTTTACCTTAAGTGCATACCCTGCAACATGGAGCGCTTGGGTGGCTCAGTCAGTTGAGCATCCAACTTTGGCTCAGGTTGTGATCTTGCAGTTCGTGAGTTTGAGCCCTGAGCTGGGCTCAGAGCCTGGAGCCTGCTTCGGATTCTGTGTGTGTGTGTGTGTGTGTGTGTGTGTGTGTGTGTGTGTGTGTGTCTGCCCCTCCCCTGCTTGTGCTCTCTCTCAAAAATAAATAAATGTTAAAAAATTTTTTAAATGCATACCTTACAACAGATTTCCTCTTCTCTACTATGCTTGTTAAATATTGAATTTTGATTTATTGTTAAGCTGTAAATGAGGACTCTGGTCTTTAGAGCTCATCGGCTTCCTTCAGCCTGTGTTCTCTTTAACATCTGTGATTTTTTTTTCTTGTGGCATATGGTGAAGGAGACAGATTTACATTTTTCTTTTCTGCAGAAAAAGCCGTTTTCTTTTTTGAGTCTAAACTGAAAATATTACATAATGGCATCTCTTATTTAAGTACAGTAAAAATGCTTTTCTTCATCCTTGATGCCCCCACTTCGAAGCTGCTCAGGTTTCACTACTTACCGGTGACTGTCGCCAAGAATTCAGGTGTCTCATCTTCCTCTCTAGACAAATGTATTTATTAATTCACATCTATACATTTATTAATTCAAATAGCGATTGACCCTCTTTTATGAGACGGACAGGAGACCACAAATAGGAATCTGTCGTTTACCTTAAGGATCTACATCCCATGGCTCTGCAACCCTCACACTGTCTTCTCTACCTCCAGGAATGAGCTGTACTCAGAAAGAGTGCCCAGGCAATTTAGCTAACACACAAAGCCAATGTGGTTTTAGAGTATTTGCAAAGTACAGAGACACTGTCAAATATTATAAAAACTAATAAAGAAGCAAAACCCATCATGTTGATGATTTTTACCACTTCATTCAAAAGACTAGAGTCTGAAAATGGAATTCTGTCATCGCTCCAATCAGAAGATGAACGCTCCTACCTATGTCGACAAGTGGGCAACATCTATGTTAGGCACACCTTTCCTAGAATTTAATTGATCTTTCAAGTTTTGCTATATTGGCCTTGGGTTGCGAGCCACAAAAATTACCCTGAAGCTTCTATTGCCCTGCCAAATGTAAGACCTTCCAAGTGACCTATTGACACGATGGACATTGACAGTACTGTAGCTCACATGTGAAAGAGTATGAATGCAAGGAAAGTGTGCCTGGTTTTCTCTTACCATCTTCCCTGCGAATACGGGGTCTGCTAGGCTCTTCATTATGGGGAACCTATTTGTCATTCCTTGTCATCCTGTGACAGAGGAATTCAGTCTGTAATCAAATAAGCCCAGAAGTCATTTTTATTTATGTATAAAATGGTAAAATATGGCTATCTTAGGGGATAAGAGCATGAAACATCACAAACTAGCTGGTGGTTTTTAAGAAATCTACTGTTGCATGTATGCAATCTTGTACCTTATTCTTACCTTCAGACAATTTTTAGCGTTTTGACTACTAGCTGACCACTCTTGTCCCTTCTTCCCAAGTCAGCTGCCTCTGTCTGCAAAACAGCTCTGTTCAGTGACTTCTTATTTCCCTCTGTAAATGCCTCTAGGGAAAATAGGCACAGCTAAAAATGTACCCAAAACATGCAAAGGAAAAAAAGGACATGATTTCTCAGAACTGTCCTTGGCTTTTCCATCAGTTTTATCACTGACCTTTAGCTAAGTTCTCAAAGAGACATGAAATCTTCAACCTGATCATTAAAAATACCAACGTGTTTATTATTAAACTTCCTTTTGGATAGTACTAGTAGCCTACGGGCTACTTGAAAGAAAAAAGAATATTGGGGCCCAAAATCATGCCATCAAAACAAACAAACAAGTTAAAAGTCAATCAAATGAGCCTAAGAACATTTTTTTTTCCTTTTGGAAAGAACAGTCTATTTCATTTCCTGCCTATAAATGCAAAAAGTAAACATGTAACAATGTTTACCAAGAAATAAAAATAGGAAAATATTCCAAGCAAGCCCAAAGATTTTCCCATACAATAGATTCTGTAACATTTTCAAACACTGACATTTCTTTCCCAACATCAGTAATAAGCTTAAGAATACTAATTCAATAAGATTTCTCTTATTCTGGGGGCGCCTGGGTGGCTCAGTTGGTTAAATGTCCGACTTCAGCTCAGGTTGTGATCTCACGGACCGTGGGTTCGAGCCCCACATCAGGCTCTGTGCTGACAGCTTGGAGCCTGGAGCTTGCTTCGGATTCTGTTTCTCCCTCTGTCTCTGACCTTTCCCAGCTCATGCTCTGTCTGTCTCTCTCTCTCTCAAAAATAAAAGATGTTTAAAAAATTAAAAAAAATTCTGTCACTAAGAATGCACATGATCAGAAAATAGAATAGTGCAGTGGCTCATTTGGCTCTGGCTAGGCATTTATTTCTGCTCTTAGAAGAGATGCCCTTCCTTGGATTACAGGAACAAGTGTGAAAGGTAATTAAAGGGGGAGAAAAAAAGTCATCTGTTGAGTCCTGCTTGGGCAATATGCTAGTGAACTCTGGCATCTTCTAGAATCCAATCATTTTCTGTCATACATAGCATGTGTTCAAGTCAAATGCCGGTCAGAAACCTCAGAAGCTCAGAGCTACCTGCAAAAAACAAACTACGCACGGAAAATCTGAGGTCTACAGGGGTGCAATCAGCCTGATTTGAGAAAGGCTGGCAATTCCTTCACAGGCTGCCTCTTATCATGGCTGCATGCTAACAATGTAGGTGATTAATATGCTAAATAGGAAAACCTGGGCTGTCAGTTGCCTACATTTGTCTGCCAGAACCTTGAAATTAGGTCATGGCCGCCAGGGAAAATTCCTTCTCAGATGGCAGGCTGTGTGAACATGTTAACAAACCCAGACGGGAGGAAATACCAACTGAAGTATGCTAAATGATGGCAATGATATACACTATTAAAATACCATCAACCTGTGGCTTCAAGATCTTCCAATACAGAAACGAGGAACATGGCTCTGAACGCCACACCTCCCTTTCCATCCTGCCCTTGGAAGAAGACATCAAACCTCCTTTCCAGGTTTTCCAGCTGTTTCATCACATAACTTGAATATTAAACTTTCTAAGTATAGAATTTATGTTAATGAGCATCACTCCTGATACTTTAAAGGACATTAAATTTCAGGCTTCCATCTTTATGCAAGGATGACATTCCTGAAAGATCAATACATGCATACATACGTACATAAATTTATTTTTTGTAAGGAATTGCTGGTATAGTCATGGGTGTGTAGAAGGGATCATTATAGTGGCTGTGCTTTACTGTCTTCAAAATAATGGATTCTGGTTTGTTAATGCGCTCTATTTTCTTTAATTTTTTTTAATGCTTTATTTTATTTTTGAGAGACAGAGAGACACAGTATGAGTGGGGGAGGAGCAGAGAGACAGGGAGACATGGAATCCGGAGCAGGCTCCAGGCTCCGAGCTGTCAGCATAGAGCCTGGTGGGGGGCTCGAACCCACGAACCGTGAGATCATGACCTGAGCTGAAGTCAGACGGCAAACTGACTGAGCCACCCAGGCACCCCATTATGGAATCTATTTTTTTAATGGATTCTATTTTTAAGTAGTGTGACTGAAATACTATTAAAATGTTTTGCTAAAATTGTACAGATTTTAATGATTAAATTACACTTTAATTCCTAACTTAATAATAATGGGAAACTTGAGGCTGATAAATAACTCCATTTAAAAATGGGGGGATGTCAAGGTGTATTATGGGAAAGACCATCAGTAAAAAGTTCAGGAACAAGAATTTAAGTTCTATTTTTATTATTCATTTACTTAGGACTCAGTTTACTTATCTATAAAATGAGCAGTTAGATAATTTCTAAACTTACTTCTGCCTGTAAGACAGCATGATTTTCTTATTTGAATTATAAACACAAAAGGAGTCTGAAATACTCCTAGTATTTGGATGCACTATTAATTCATAAACAGTTACATAATAATCACTTATATTATGAACAAGAAGGAGTAGCAAAACAGCAATAACAGCTAAAAATGGCCTTGCAAAACATGGAAGTTGGTCAGATCACATTAGACTTAAGATTTCAACACCTTCCTTTTTAAAAAAATTTTTTAAGTTTATTTATTTATTTTGAGAGAGACAGGGACAATGTGAGTGGGGGAGGGGCAGAGAGAGAGAGGGAGAGAGAGCATCCCAAGCAGGCTCCATGCTGTCAGAACAGAGTCCCATGTGGGGCTCAAACTCACAAAATTATGGGATCATGATCTGAGCCAAAACCAGATGCCCTAACTGACTGAGCCACCCAGGCACCCCTCAACACCTTTCTTTGGCCACAATAATTCATTGTACCTCTTTCCTATGCACAGCAGTAGAACCATCTGTCATGGTCGGGGGAAAGCCCCTTGGGCTCAGTTCAGGGTCTTTGCCTCCATCAGAAATGAAGAACTATTAAACACGTAGGTATTTACAATGATTAGGACATCAAATTGTAAATCTGAAAACTGTCAAAATAAATATGTCAAAGCATAAAATTCTGATTGAAGCTCTTGGGTGACCATGGTTTCATAGTTTGACATATTTTAGTCTGAGAAGCCCAAGATTTGCAGGACAGTAGCAAGAACCTAAACTTAATTATTCCAAATGCCAGTGCACCATGCAGTTTTATTGGAGTAAAAGCAAAACAACTCTCAATACTCCAAAAAAGTCATTTAGAGTCTTGTGATCAGTAATATACAGTCTGAAAAATAAAACACTTTAAGTTGTTTTACTTATTGTATATCACTGACTCAGAAAAGAGCGAGTGATCAGATTACATGGAAAATAATTGATCTTACAGACTGACATCTGAAATCGGGGACCATCTCTCAGCCTGTAAAGAATTTCCAGACTTCTCCAAATGGATTATTCATTTTATTATTCTTTGGATTTTTCCTCTAAGAAAACTGGTGAATGTCAATCATGGTGCTCATATTTTTCCAAACCCTCTTCATAAAATTGGAGGAGAGTGGAAGCCTATCATATTTACAGTGGGATGTCTAATTTTAAAGCAATTATCTAGATGTCTAATATTTACATATTGTGTTTATTAAAAAAAAAAAAAACCTGTGAATCCCTCTACCTTCTCCAGTGTATGCAGTTTCTAATGAGGTGGTTTTAAAACTTTTCCTTACTGTATTTTCCTTTCCTGAGCATGCTTTTTAAAAAAACTCCATTCCCATATGTGTAACCACCACCTGGGTATCAGGTATCTTCACCACCATTCTTACTCAGAACTAAAACGTATTGGATCTGCACATCTTCTTGTGTTTCCTGTTAATGTTCTGGAATGAGTGGTACTAAGATATAACACAGGGAGAAAGGACTATTAAGCAAAGATGCCTCATTTCCTTATTCAGCAAACTAACAATGGAGCATTCTAAAAAGTGGAACTCATTTCCCTTGCCTCTTCCGGGGAAGCAGCACGTTTATTCTCTCGCTGAACGGAGCAGTGATTTTGACTATTGAGTATCACCTCACACGTACAAATATCAAACCTAACCCATTTGATCCAGTCTATTCTTAGCCATTAGGTTGAGCTGGAGTTATACGTGACATTAATAAACATGAGAGTAAATGGAGATTGATGTCAAGAGGGCATCCAGTCAGTAATAGGTTGTAAGACTATGAAATCTAGTATTAAGTTATTAGCTCTACAAAGTTGGGATGAAGAAGATCACTAGCCATATAATACTGCCTGGTTATAGATAAGGTATATTTGGCGGAATGAAAGGAATGATGAAATTGTTAGCAAAGAATACAATTTTAATCACTTACTGATTTCCTTCTTTGGAAACAAAAAGAGGGAGGACATGCTTATTAAGTTTTTGCTTTCTCATGTTACCATGTACATTGTTATACAGGACTCTGAGATACAAAAAACTAAGAACACTGTAGAGTTCTTTATTTTTGAAACATTGAAAATTAAGTTCTTGGAGTTGAAATTACCAAATAAGTGAGACATGAATGTTGGTGAAGCATCTCTTGATCTTGGCTCAGGTCATGGTCTCACAGTTCATGGGATTCCAGACCTGTGTGAGGCTCTGCTCTCAGTGCAGAGCCTGCTTGGGATTCTCTCTCTCTCCCTCCCTTCCCCTCCCTGGTTTTCACGCTCTCTTTCTCTCTCTCAAAATAAATAAACTTTATTGTTTTTTCATTTCTTAAAGTTTATTCATTTTGAGAGAGAGAGCACACACGAGTGGGGGAGGGGCAGACAGAGAGGGAGAGAGAGAGCCCCCAGCAGGATCTGCACTCGCAGCCAGGAGCCTGACGTGGGGCTTGAACTCACAAACCAGGAGATCATGACCTGAGCTGAAATCAAGAGTCGGATGCTTAACCGACTGAGCCACCCCGGCACCCCTAAATAAGTACTAGAGTTGGCCTCCTTCTGAAAGTGTGGTAGAAAGTATATTTGTATAAACTAAGACAGTGGTGCTAGAACTTTTTGGTCTCAAGGCTTCTTCACACTTTTAAAAAGCACAAGAATCCGCAAGAGTTTTGCTTACCAGTGTTATATAGACCTATATTTACTATATTAGAAATTAGGGGTGCCTGGGTGGCTCAGTTGGTTAAGCATCCGACTTTGGCTCAGGTCATGATATCGCAGTTGGCAAGTTCAAGCCCCACATCAGGCTCTGTACTGACAGCTCAGAGCATGGGGCCTGTTTCAGATCCTGTGTTTCCCTCTCTCTTTCTGCCCTTCCCTGCTCATGCTCTCTCTCTCTTTCTCTTTCTCAAAAATAAACATTGAAAAAAAATTTCTTTAAAGAAATTAAAATTGAGAAAATACTTATTCATTTAAAATAATGATAAACTTACTATAAGTTAATGAAACAATATATGTACAAAACTAACTATGTCTTCTAAAACAAAAAATAGTGAAAAATAGTGGCATTGTTTTATATTTTTATAAATCTCTCTAATTGCTGGTTTTATAGAAAATAACTAGGTCTTTATTCCTGCCTTTGCATTCCATCTGCTGAAATATCACATGCCATACAGTCTCTGGAAACTTCTGAGAGAAGAGATTGAAAAGCAAATAATGTCTTAGTATTACTATGAAAATAGTTTTGACTTCTTAGTCTCCATTAAAGTTTCTCAGGGATCCCTGAACCACACTTTGAGAACTTCTGGGATAAAAGGCTAAATTATATAAATGTGCCTATATTTTCAAGTTAAGGGTGCATTTTTAAAAATTATTAAAGCATTTTAAACATGTTTAATCATTCAGAATGCTATACAATAAACATTGTAACAAATATCAACAGTTTACCATATTGCCTCCATATTAAAAAATAATAGTCCCCCTCTCCCAAATCACTCCATTTTCTCCCTCCTCGGAGGCAAAATTGTTGAGGACTTCTTTTCAAATTTCAAATTTTCTTAGACTCATAGATTCTTCAACAGAATCATAGTGGAAATTAAATATTTATTTAAAAGTACATAGCAAATGGGAATGCAAGCTGGTGCATCCACTCTGGAAAACAGTATGGAGATTCCTCAAAAAACTAAAAATAGGACTACCCTACAACCCAGCAATTGCACTACTAGGCATTTATCCACTGGATACAGGTGTGCTGTTTCGAAGGGACACATGCACCCCCGTGTTTATAGCAGCACTATCAACAATAGCCAAAGTATGGGAAGAGCCCAAATGTCCATCGATGGATGAATGGATAAAGAAAATGTGTTATCTATATACAAGGGAGTATTACTCGGCAATCAAAAAGAATGAAATCTTGCCATTTGCAACAACGTGGATGGAACTGGAGGGTATTATGCTAAGTGAAATTAGTCAGAGAAAAACAAAAATCATATGACTTCACTCATATGAGGACTTTAAGAGACAAAACAGATGAACATAAGGCAAGGGAAACAAAAATAATATAAAAACAGGGAGGGGGACGAAACAGAAGAGACTCATAAATATGGAGAACAAACTGAGGGTTACTGGAGGGGTTGTGGGAGGGGGGATGGGCTAAATGGGTAAGCAGATTAAGGAATCTACTCCTGAAATCATTGTTTCACTATATGCTAACTAATTTGGATGTAAATTTTAAAAAATAAAAAATGAAATTAAAAAAAAATTTTAATATATAAATAAATAAACTTAAAAAAAACAGTAAAAGTACATAGCAAATTGGTGCCATGAATTATGTAACACTTTCAAAAATGGATTTTAGCTATCCTAATAGCATCTCTACACCACTGAAAAACTGTGTATAAAAAAAGGTATTAATTTGGTGTTTAGGCAATGAGCCAAACAGATTTATTTCTGAAAGCCTACATTAATTCCATAGTCCATTAGGGTACAGTGGTACCTGTGTTAGAAACCACTGAAGTAAATGATCCAGAAGATAAACAGCAGATCATAGACACACATACACACACACACACACACACACACACACACACACACACACACACACAACTATACATACACATAACACATGTATGTATATATGATCTTTAATATCAATTTAAAATTTTAAAGCTGCCTAGGACATTATGAGGCAATTTAATGGGATATAAATCCTTTGGAAGAAGAGTATGACAAGATAGTATCACCAGTTCACAATTTGTGAATCCATAAACTCTGTGATCTTTCCAACTCTGATGGCCTCACTTCATATTTTACTAGAGAATTTATCAAAGAGTTAAAGAAGGAAACATATTACTAAGATACACTGTTAACATAGGAAATTGCCAAAACAGCATAGAAAGACAGTGGTTAGCTTAACTGTAGTTCTCACCTCAACATAGAAAAATAAATTAATGGAGACTTTCTTGCTTGGAAAAGTTGAATTTCTTTTTCTCAATTTGCTGGGAAGTCATTAGACTCCTCTTGTCAATCCTATTCTTGGATTATGACTCCAAATCTTTCCTGTCTGATTGGCAGATGCTACTTCTAAACACATTTTTCCCCCTGGTTTTACATTTAACTACTACAAAAAAAGGAATACAAAAAAAGTCCTAATCATATCCAAAAAATTATAACCAAACAAGGCCCGTGACAATAAACATTATTATTGCCTGAATCGGTTATTACTATGAAGATTTCAGAATGATGTTTTTTCTAACTATTCCATTTCTTCTACATCTATGGGTTCGCACACCACTGAAAAGAGCATTCTTCTCTGTATTTACTTTGGAGCTCAAATTGTGGGGCTACTTTGGAATGAGGGATCAGAAGAGATTTATGTAAGAAGGTGATGATCTCTCTGTGAACTGAAGAATGAAAATAATCCAGGAAAGAGTGTCCTGGGCATGGAGAGCTGAAAGTGTGAATACTCTTTTCTGCCCAAAGTTTTGCAACAGAGCTCTAATTAAATCATCTGTAAATTAAACACCTCAGAGAGAAGCAATAGACATCAAAAGTTTTATTTAAATAGCTAATTAATTGAAAGCAAACCAATTTTTCTGCAATCACAGTTTGAGTCCAATATGCCTAAGACAATCCTAATTTATGTCTATTTTCTTGGCATCATAATTAATCAAAGCCCCCTTGCATTCCCCAAAGTCCCAGTTTGGGTGATAAGTATTATGATTTCCCTTGGCCATAGACTCTAAGAAATAAACAAATCATATTAAGTCTTCCCAGGGAGAAGACTTGGTTGTGCCATTGACACATAAATCCATACCCAAACACATTTACCTGGGTGCTTTTCTTTTTCTGAAAACTGAATAGTTCCCCTCCCCATTTAGTTGCTGTTTGCATTATCTCCTAATTCCTACTACAAAGAAGTGCATCTTAACCCATCTGGAATTTCTGTTATCACATTTTATACCCATCCCCTTATCTTAGTGGATAAATAAGGCCACTGTACTATATGCAATGTTCATTTATATGTGTGAATGCTCTAAATCTGGTTTCTTTGTAGTGCTAGACAGCTATGCACCTGGGATGGGTTGCTTTACTGAGCTTGCAATCGCCTTGGCACAACCGTGCTTTAACCTTTTTTTCTTGACTTTCATTAAGGGTTGATGTAAGGATTGGCTATCTGAACATGGCCATTTGAATGTCCTCCACATCTTCAGCAAAATTATGATTAAAGGTACTTTCCTTATATGACATCTCTCTTAGACATCAGAATCTGCAAAAATATTAGTCCTGTTAGTAAGTTATCATGCTTTCTTTTGTTATCTAATGAGATTATTGTAACTCAGTGTTGCTTCCCTTTTAATATGACTACCATAAAATACAGAGGAAAGTTTTGGTTTCAAATACAGAGACTTTTCCAAGTCAGTGTTTTTGAACATTACTCCCTTCCTTCCTCTGCCTATTCTGAACCCTGTTTATTGTTTGTCCCCGGATATTTTATCTGTCATTAAAATCCTTCCTGTAAATAATCAACAGGTATGTGAAACCATGGATGGACCTAGAGGGTATTATGCTAAGTAAAATAAGTCAGACTGAGAAAGACGAATACCATATGATTTCATGCATATGTGCTATCTAAAAAAAAAAGAAAAGAAAAAAACCCAAAAAATAGAATCAGACCTATATATACAGAGAAAAACTGATGGTTGCCACATGGAGTGGGGTGGGGACAAGCAAAATGGATGAAGGGGAAAACAAGGTACAGGCTTCCAGTTATGGATGAATAATTCATGGAAATAGAAGGTACAGCATAGGGAGTATAGTCAATGGTATTGAAACAGTGTTTTGTTGTGACAGATGGTAGCTACACTTGTGGGGAGCACAGTATAAAGTATGGAAAAGTTGAATCACTATGTTGTATACCCAAAACTAATGTAACATCATGGGTCAACTATACTAAAAAACAAAAACAAAAACAAAAAAACAAAAAAATCCAAAAACTTAAAAAAACAGGTATATGAATTTTAAGTGAAAAATTAATTCTAACACTCTTTCTGAGACAAGAAACTGTCACAGAAATTCAGTTTAATAAAGTGCTTTATCATATTTAGAAATATACATATACGTATCTATATAAATACGCCTATACATACATAATATGTGTGCACATATTAATATACACATATATGTAAACAAAGAAATACATGATGCTTTGCAATCTAATGAAAATGGTGCAGTGACTAACCACTAATGGGCAAGAACTTTTTTCACAACAAACCCCTTGAGGAGATTCCTCACTACAGGGCTGCCGTGAGGAAATGAGCCTGTAACAGTGGTTTTGTCTATTTAGGCACTTAAGTTGTGCACAAAGACTTAATGACCTGTGCCAGAGGTTAGTACACAAAATAACTCCATGTAAATGAAGCACTGATAAGGTAGAAACTGTGAGTAAATTGCAGGGGCTAGAAGCAATTGCGGTTGGTGACCTTTTCCTAATTGAATGAAACCAAATGGGAGAAGTGACTCAGCAAACATGATCCTGGACCCCAGTCACTTTTGCAAGGATCACAAGAAATAGAACCAAGTGACACAATTACAATAGGGAAAAAAATCATGTAAAAAAAAATTCTCATTTAGAACAAGCAGTTCAAGTAAGTAATTAAAGGCTCTGTGAGTGGGGAAAGGGGAAGTAAAAGCAGAGCTCAGGGTGTGGGGTTTTCCACTCTGAGACCCTGAAGCAACCTCACTGCTATATGAGTCTAGTCCTGACCCTCAGGCCCAGGAAGGAATTCAGTAGTGTGAAAACTGTTTACTTCTCAGCCCAGGTAAAGAAAACAAAAGAGTTAGCTTAAGGAGAAACAATGAACATTTGCAATTTGGACATAGAAATTACTGAGATATCAGTATTTCTTTAACTCTTATTTCAGGACAGTGGTCCCCCAATTTTTCTGCACCTTGGGATGACATAGTATACTTTAAAAAGATGTTGATGTCTGGTTCCTATCCCCAGTTTTTCTCATTTAATTAGCATGCAATCAGACGTGGGCATTGGGATTTTAACACATTCCCCCGGATGATTCCATGAAGCAGGAAAGTTTGGGAACCTCTGGTCTTGATTAGGATAAAAACATTCACCTGCTTTATGGAATGGGCTAGATCAGGGCTTTATGGAATGGGCTAGAACTCAGCCCATTCTGTCAGCACGCTGTAGCTTTTTCTTTGGATTTTTACCCAGGGAGAAACCTTAAGTTCCTACCATGCAGCCACATTTATAAAGACTAAAGCCTAACTGCTTTAGACTGACTGTTGGCATTCCCCCCAAATTATGATCTTGAAATCTCAACCCTCAAAATGATGGTATCAGGAGGGAAGGACTTTAGTAGGTGATTCGGACATGAGGGCAGAACCTTCATGAATGGGATTAGTGCCCTTGTAAGAGAGACCTCAGAGAGCTCTTCCTCAGAGGCCTTTTCTGCCACTCGAGGAGGACACAGCTGTCTGTAACTGGAAGAGAACACTTATCAGAACTAGATCATATGGGCGCCTTGATCTTGGACTTCTAACCTTCAGAACTGTGGGAAATAAATGTTTCTTGTTTATAAGCTACCCAGTATCTGGTAGTTTTGATAGAAACCCTAATGGGTGAAGACATTTACCTCACTTTAACTTTTGTCTGAGATTTCTTAAGAAGTACCAGCTGAAAGAAGAGTTGATTATTGTTCAATAATAAACTTGGGAGATATATGTGACAGAAAAGTCAATTCCACAACAGTGAAAAATAAATTCTGAGGTAGGCAAATATGGAATAATGAAAACATCCTTTAAAAAATAGTCATGTGAACAGTGCTGCAATGAACACAGAATTGCCAATTTCTCTACAAAATCCTGATTTCAGTTCTTTAGGATAAATACCCAGAAATGGGATTGCTGGATCATATGGTAGGCCTTTTTTTTTTTTTTTTTTTTTTTTTATTAATATTCAAATTGGTTTTTTTTTTTTTTTTTTTTTTTTTTTTTTTTTTTTGAGTAATCTCCAAACTGGTTTCTTTTTTTTTTTTTTTAAGTTTATTTATTTTGAGAGAGAGCGAGCATGCACGTGAGAGTGGGTGAGGGGCAGGAGAGAGAGGAAGAGAAAGAGAGAATCCCAAGCACGGAGCCCAATGCAGGGTTTGAACCCATGAACCATGAGATCATGACCTGAGCCTAAATCAAGAGTCGAATGCTTAACTGACTGAGCCACCCAGGCACTCTTCCATTCTGTTTTCTATAGCAGCTGCACCATTTTGCATTCCCACCTATACATGTGCAAAGGTTACAATTTTCCACATTCTCTCCAAAACTTGTCTTCCGTTTTTTTTTTTTTTAAATAAAAGCTATCTTGATAGTGAAACCACTTAAAAACATAAGGTTGAACAAAAATCAAAATGGCTGCACTAATGCTTCAAGGAAGCTCAATTTTAAAGTAACCTTTTTCCTCTCTTCTGCAAACCCTTCCCCCACTTCTTCTTAGCCTTTTGTTTCAGGAAGTCCGTACCACTCTAAAGCCATGTGTAAGGAGGCTGGCATCAAGCACACAATTCCTGTCGAAACCGGCTAGATCCTGATTTTTCCCTATAATCCCACCCGCGCCCCTTCCTCCTAATGGGTTTGCAGTTTTTTGAAGGCCGTAGCCTGTTGCAGCCTCCTTTGTATGGCAAAGCAATAAAGCTATTGTTTCTTTTTTTTTTTTTTAATGTTTACTTTTGAGAGAGAGAGACAGAGCATGAGTGAGGGAGGGGCAAAAAGAGAGGGAGACACAGAATCCAAAGCAGGCTCCAGCACAGAACCTGACACAGGGCTAGAACCCATGAACTGTGAGATCATGACCTGAACCGAAGTCTGATGCTTAACTGACTGAACTACCCAGGTGCCCCAGCAATTGTTCCTCTTTATCTCAAACTCTGTCTTTGAATTATAGTTTAGCTCCAAAGAACAGAGGTGAGTTTTTGACAATAGATTTCAGGTGATGTCATTGTAATTCTGGTTTCCATTTTCCTGATGATTAGTGACTTTAGCCATTTGTATGTCTTCTTTGGAGAAATGTCTATTCAAGTTTTTAACCCATTTTTAAGCGGCTTATTATTTTTTTGTGTGTGTGTTTTACTATTGAGTTGTAAGGGTTTCTTACATTTTTTTAAATATTAACTCCTATCAGATATATGGTTTGCAAATATTTTCTCCACTTCCATAGGTTTCTTTTCCAGTCTGTTGATTGTTTCCTTTGCTGTATAGAAGCTTTTTAGTTTGTAGCCCCACTTTTCTATTTTCATTTTTGTTGCCTATGGTTTTGGTGTCATATCCATGAAATCATTGCCAAGACCAATGTCATGAAACTTCCCCCTATGTTTTCTTCTAGGAGTTTTACAGTTTCAGATTTTACATTTAAGTCTTTAATCCATTTTGAGTTGACTTGCATGTATGGTATAAGGTAAGTGTCCAATATCATTCTTTTGAATATTGATATCCAGTTTTTCCAAATCATTTCTTGAAGAGACTATCTTTTCCACATTGAGTATTTCTTGGGATGCTTGCAGAAGTTCAACTGACTATAAAAGTGGATTTTTTGTATGCCCTGTTCTGTTCCATTGGATATATGTCTGTCTTTGTGCCAGTACCTCACTGTTTTGATTACTATAGCTTTGTAATATATTTTGAAACCAGGAAGTGTGATACCTTTAGCTTTGTTCTTCTTGCTCTAGACTGATTTGACTATGTTTGGTCTTTTGTGGTTCCATATGAATTTTAGAATTTTTTTTTCTACTTCTGTAAAACCTAAATGTCCATTGATAGATGCATGGATAAAGAAAATGTGGTATATACATGCAATGGAATGTTATTCAGCCTTATGAAATAAATAGAAATAGTGCAACATGTAATAACATAGATGAACTTTAAGGACATTAGGCTAAATGAAATACACCAGTCACAGAAAGGCACATACTGTATGATTCCACATATATGATCAATCTAAAATAGTCAAATTCATATAATCAAAGGGTTTGGATGGAATTTCTCAGGTTCTGGGAGGAGGGAGAAATGGAAATCACTAATTAAAAGGCATAAGGTTTCAGTCAAGCAAGAATAGGCTCTAGAAATCTGCCGTACAATATTGTACCTTTAGTCAACAATAATGTATTATACACTCAAACATTTGTTGAGGGTAGATCTCATGTTAAATGTTCTTAACACAATAAAATAAAATAGAAAATTAACATCTAACAAAAAGTCAGTTACATGACTTTATGCAGTGTTATCTATATTAAACACTCATTCTCTTCATGAACCTCAAATACAAATACACTTGAAGAAAAAAATGCTCTTAGGTTTGTAATTATATGTCAGCCCTCAAGTGCCATAGCCCAAATCAATATATCTCTACACAGAGATGGCTCCATTTTCTCCTTTCTGTGCCGTAAAAAAAAACATGCTTTCAAACATTTATTTCTTCCCTTTCCTCCCGATCTCCTCTCTTCCTTTAGTATTTCATTAACTTCTAAAGATTTGACTACTACTTCTTGACAAATAATTTCCCAGTCTGAATCCCTAACACCTTCCTACATTCTGTTTTGCCAACTACCTTGTGGACTTCTCCACTTTAATGTCCCATTGACGTAAGTGTGATCTTTCCTTTTGCCTTCAGACTGGCCTCCTTTTCCAACTTCAGTATTTCTGGTAATGGCAAAATGCTTTACCTTAATCGGGTTTTGAAAATAAAGTTATCTTAATTTTTCTCTCCTCTTTTATCTCATTATCCATACCCTGTTGGGTGGTAAAGTCTTAACAATCCTACCCCCATTATATATTTTCATACATATCCTCATCCCTCTTCTCATTGCCCCTACTTTAGGCCCTTTAGTCTTGCCACAAATAGCGTGGCGGTCCAACGAGTTTCTCGTACCTCCAGTCTCTCCTACATATTTCTGTCAAATTAATTTTTGCAAAGGATCTTTAGTCCTGTTAACTCTCCTGCTCAGAAACCTCCCTGCTTCCAATTATCTGGTGAGTAATAGGTAAAACACCTCTACGAAGTGAGTCTTATCTACCTTGCTAGCCTCATCACATGTAATTTTTACTGAAACTGAATTGCTTGGTTTTTGGATATGTCATATAGTTGTTGTTTTTTTTTTTTTTAATATGGCTCAAAGTGTACTACGTACTCTGTCTGAAGTACCTCCTATTCTTTTCTCTGTAAATCATAATACAGCTTAAATTGAATCACCTTATTAAAGAAGTACATTTGAATTCATTCATTCAACTATTCCTAGACCCTGTGATATGCACCAGTAATACAATATAACATAAGCATGATTCTTTCCCTCAGGAGCTAACAGCCTTTCACTCCAGTGCAGTGGTTACTCTGTCCTCTGAATTTCTGTAATATATTGTGTCTTTCCCATAGTACTAATTCCATAATGCAGTTTATTATACTTATTTGTGTATGAATCATAGAATTATTCATCAAATTGCTTTCATAACTATTTTTACACAGTATTCAAGAAATATTTGTTAAATAATAGATAAATTCCAGATAAGTAGTGTTTAAATTCCATTTATTTTTTAGAAACCTAAAACAAAAATTGAAAAAACAAAAAACAAAAAAAACGTCTCCTGGGTGCTCAGTCGGTTAAGCGTCCGACTTCAGCTCAGGTCATGATCTCGCGGTTCGTGGATTCGAGTCCTGCCTGGGGCCCTGTGTGACAGCTCAAAGCCTGGAGCCTGCTTCAGGTTCTGCCTGTCTCTCTCCAGCTTGCACTCTGTCTCTCTCTCAAAAACAAATAAACATAAAAAAATTTTTAAATATAAATTCCATTTTTTTTTTTAGCAATTTTAAAAGACATTTTTCTGAACTTAACTTTTAGGTGTGAGGAAATGTTTTTCCTAAATAACTAAAGACATTAAAATTATTTCTGGTCTTGTCAATTTTTCCTGATGTGTTGCGAATCTTGCTAAAAAACTTGCATGTTACTAATGCAAATGTGTTAAATAAAAAAATTATCTGGAAAACAAACAAATATTAATCTGACCTATATATTTCATTTGCCTATCTGCAGTGTCCTTCAAGGTCTCAGTGGAAATATTATTTCCTTGATTTGTGATTGTCACAAAGTCATTTACTGATTGAATTGTTAATAGGTCTAGGGACTGAAGAGAGAAAAGCGGGCAATTATTAACAAGTCTTCTTACTTTTTAAAGATTAGGGGCGCCTGGGTGGCGCAGTCGGTTAAGCGTCCGACTTCAGCCAGGTCACGATCTCGCGGTCCACGAGTTCGAGCCCTGCGTCGGGCTCTGGCCTGATGGCTCAGAGCCTGGATCCAGTTTCCGATTCTGTGTCTCCCTCTCTCTCTGCCCCTCCCCCATTCATGCTCTGTCTCTCTCTGTCCCAAAAATAAATAAACGTTGAAAAAAAAAATTTAAAGATTACAGTTTAGAGTACATAGTATCCCTTTAAAATTATCCTATATAGACCCATTATTTTCTTGCAAGAAGCAAGAACAGAACCTACTAAGATGATTTTAAAAAGAAAATAAAAGAAATATAATGGAAAGCTTTGGCCTCATCAGGGCATAATTATATCTAGTGGGTATAAAAATGGGTTGATTTCCCAAGAGAAATGTACTTACTCTCACATCTAAAGCCTGTCCTTTTGCTCTAAGATGAATCCCTAATGGTTCATCAATACTTTTAACTTTTCCAGCTTCTCTAATCTCATTCAGAGATGTAACTAAGGATCTGGATAGCCTAAGTATTCAGTGATGAAGTTGGATCTACTAGTTTTTCATGGTGATAATGACAGCCAAAAAAACCAGGCCACGCTTTTCCAGGTGGCTACAGTGTTGGATGCCCAGAGAACACTCAGTACTTCTGACTGTAGAAAGACATCCTTCCTCTCACAGAGACACTGACTTAACAATGATATGTGGACAAGTGCCGTTTGGGAGAAAGACAGAAACCAGTTTAGAGGCCCTTTCCCCTTAAGGTGAGCAAGGCGCTAGTCTCATCAAAGTCAGTAGGGAAATGTGTGATTTTTCACCCTCCTTAGTCTCTAACCCCAGCACAACACCATACTTCAGTAGAAAACTCCCAGATCCCAACTTCTCCCTGGGGAGGGAAAGAAAAGACCACACAACCAATAGTCAGACTTTTTTTTGGGTGGGGGGAGGTGTCCAATGGACTGGTTTCTGTCTCACTCAACTCAAACCACTAAAAAAAAAAAAAAAAAAAAAAACCTCAGCATGCTCTCAAAGCCTAGGGGCTTCTGAAAATTAAAGAGACCTCGGTGGCCTGCAGCAACTCTAAAGAACCTGCAGTATTGCAAACAGACACCAGAGGGAACAAGAGATTAAAAGCTCCTGAAAAAAAGATACCAGCAAATCACCCTAATCTGGAATTTGCATGCATTAAGTGTAGAGAAGACATGTGCACAGAAGAGGTTTAAGGGACCCCTATAATCTCAAGGAGATGCGAATTAAAACAACAATGAGTTATTACTATACAAGTCTTTGGATGGCCAAAATCTAGAGCACGGACAACACCAAATGCTGATGAGGGTGTGGAGCAACAGGACCTCCCCTTCATTATTGATGGACTGCAGGACAGTGCAGCCACTTTGGAAGACAGTTTGGTTGTTTCTTATAAAGCTAAACTGACTCTTACCATACAGTCCAGCAATCATGCTCTTTGGTATTTACTCAAAGACGTTGAAAACTTATGTGCACATAAAGATCTGCACAAGGATGCCTACAGCAGCTATTATCATACTTGTCAACACTTGGAAGCAACAAAGATTTCCTTGGTAGGCGAAGGGATAAATGGTAGGCACATCCAGACAGTGGGATATTACTGAGCTTTAAAAAGAAATGATCTATCAAGCCATGAAAAGACATAGAGGAAGCCTAAAGGCATATCACTAAGTGAATGAAGCCATTCAGAAAGGCTGCATCTTATATGAGTCCAAATCTATGACCTTCTGGAAAAGGAAAAACTATGGAGACGGTGAAAAGATCAGTGGTTTCCAGGGATTGGGCAGTGGGAAGGAGATTAAGGCATGAATAGGGAGAGCACAGAAAAATTTTAAGGCCATGAAAATATCTGTATGATACTAAAATGATGGGTATGTGTCATTATACATTTATCCAAACCCACAGAATGCACAATACCTGGTGTGGATACTAATGTAAACTATGGACTTTGGGTGATTATGGTGAGTCAATGTCAGTTCACTGGTTGTGGTAAGAAATATACCACTGTTGTGGTGGATGTGGACAATGAAAGAGGCAACGCATGTGTGGGACAGGGGAGGATATGAGAGCTCTCTGTATCTTTTCCTCAATGTTGCTGTGATGCCAAAACTTCTCTAGAAAAATAAAGTCTTTCAAAAACCGTATCTATTAGAATAATGGGTACACAATCTAAAAAGATATAACTTGGTGATATCAGTAACTTAAAGTGTGCAGGGGGAGCGTAATAGTATAGAGTTTTTGTATGCAATTGAAGTGATCAACTTAAAATAGATTATTATAACTATAAGGTGTTTTATGTAGCCCCAAGGTAAACACAAAGAAAATACCTATAGAAGGTTCAAAAAAAGAGAATGAGAATAGAATCAAAGTATGTCGATAAAAAAACGAATGAATCACAAAGGAAGATAGTAGGAGAGGAAAGGAGGAACAAAGAGGCTGTAAGATAGAAAACAATTACCAAAGTAGCAATAGTAAGGCCCTCTCTGTCAGTAATTACTTTAATGACATAAAAAGAAATCCAGTTCTGTGCCTAGGTTGTGAAGATATTTTCTAGAAGTTTTATTATTTTAGCTTTTAAATTTAGGTCTATGACCCATAACAAATTAATTTTTGTCAATGGCACATTGTAGTAGTTGAAGTTCAAATTTTCCATATGGGTATCCATTTGTTGAAAAGCTTTCACTCCTTTTTGGCTAATGTTAAAAATGAATGGTCTGTATAAATGTAGATCTATTTTGGGACTCTAATAATCCATTGATATTTGTCTACCCTTATGGAATACCATAGTAAGTGGTAAGAACCATTTTATATTGACTGAATATATTCTTGGATCTATCTAGATATTTAAAATGGTGTTTGGGGGCCAATTTTCTTTGGCATCTCACAGAGTTCCTTTAAATGAACTATGCTTTGGCATTATGACATTGGCCTTCATCAAGGAACTGTTATTTGAAACTCACTATTATATTTAGCATGAAAATGTACTATGTCTCCTTTGTAAGCCATAGTAGAAATGTCTTTCAAGTTTCAATACCAGGAAAAATGATATGTCAGTCCCCTCTGTAATCCATAGACATTCACTTTATGGAGCTGTGCATATGGACAACTAGGAAAATAAGAAACTACTTGGGATGCTGGATGGGCTCAGTCAGTTAAGTGTCTGACTTCAGCTCAGGTCATGATCTCATGTACATGGATGGGTTCGAGCCCCACATCAGTCTCTGGGCTGACAGCTCAGAGCCCAGAGCCTGCTTCAGAGTCTGTGTCTCGTTCTCTCTCTGCCCCTCCCCTGCTCTCTCTCAAAAACAAGTAAACATTAAAACAAGTTTTTTTAAAAAAGAAACTGCTTTATTGATCATTTCTAAAATTCCATAGAAAACCCTGTTGTATGGTCCTATCCTTTGCTTGTGAACTATCCTTACATTAGGTTACACCTTATTTTTCAAACTCTATTATCACTTTCCTCTTAGTTTACCACTCATTTGTGTATATATGCAATCCAAATCAAATTCCTTTTTGGAATGACTCAGAATCTAAATAAAGCACTACATTCATTGTGTCTTTGGAAATAGGTTTTACAATTGAGAATAATAGCATTGCATTTAGTTTAAATTTGTCAATATCTAAATGGGAGCCTCCATCTTTTTGCCTGCTATCATATAAACTAATGGGAGTGTAGAACCAAGGCTTAGTAGTTCTATTACATGTGTAGGTTCATGTTGATTTCCTCCTTTTCTCCTTGTCTCCCCAGCTGGGCCATGGTCTCTCCTTGCATTTACTTAGTGTACAGACAAGCAGCATTTTAAAGGAAAAGTGGTATGGGCCTCTGCTTTTATACCATTAACTCAAAGCAGGACCACTGAAATTAAAGGATGCTTGATGAGACTGAAAGGGAATTTAGTTTATGCTATCTGTAAGAGGAGGAGAAAAAGAGCACAGAGCTGGGGTTCCATTTACATACATCAGGAAGTACCGACAAATTTGTAGTGTCCCACTGTTCCTAACTTTTTCCTGGCAGGCAAGGTGATGCGGACAGTAGCAAGTGACATCTTTCTCTGTTTCCTGTTTCTCAGCCCATATAGAGTACCAGCTTCAGGAATAAGATATCTGAAGTATATTCCCAGAAATATCAGCTGTAGGGCTCTTTCTAATGTAGTGCCTATTTTTCTATCAGACACTATTGACCTTTCTTTCATTTGAAAAGTTATTGATTATCCTCTGTATTCTTGGCATTGCTCTATGTGTTCGGATTAAGAAAAGAAATAAGATACGAATCTGGAGATGAAAGTGCTTGACTCTGAAATGGCAACAATCTTCACCTGGCATGACTCTTTCTGCCCTGTCCACGTTGCAAATATGTCATTTAGCTTTTGAGAACTGAATATTACTCCTCTGAGGTACCAGACAGGTGAAAGGTGTTCTACACAATGAAATGAAATTAATCTAACAGTTCCCCCTCAGTCTATGAAGAAGAAACTGTGAAACCATGCAGGAAGAATAAAATTAATCCATTGAGTTAAAAAAAAAAAAACTCTCTTATCCCAAGGGAAAAGAATTTTTGGATAAGCTTAAGCACAAATACATCCAGGAATACAAAAGTAACAAAGATAATATTTTGAAGTTGTATAATCCAAATAGCAATATTTCTCATATATAACTTTTCACTTAATCCCAATCAGCAAAACAATATAGTATGTATGGATACTATTAAAAATCTCAGGGTATTTAAAAAACTACTAGAACTGATAAGTTAATTCAATAAAGTCGCAGGATATAAAATCAATGTGCAGGAATCTGTTTGCACTTCTATATACCAATAATGAAGCAGCAGAAACAAAAATTAAGAAGATGATACCAGGGGCGCCTGGGTGGCGCAGTCAGTTAGGCGTCCGACTTCAGCCAGGTCACGATCTCGCGGTCCGTGAGTTCGAGCCCCGCGTCAGGCTCTGGGCTGATGGCTCAGAGCCTGGAGCCTGTTTCCGATTCTGTGTCTCCCTCTCTCTCTGCCCCTCCCCCGTTCATGCTCTGTCTCTCTCTGTCCCAAAAATAAATAAACGTTGAAAAAAAAATTAAAAAAAAAAAGAAGATGATACCATTTAAAATTGCACCCAAAACAGTAAGATATCCAGGAATAAACCTAACCAATGAGATGAAAGACCTATACTCTGAAAACTGTAGAACATTCATGACAGAAATTGAAGATGACACAAAAGAAATAGAGAGACATTCAATGCTCATGGATTGGAAGAACATCGTTAAAATGTGTATACTACCCAAAGCAATCTACGCATTTAATGCAATCCTTAACAAAATACCAACAGCATTTTTCACAGACTAGAACAAATCATCCTAAAATTTATATGGAACCACAAAAGACCCTGAATAGCCAAAGCAATTTTGAAAAAGAAGAGCAAAGCTGGAGGCATCAAAATTCTAGACTTCAAGTTATATTAAAAAGATACAGTCATCAAAATAGTATGGTACTGACCCAAAATAGACACATAGATCAATGGAACAGAATAGAAAACCCAGAAATAAACCCAAAATTATGTGGTCAGTTAATCTGCAGCAAACAGGAAAGAATACCCAATGGAGAAACGTTTCTTCAACAAATGGTTTTGGGAAGACTGGTTAGCTACATGCAAAAGAATGAAACTGGACCACTCTTATACCATACACAAAAATGAATTCAAAATGGATTAAAAACCTCAATGTGAAAGGTGAAACCACAAAAATCTAGAAGAGAGCACAGGCAGGACTTTCTCTGACATCAGCCATAGCAACATTTTTCTAGATATGTTTCCTGAAGCAAGGGAAATAAAAGCAAAAATAAACTACTGGGACCACATCAAATAAAAAGTTTCTGCACAGCAAAAGAAACAACCAACAAAACTAATAAGCAATCTACTGAATGGGAGAAGATATTTGTAAATGATTTATCCAATAAAGGTTAGTATCCAAAATATATAAAGAACTTATACAACTCAACACCTAAAAAACAAATAATCCAATTAAAAAATGAGCAGAAGACATGAACATACATTTCTCCAAAGAAGAGAGACATATAGATGGGCAACAGACACATGAAAAGATGTTCAACATCAGTCATCATGAAATGAGGTATCACCTCACACCTGTCAACATGGCTAAAATCAACAACACAAGAAACAAGTGTTGGCGAGGATGTAGAGAAAGGGGAACCTTCCTTCACTGTTGATGGGAATGCAAACTGGTACAGCCACTGTGGAAAACTATATGGAGTTTTCTCAAAAAGATAAAAATAGAACTTCCCTATAGTCTAGTAATCACACCACCAGGCATTTACCCAAACAGTACAAAAACACTAATTCAAAGGGATACATGCACTCCTATGTTTATAGCAGTGTTATTTACAATAGCCAAGTTATGGAAGCAACCCAAGTGTCCATCCATAGATGAATACATAGAGAAGATGGTTAGAGAACATTGAATATCATTCAGCCATAAAAAGAATGGAATCTTGCCATTTGCAACAACATGGATGGAGCTAGAGAATATACTGCTCAGCGAAATAAAAATACCATATAATTTCACTCATATGTGAAATTTAAGACACAAAGGAAACAATCGAAAGGAAAAAAGAGAGAGAGAGAGACAAACCAAGAAACAGACTCTTAACTATAGAGAACAAACTGATGGTTATCAGAGGGGAGGTGAGTGGGGGAGCGGGGGCAGGGAATGGGTGAAATAGGTGATGGGGATTAAGGAGAGTACTTGTGATGAGCACCAGGTGATGTATGGAATTGTTGAATCACTATATTGTACACCTGAAAGTAATATAACTGTAATATAACATATATATATATATATATATATATATATATATATATA
>NW_024412391.1:21296060-21479899 GCF_014898765.1 Herpailurus yagouaroundi
TATATATATATATATATATATATATATATATATATATATAAAGTTCAGGGTATTATTCAATAATTGAGTGAGCTCAGTTGTTAATAGCTCAAGGTTAATAGGGTAATGGCCAAGGAAGTCAGTGAAAATTGTTCCTTAAGAAACAAAGATGATCCAAGATTTGAGGAAGAATGAGCTAAAATGCCATAGGTATCTTCAGGCACAACCTGTGCTTCCCACTGTGGCTCATTTCATCACCTTCAGTGAGTAATCACCTCCTGGGTGCCATCTTGTGGCAGCTGGTTTGACAGAGATAAGTGATACTGGGATCTGTCAGAGATGGAGAACGCAGCAAAGATCAACAGTAGGAGCATGTCTAACAGAAGAGAACACTTGGAACCATAGCCATTTATGTCACACTTTAGAGCCCATAAAATATAAAACTGTGCAGCAATAAAGGGAAGTAATTCATCTATTCTTTATTATTGAGAATACATCTGCTTTAAACTGATGCATCAATATTTTACAGGTGATATTTGGGTATTCTAACTTGCCATGACATTAGACTCTGCTTGCAAATAAGAGAAAGAAAAATTCAAATTAAAGCCTAATGCTAACACTTATTAATTTTTTCGGCTTTATGGAGGTATACTTGACAAATATTATGTATAATTAAGGCATATAATGTGATGTTCTGATATACATATACATTGTGAAATAATTGCCACAATCAAGCTAATTACCATATCCATCACCTCACATAGTTATGATTTTCATGTGTGTGTGCTGAGAACACTTAAGATCAACTCTCTTAGCAAATTTCAAGTATGTAATAGAGTATTACTAGCAATAGCTATCACGCTAAATATTAGATCTCCAGCAATCTCATTTCTAGATATAGGTATATCCCCAAAGGAAATAATATCAGCATTTTGAAGGGATACCTGCACTCCTATGTTCATCACAGCATTATTCTCAATAGCCAGGATATGGAAACAACCTAAATATTGATAGATAAATGGACAAAGAGAATATGGCATATGGATACAGTGGAATATTATTCAGCCTTAAAAAAAGAAGGAAATCTTGCCATTTGTGGCAACATGTATGAACCTCCAGAACATTATACTAAGTAAAATAAGGCATACACTGAAAAAGAAATACTGCATGATCTCACTTTTATGTGGAAACTAAAAAAAAAAACGAAGTCATAAAAGCAGTACCAGGGGCAGAGAGGTGAAGGAAATGAGCTATTGAATAAGTTCTGATGACACTCTTAAAAGCTGACTTCATCAAACCCAAAGATATCAAACCCAATGATGAAAAGAATGAGTATTGATAACAAAAGGCTTTTAGAAATGTGATATCTATTTAATAATTGATTACTACAGAACTTACCAGTTTGGATGGAAAATAAAGCCAAAATGTGCAAAAGGAAAGTATTACAGAGAGTAAGTAATAGATACAACCATCTCATAAATTTTGGAGAAGAGCCTACTATCTTTCCAGCACTACCAGCTCACTAACATAAACAGGGCTCCAGTAATTGATTATGTGTACAATAGTGCAAAAGTGAACCTTTTACATACCCTGACAGAAGTAACAGAAGACAAAATATTCAGAGATTACATTTTCCTGTGTTTGTCCTGTATTCAAAGTCTCTCCTCTCGTCTTTAAGTTGAAACTACCCTTTGTAAAAGCACTCTGAATAACAGATGAGTGAGAGACATTGCATGAATTCAGTATTAATATGTATTTCACATGAATATTTGGAAAAGAATCGCAATGAGTTAACTGGAGTTTCTTCATTTTATACTTAGCAGAAGTATGGTACATAGCGATTGCTTTTGTTTTTAGCTATTACTTATTAACTTCGATAATAGTTGATCTACGTCGTGGGAATGAGAGGTACAGCATAGGGGATATACAGTAATAGCGTTGTACGTTGACAGATGGTAGGTATGCTTGTGGTGAGCATAGCATAACATATAGAGTTGTCAAATCACTACGCTGTATGCCTGAAATTAGTGTAACATTTTGTATCGACCATAATCCAGTATTTAAGTTTTTAGTTAAATTAAATTACAGCTCAAAAAGTTAATAGTTGATCCCAAACAGAAAATCTCAAAACATTGTTACTCGGTTGGTGAAACGGCTTTTATTTTTGCATAGATTTGCCAACCATGTGACACTAACGGCAAACATTTCCAATTACTTTCATCCATGGGGACTAGCAAAGTGCCCCATGAGGCCAGAGGAAAGCTGGTCATCAGTGCATTTTTCTGAAGAAAACTCGTGTAACTAAATCGGAGGATATTTTGAAATAAGGAAAACCAATAGAACAAAAGAATATATCTTGCTGGTTTAAGTAGCAGTTTGATTTCATGAATTCAAGAGCACTGACTGCTTACCTACTTCCAAAAACTGGAGGTCCAACAGTTGAGATACTTGGCCTCAAGTGATTTAGAATCTACTGCAAGACACAGGTGCATGTGCAATCGCACTGAAAAGTAAGGACTCTGCAGTAGAGCTAACACAGAGCATTACAGGAGCACGGTGGGGGACCACAAACAAGTTTTACAAAATCAGGAGAGACTTCTTGACCTTCATACTCAAGCTCAAACCTGAAGGCAAATATTAGGTCAGTTAAACAGAGAAGAATCAGTAAATGTTGCCAACTAACAAATGCCGACCAGCATGATCTTTAGAGACCATGTGCAAAGTAACAAGGTATAATATCTATAAAATAGTGTTAGGCATCTCCACGTTCCCAAATATTCAATAACTGCACGTTGTGGTACCAACCATAGTGTGCCCACTTCATGAATTATTGTATAGGCATTAAAATAAAAGTGATTGTGGTAGAATGGTACCGTGCTCATTTGAGCAAGATCTGTATATCCCTTTTCTGCACAGTTGGGAGTCGGGAGTGCCAGAACTTTGTGTGAGATTTGGAAGTGAAGTCGAGCCAAGGCATCCCTGTGCTTTTCTCAAGGGAAGAGCAGTGCAGAGGACCCCACCCTGTCGCAGCTCCTGCCTGTCCACGTTGGATGGGTCAGCAGCCAGGAAGGAGCTTCTCCAGCTCCCGCTGGTGCTCCTTCAGCAGCTCCTCCAGCTCTGGGGCCAGGTGTGCGTTTTGCTGTTGAGGGTGGATGCCTGCTTCTCCTTGCAGGTTATTTCCATACATCAAAGCTGGAGGTTTGGAGGCTGTGGGAAACCAGTCCAGCCTCATCAGTCTCCACTCACCCTGGTAGGTTCCTAGCGTATTCGGCTCCTCCTCTTCTTTATGGCTCTCCTCCCTTCCAGATTGCCTGCCTTGCTGCCTGCAGCCTCTTGCACCGGACAGAGAAGGACAGCTTCACGTAGACTGTTTAACCTGTGTTCTCACTTGCATAAAATCAAATCCTTATAAAAAAAATATCTTATTTTGTCTTCTGATCAAGCCCTGACTGTCACACTGATGCTTTCACGTTCTGTATGACATTGGAAAAGGGATTATGGCATTGTATCAAATTAAAAGCATCCATATGCAAATTTTATGTAAATTGTAAATTCAGTAGTTTAAATGTAAATGGATCCAAAATTCACCAAAATATTAAGTGTGATTTTATTTGGAAAAGTGGGACAACGTGTGAATTTTTGTCTTCTTTGTATCTTCCAGTATTTCCACTTTTAAAAAATGAACATTCATTAATTTTGTAATTTAAATCGGCAGCAAAACATGTTTTTGTGACAGTAAATCTTTAGAGCAAAAAAAAAAAAAAAAAAAAGGCAGTCACCTAACCATGTGATTGTAAGTCCTCTTTATTCACCTAAATGCATCCTCAGGGGCTTTCTAAATGCTGATATTAAAAAACATAGGAGTGGAGGGGGTTGTTAACAATTAGAGCTACATTTTCAATATGTTCTGCTAAGACTCAACCACCAAACTTCATGAATGCTAATTTGAAAAAACTGGGTCATATTTCCCAGCACAACTTTATATATCTTTTCCTATGGAAGAAGTTAGGTTTAAAAGACTTGTAGGCAAATTCATTGAAACTATACATTTAAAATGTAAATTTAAGCTTCTTACATATATATATCTTATGTCCTATATCCACAAACACATATGCATTCAAATAAATTCCTATTCCCAATACCTAATTCCAAATTTTGAATAAATTCAATAACCATCTATGTATGTTTCACTTAAAAATCATACATATATACGTATATACACACTCACGATTTTTGCACTTTGAAATAGATACTTTATTTGAGTAATAATCTTTTTTTATGTTTATAGCAAGCCACCATTTACAAAGAATTTACATAAAGCTGTGAAAAGACATTGTTGTTTAATTGTTGAAGATACTAAGGCCCAAAGAGATTAAGAAATGAGGTTAGGGTTCTACTCATACTTCATTGCCACCATTATTGACTTTATAAAAAAAAATCATCATTTGGTTACTTACAAAAGTGAGCTTCCTTGATATCTCAAAAATTAAAGGAGGAACAAACATTCACATATCCTGCAATAAATTCGTTTTCTATTACGTTAATCTATTCTTTTTTTTTTTTTTTCAACGTTTATTTATTTTTGGGACAGAGAGAGACAGAGCATGAACGGGGGAGGGGCAGAGAGAGAGGGAGACACAGAATCGGAAACGGGCTCCAGGCTCTGAGCCATCAGCCCAGAGCCCGACGCGGGGCTCGAACTCACGGACCGCGAGATCGTGACCTGGCTGAAGTCGGACGCTTAACCGACTGCGCCACCCAGGCGCCCCACACTAATCTATTCTTATAGTTATTTATTGATATTAAAAAACATAGGGGTTATTATTTTTTAATATTATAGATATTAAAAAACATAGCATAATAGTATGATTTAGACTAATGAATGTATTTCATACTATTAATGACACAGGAATATGAATTTGTAAATCAAAATAAATTATACATTGGTATCCCTAGAGAATATAGACCATAAATATAGAGTCTTTCCTATAAGATAAGATCTATGTAGCTTACAAAAAAATGATTTAGCTATATTTGTCAAATAATTACTTGTTCAAGAAGGCATTCACATATGCACTGTTTTAGTGGAGGAGTTTAGTGGGAAGATCCAGTGAATGACCAGGTTATCTTTGCACAAATAAGATAAATATTCATAGATGTGCACTTTGTTTCTGCAAATCAAAAGCACAATAATGTCCATTCTTTCAATTCAATCATCTGGTGCAGAAGTGAGCACCTTATAGCTAGCCCATGGGCCAAATCCACCTGTTTTGTATGGTAGATGAAGTAAGAAATTTTTTCATTTTTGTTTATTTATTCATTTTGAGGGGGTGGGGAGTGGAGAGAAAGAGAGAGAATCTCAAGCAGGCTCCATGCTGCCAGCATAGAACCCAATATGGGGCTCAAACTCATGAACCATAAGGTCATGACCTGATCCACACTCAAGAGTCAGACGCCTAACCGACTGAGCCACCGAGGCATCTCTTCTTCATTTTTAAATGCTTAGAAAAAAATAAAAGAGTATTTTGTGATACGTGAAAAGTATATGAGATTCAAATTTCAGAGTCCATAAATAAAGTTTTGTTGGAACACAGTCTGGCTCATTGTTAAGTGTTGTCCCTAATGGGAACAAAGTAAGACACTGTAGTGGCTTCTCTGACCCACAAGGTTCTTCTGTGGATGATGACAAATGTAAACTCGACACAAAATTACTATGTGAGATGTTTCTGACAAAATTCAAAAATACTTTGTTAGACTCTAAAATAAATATTCCCACTCGACTTGTATTCACTTGGCGGGGGGTGGGGAGTAAAAATTAATGTATAATCTATTTTACTTAAATGGCTAATCTTAGAGGCAAAATGATAGATTTTTCATTGTGGAACCAAATTGGAAACACTAGGCCTCCTATCCCTCTCAAAGATTTGGAAGTCTTTCTTTTCTACAGATGAAATGCAGCATGATGTCTCTCCCTGTTCCAGTTTGTGACCTAGATAAGATTAAGAGGGTGACATATTCTGTAGGTCACTATGCAAAGTAGGCCAAAGAGAAAGAGAGAGAGAAAGAAATTAAAATTAATGATAAGAAAATGACCCCTGCTGTGATACCATGAGGAACTGAAAAAACTCTTGGAGCTTGGAACTGTGGTCATGACAACCTATCAACTCAGCCTTAGTCCATGACTAAGTTTGAAATTGTATCTCTGTTGAGCTGAATAAAATGCGAAACTTGATGAGTCCGTTTGTTCCTTTCAGCTACAAGTTATTTATTTATAGTTCATTGTAGCTGTTTGTTGTAGGGGTTCCTCCTACATCACTGGTGTGCAGAAAGCTCTAGACCAAACAATCGCAAGTGGTTCAAAGTCTTATGTAAGCTCCTGGATTTCACTAAGGATGATTTCACAATTGATATCCATGGTTTGTAACCCTTATTAGATGTAGAGAAATGTCCAAGCAAAGAATTGAGGAAATAGACATTTTAAGTCTTTAGTTACTTGGTCGGTTTAAAGTGTATTAATGACGGGGTGCCTAGGTGGCTCAGTCAGCTGAGCATCCCACTTTGGCCCAGGTCATGATCTCACAGTTCGTAAGTTCAAGCCCCACGTCGGGCTTTGTGCTGACAGCGCAGAGCCTGGAGCCCGCTTCAAGTTCTGTGCCTCCCTCTCTCTCTGCCCCTCCCCTGTCATGCTCTGTCTCTCTGTCTCTCAAAAACAATTAACATTAAAAAAATTTTTTTCAAGTGAAGTCTATTAATGCAAGCAAATGCGACTGTGCTTGCACTGACACTTTTATTCCTAATTTAAGAACTACTTATGTTTTTAAGTGAAGATAAATGTCTTTATTGTTGAGTACCAGCCCATCACAGTTATGCTTTTTAGACTTAGCACAGTGGTAAATCATAACTTTCTTTTATTTGTTATTAAATAAGCAGATTGTTTTAAATAGTTTTTACATGTGTTAAAGTCTATAAGAGATACTGTAATTATAGCTAATGGTTTGCACTCTACGTAACGCAGTGTTAAACACTTAATTTTCATTATCTTATTTATAACATCACCTTATGATCTAGATGTTATTATTATTCCCATTTTACACATGAGAAAGCAGAACCTCACAGAGGCTAGTTTAGTTTGATACTCTAATAGGTATTAGAGATAAAGTAATTAATCAGTGTTATAGTCAGGATTGGAATCTATGCTTGCTGACATCCAAAACTGTGCTCATATCTGCCATTATGCCATCCTGTTTCCCATGCGTGGAGACAAACTGGTTAGAAAAAAATGGCCTGCATAGATTTATTGTATTATTTGCCTATTAACAGACATCAATATTAGTTACAAGTCTGGCAAGGCAAATGTTTTTGTGAAAGAATCAGGGACTTTGGTAGCAGACTTACCTGAATTCGATCCTGAATTCCTCATCTGTAGCCACTGGCTGTAAATAGTAATCCTTGCTCTCTTTAATACCCACTTACTCATCTGCAAAATAGGGGTGATAGTAACTACCTTGAGAGTCTTTTTTGTTCAATAAGATAATGTATGTATACTAGCTAGCACACGTTAGGCACAAAATAATTATTTTTCCTATTGTCTCTAATTTCTTCAACTGTGCATAACTTGTTTTCCATAGAAAGGGTGGACTAATGTCTTAATCATTCCTCAATATGAAAAATCCACGTCCTACATTAAATGCAAACAGAGTTTTTAACATTTATCACAGGTTCATTAAACACCATAGTAAAATTAAGTTTGCATTTTTTAAAATCACAGGAAAAGCACTGACCTGAAAATCCTTTGAAATATTAAAACACAGCCCAACTCTTCTGGACGTTTATTACAAACAACAGGAACAATTCTGGCAAAGGGAACCCCGGGGGGAAGAGCCTGAGTACAAGAACCCAAGGGCACACTGGTTGTGCCAGGCAGTACACAGGGAGGAGGAAAGACGAAGAAAGAGTCTCAGTGCAGTCCTCAGAGAATTCCTGTTCAGAATCAGACCAGGGAAAGAGGGCACACACTTCCTCCGTGCCTTTCTGACATTGATGTTGATGAATCTCTTTGTCCTGTATTTATGTGTTACTTTCCTGGACCTTGAACAGACATGATTCTCTAAGAATGTCTTGCTGACTTCTAATTCCCTACGAGTACTTGCACTCGACAGATAAAAACAAAATCTGCAATATTTCACATTAAATTCATAATGGCAGTCAACTGCTTCCCTGGCACTGGTAAGGTTTTCAACATAGGAAAGAAACAGTAATTTCGGAATATTATTAATTGTTTTGACAGATTATTTTAAACACTAAGAAAATGTATATGTAAAGGGATAATGCTAACATTTTTTAAGTATTTATTTATTGATTTATTGAGAGAGAGAGAGTGCGAACGGGTGAAGGACAGAGAGAGAGAGAGAGAGAGAGAGAGAGAGAGTCAAAGAATCCGAAGCAGGCTCCAGGCTCTGAGCTGTCGGTGCAGAGCCTGATATGGGGCTCCAACTCACAGACTGTGAGATCATGACCTGAGCTGAAGTCGGACGCTTAACCGACTGAGCCACCCAGGAGCCCCATGGATAATGCTAACATTTAAAAGTGGAAGTAACGGGACCCTGGGTGGCTCGGTCGGTTAAGTGTCCCATCTCGCAGTTCATGGGTTCGAGCCCCACATGGGGCTCTGTGCTGACAGCTCAGAGCCTGGAGCCTGCTTCAGATTCTGTCTCCCTCTTTCTCTCTCTTCTCCCACTCATGCTCTGTCTCTCTCTCTCTCTCTCAAAAATAAATAAACATTAAAATTTAAAAATATATAAAATCTATCTGTTTTAGATCTTTTATATTTAAATAACAAATATCAACAGTCTGCTACCATAAAAGGCACTGTGATGCTCTGAAAATGGTATGGACTTTGGGATTAAATAAACTTGATTCCATGCCTTCCCCAGCTTCCTAAATCTGAGTCTGACCTTGGCCACATTACTTAATTTCTCTCCCCTCCCCTGCATTCCTCCCCTTTCCTTCCCTCCTCTCTCAGATATGTTTTTGAAAAGAAAATGGGATAAGGTATATAAAATGCCTAGCACAAAAAAGGCACTAATACATGTACACATACAGTGGAAATGCTTATAAAAACCATAATCGGGGATGCTTTTCTCTCCAGGGCCTCTGGTGCAATTAGAAGAGACTGAAAAGGCACAGAAGCAGAGCATAAGCATTGGACAGACTCGTGAACTACAGGAGGAGGAGGTAGGTGGGTCATATTTTAAGCAAATAGTGATATTTTAGACTTATATTACAAAAGATTAACATATGAAATATAAATGTATGAAATGCTCCAATGTAAAGAAAACATTTCTCTCACTAACACATTAATAAAACTGTGCTCCATGTTGCTTATCAGAAGGTTGGCAAAGATGTGGGTAATGGGAACTCTCAGGTACTGCTCGTAAGAATGGCAAACAAAATAACCAATTTACAAATGGTTTCACGTTGTTTTAAAATCAAATGTAAGCCTATCTTTTGATGCAGCAGTTTCCATCCCTTGGTATATACCAACAAAATGTGAGTATACAGTTTTTCATAACAGCCGGATGCTAGGGGAAAAATAGACTACAATCTTAGAAATTAGGATCATGCTTACCTTGGGAGTGATTAAATGAAAATATTCCCTTCATAATAAGTTATTGAGATGTATAATCATTGTATACTCTTTTTTTTTGCATGTCTGCTATTCTTTATTAAAACAACGTTTAAAATAAAATATGATTAAATTGGTTTTAGTTAAAAAATACAGAGGGTTACCTGGTGGTTCAGTCGGTTGAACATCAGACTCTTGATCTGGGCTCAATTCATGATCTCACAGTCCATAGGATGGAGCCCTTGTGGGGTTCTGCACTGACAGCACAGAGCCTGCTGGGATTCTCTCTCCCTCTCTCTCTCCCTCTACCCCACTCGCACTCTCTCTCCCCTTCAAAATAAATAAATAAACATTTTTTTAAAAAATACAGAAATTAAGTAAAAATATTACTGATAAATCAGGGCATGTATTTTGAGTAGACTAATGAGAGTGGGGCGGTGGTCCATGTTTGTGCTATTTGATGTTTGGTTTTCCCAATAGAAACTGTTTTGCCCAACACAATATGGCACACTCAGATAAGAGTTAGAAAGGTGAACGGTAAAGGTGCAGAGAATGGCTCTAGTAAACTATATTTTCTTTGTGTAGAACTAAGTGGCCTTTAGAGGAATGAAGCTATAGGTAGGTCTTCGTGGTCATGCCCTAAAGCAAAGGAGTAAAATGGGCTAGATACTAATTACCAATGAACGTCCATTCCATCAGGAGCGTGATATACGTCATGTATGTCTAGCATATCGAAAAGCCAAATAGAAGGCTGAACTTATGTTACAGGAACACCCCATAGAGCAAGAGATATTTTCAAATGAGTACTTAAACTGGGAACTCACATATACTTAATTCTTTGGCATTAACAACTAAATAATAGCTTTTAAATGTTTAAATCACTTTTATTAAAAAATAGTTAATTTTAACTATATCTTTTAAAACCTGATCTTTTCCTTAAGGAAATATTTTAGCTCCATTTTTTTGCAAGAATAGGCCTGTCACTTTTATTTAAATATGTATCTGTTCACATTGCACTCCACAAAAAGCCCCAGGCTTGCAAATGCTCCCTGACAAAAATTGAATGACTAATTTCACTATTGAAAACAACTAAAATGGGGGCGCCTGGGTGGCGCAGTCGGTTAAGCGTCTGACTTCAGCCAGGTCACGATCTCGCGGTCCGTGAGTTCAAGCCCCGCGTCAGGCTCTGGGCTGATGGCTCGGAGCCTGGAGCCTGTTTCCGATTCTGTGTCTCCCTCTCTCTCTGCCCCTCCCCCGTTCATGCTCTGTCTCTGTCCCAAAAATAAATTAAAAAACGTTGAAAAAAAAATTAAAAAAAAAAAAACAACTAAAATGTTCACTCCTTTATTTTTTTTTTAATTTTTTAAATGTTTATCTATATCTGAAGGAGAGAGAGAGAGAGACAGAGCATGAGTGGGGAGGGGCAGAGAGAGAGGGAGACACAGAACCCAAAGCAAGCTCCAAGCTGTCAGCACAGAGCCTGACGCAGGGCTCGAACTCACAAACCATGAGATCGTGACCTGAGCTGAAGCTGGACGCCCAATCGACTGAGCCACCCAGGTGCCCCAAATGTTTACTCCTTTAAAAAAAAAGCTCCATAATAATCTGTAAATACTAATGAAAATATTTTCATATTCTTGAATTAAGCAATCATATGCGCTTGGGTGGCCTGACAGTGTGCAAAGTAGGTGCTCCTGGTCTGCTTTTCATGACATCACCAGATAAGAAAGGTGCATTTATCTTCAAATTCTATGGGATTAGGATTAAACTCTCTGGGTTTAAATAATCAACCCTAATAATTTGAATGTGGCTTTGAAAAATTATTTAACCTTATCTCTTTGGATTCTTCTGTCTGTAAAATAAAAATAAATACCTCCAAAATTAAGATTAAAAAAGAGATGCCATGGAAGGTGCTTCATACAGAGTCTGACATTTAAATTCTAAAGAATTGTTAACTATTATTATTTTTATTATTTTATTGTATCATTCTCAGTACATTCTGTTATTCTGTGGTAGGTCCAATTCACCAGAATTATATTAGATTCTGTACTGGTAGATTAAGAAAAACTTTGGACCACCTTCTCCTGAATTTAGTAGATGGCTCAAATAATCAATTAAGATATGTTCTAATTGTTTGATTGACACACCAATACTTTTCTGCACTGTGAATTCTAACAGGACGAGTACTGTGTTACTTTGGGTCCCTTCATTGATTCAGTCATTATCAAGAATGTATCCATTATGAATTATAAGGAAGTTGGGAATACATATGGCATCGATTGTATTCTACAAGATCTTACAGTCCAGTGGGAGAAGCAAAAATGTGTGAAACTAATTTAGTAGTAGTAGAAAGAAAATAAATATGATAAAGTCAATTCAAAAATAATAATATCTGATGAATCAACCATTTTACAGTTGGAGAAGGAGATTCCCAAACTAAAACTCATGATTTCCCAAAGCCCTCCTAATCTTCCTCTGAACTGTATGTCCCCTCTGCCTCTGTTGACTGAGCCCTTACTCCCTGTCTTTGTGGCTTTCCAACTACTTCAAACCTGCATCCTGCTTTGGAGTCATGGCATAGACAGCATTTCTACTTTTGCTTACCCAGCACCTATTTCCCCTACTTTCTGGTAACAGCTTCCCTTATAATAAAAACATTAAACCATTAATTGCCCCCAAATCTGGTTAGAACAGAAAGCTAACTGAAATGTTTCAGTTTCTAAAGAAGAATTGGAACTTCTATACTCATTATTTTTTTATGTAGTTAGAATATTTCTAATTGTGGTAAATACGTATAACTTAAGCTGTGCTGTCTTAACTATTTTTAAGCGTCCAGTGGCATTAAGTATATTCATGTTGTGCAACCGTCACCACCATCCAGCTCCAGAAATTTTTCACCTTCCAAACTGAAACTCTGTACCCATTAAACACTAATTTCTCATTCCCTCTCCTTACATCAACCACCATTCTGCTGTCTCTAAAAATTTGACTACTCCAGATACCTCATATAAGTGGAATCATACAATATTTGTCCTTTTGTGAATGGCTTATTTCATTTAGTATAATGTCTTCAAGGTTCATCCCTGTTGTAGATTGTGTTAAATTTCCTTCTTTTTTATTCCACTGTGTGCATACAGCACATTTTGTTTATCTGTTCATCCATCACTGGACACTTGGGTGTTGTCTACCTTTTGGCTATTGTGAATAATGCTGCTATGAATATGGTTGTACAAATATTGATTTAAGTCCCTGTTTGCATTTCTTTTTTTTTTTTAATGTTTTTTCAACGTTTATTTATTTTTGGGACAGAGAGAGACAGAGCATGAACGGGGGAGGGGCAGAGAGAGAGGGAGACACAGAATCGGAAACAGGCTCCAGGCTCCGAGCCATCAGCCCAGAGCCTGACGCGGGGCTTGAACTCACGGACCGCGAGATCGTGACCTGGCTGAAGTCGGACGCTTAACCGACTGCGCCACCCAGGCGCCCCTCCTGTTTGCATTTCTTTTGGGTGTATATATAAGAGTGAAATTTTTGCTAGATCATATGGTAATTCTGTATTTAATTTTTGAGGAATAGTCTTACTATTTTCCACAGTAAGGACACCATTTTACATTCCCATCAACAGTGCACAACATCTCCTTCACCAACATTTGTTATTTTCTGGATTTTTTTTTTCTTTTTTGAGAGAGAGAGAGAGTACACACACATACAGATGGAGCACAGAGGGAGGCACAGAGGGAGAGAGGGAGAGGGCACAGAGGGAGAGGGGGAGGGAGAGAGAGAACCTTAAGCAGGCTCCATGCCCAGTTCAGAGCTCATGGGGTGCAATCTCACGACTGTGAGATCATGACCTGAGCCGAAATCAAGAGTCAGATGCTTAACCAACTGAGCCACCCAGGAACCCCTAGATTTTTTTTATAATAGGCATCATTGGTGAATAATAAAATATTTTTAATATAGACAGAGACACAGTGTGATTTTTACCTCAGACACGTGCATATAGAATATACTTGCATAAAAACACATAAACAAAGGCACCTGGGTGGCTCAGTTGGTTGAGCCACCGACTTCGGCTCAGGTCATGATCTTGCAGTTCATGAGTTCGAGCCCTGCATCGGGCTTGCTCACCTCAGAGCAGAGTCCGCTTCAGATCTTCTGTCCCCCTCTCTCTCTGTCCCTCTCCCACTTGCGTTCTCTCTCAAAAATAAATTAAAAAATTAAAAACAACCCACATAAACAAATATAACAAAAATCAATAAATCTTCTTGGTATTTTGTATATACTACATGCTAATGTTTTGATAGTATTATGATTTGGTATTCAGTTGCATTTATTATTTTATATATTTGGTTTTATTTTTCATTGAAGGATCTGATGTCAGTGTATAGTTTTTGTATGAAATAAAGTCATAGTCCCTTTCTTATTTCATGGAATCCTAGAACAAGAAGGACCTTGTAGTTCACCTGTTGCTAATCCAGCTTGCTCACCTTGCTAGCCTGTGGTTTTGAAACACCCAGGACTAGGAGAGGTAGCAGCAAAACCAGGAGGCTCCTTAGTCTTTCCCTTGGGGTTTTGTACTCTTCACCATGACTGTCTGTAAACATCAATGGCACGTAATTAAGTAGAGATAGAGGCATGTGGACTCAGGAAGCAAAAGACAACAAATGTAATTTTGTTAACCTGCTCTTTAGCAAATATCCTTATTGGCAGAAAGAAAAACTTAATGTGTAATTAGATCTTCACCTTCATGGATTTGGAATGCCTGCAGATACATTCTGTGTGGTTTATGATGATAATGTACGTTCAGTTGGTTTGAAAGGTCTCATTACAATCCTGTCTGAGACTCATCCATAATCCTATAGCTGTGACAGAAGTTAAGACTGAGATTCCTGAAATCCACTCCATTACAACACATATTTCAGTTCGTAAATCCCAGCCCTTTCTCCATTATACACCCCCCCTCCCCCTACAAGGCTGCCTTTCACTTCCTCACTAAATTCACTGGAGTGACAGTAAGCCACCCCATCCATCGTTCACCTGCCTCAGTGAGCTAAGGTGATAAATCTCCATTTCCCTGCTGAGAGTTTGACACCCAGGGGCCCTCCCTCTTTTGCCATTATAATGCTCTCACAGCCTCTTATGATTAGAATTTCTGATTATGTCCAAATCACATGTGCAGCAAAACCCACATAACAACTTGCTAACTTCTTTCCATTTCATTATAAGTACACCATGCTTCTAAAAAATGATATTAATGGGCCTCATCCTGGAAGGGCAATGCCATGTCCTTTTAGTGTTAACACACTGTTCATTTTGCCCCATCATGTCCATTTACATTGAAAGTTGTTTTAACCCCAGGAAGATAGCCTTGTCTTTGGAGTACTGTTTGCCTCAATGTCTAAGAGGCTTTGTAAAGCTTGCCTAGGGATATTTTGCATTTGTCTTGGTTCTAAATATGGTGAATATAGCAATCCAGACTCAAAACATATGGATTGAATTGAAAAAAAATGTTTTTCTTTGGAAAATAATGTCAACTTGAAATACAGATTATTTGCGTCTTTTATGAGAAAAACAAAGCTGACTTAGGTCTTGAGGACCTAAGTGCACATTCTGGCAAAAGGGATGACTAAGGGATAAATGAAAATAGGATGTTTGCCCTACAAGGGTAATAATATCCCCTGAGGATTTTAAGTTTTATGATTAATTTTTCATTGGTTTTCATATAACTTATTTGTATGAATGCTTGATGCTCTATTATCCTTTAAAAGAAATATTTTAGTGTGACCATCTGAGAGAAGAAAATGACAGTCCTACTGTGCAAAATGCCAGAAAATCTATAAAGTACATTTGTGATTCTATGTTTATACCAGTATTAGAACTTAATATACTTGAGTGTAACCTATATTTATATTGAGAAGTACCTTTCAAGCAAATTTTATTGTTAAATCAAAGATAATAAAAAAGAAACATTTTTTAATTCCTTGAACAGATCACGTTGCTTTACTTAAAGCAAATTTTACTGCCACAGGAAAAAAAAAAAGCCTGTTATTTGAAATGTATTTAATTTTTAGGAAAGGTGATCTTCCTAGCTTTGAACGCTTGGTACCAACCAACTTCCAACTTCTTGGAAAGTAAGAATTTTTAATATTTAGGAACAGACCCCTGACTTATTCAGAATATCTGGAGTGATCAATGCCAGATAAAGGAAAAAGGCAAAATTCCCATCCTCCCTCCAAATCCCCAGACTATAAATAAACATTAAGAATGTTTTCAGATGTACAGAACACAGTTGATTACAAACGGTGCTGTGGAGTGTCACTAGTTCTGTCATCACAGAAGGACTCTCACAGACCAGGTAAGAGAACCAGAAATGAAACGATAGTAGCAGAGTACCAAAGTCAATGACACAGTCCCTGCTCTTGTGGAGTCTACAGTCTTGCAGTGCTTCATTAAGTTTGCAAAGTCTACTGTATCTGTAGATAGTGGTACCTAACACCGTGATGCTGGATCAGAAACATCATTAAATATATGCCATTTCCTCGGTGCTGACCTCACTGCAGTCACCGTGAATTTGGGTCAGGGTCTGAAGACACACATGCATTTATATCTCCGTGCCTTTATACATGTTTTCCTATAGATTATATTGCCTATATCTCTTTTTATCTACCTACTTCTTCCTTAAGGCACAGTTGATTGTACATATAGCATTTGTGTATTATTTGTAAACGAGATGTCAATTAACGACTATCTATGGTAGAGTGATGATGGTGCAAACTTAAAGTGGTAGAAATATGTATGAAGTCTCAGCCTAAAAAGGAATGATCTATCTGGCCTTTTGAGTGGTGGAATTAAATCAGTATCAGAAGTGAGTTGAAAGCCCCTTTCAGGGCTTCCCTGATGTTCTGTCAGCTTCCTTGATTGAATTCACAAAGACTTCCTTCTACATCCTTCCTCTTCTCATACCCATTGCTCATCTCTTCTCACCGCATTATCTTCACCAGAGCATCCATAAATAGTGAACGGTATTAGTAGAATGAACACAGACTAGAAATCAGGACTAGGACACTACAGAGCAACTCAGTATTCTCAAATAAGAGATACTTTTAAGAGAAATAAAAGTTAAGGCAATGGGAAGTGTCTTTAGTATATATTGTGCTGCCTAGAGCAAAAGCAGAAAAGGGAAGAAAATGCATTCAAGATCAAGGAAGTAGCATGTGTGAAATCATGGGAGAATAATTACACCTAACTGTCGAGGAGGAACTTCATGATGGCTGCAAGAGAGCACAAAAGGTAGTGTTAGGACACAAACCTGGAAACGCAAGCAGATGATAGAAAGGGCATTTGGGTTTCATTCGATTGCCAGTGGGAGCTGTTAAAATGTTTACCTAAGGCAGTGATGCAATTTGACTTGTGTTTGAAAGAATAACTCTGGCAGTATGTGGAGGGTGGACTAGAAGGAAGCTGCTGGAGGCAGGGAAAGAATCCAAAAGATTTTTGCAGGAATTCATATAAAAGATATTAAATTCCGTATCCACTTTGTATATCCTGGTATATTATAGGCACTCAACAAATATTTTTAATCAAATAAATAAACTAGAACATGAAGTTCCCCCACAACAAAGATTCGTGGACTACATCTACATTATCATTTTAAAGTCCTAAAAGGTGAGAAGGGTTATTCTTTGGTAAAGAAGTCAGAAAGTTTTGTATTTTTGTTCTTTTTATACAACCCCTAAGCAGATGAATATTAAATTACTGACTACAACCCTCTTATTCATCACCTTTGGCTTCTCTGACCATAACATCTCACCTGACATTTACAATTATGTATCAATTCAGTATGCTGCAAGAATTCTTAGACAATCTTGATATTTAAGGCTTCTGCTGATTTTCATGAGGTCTCAGTAAAATTGCATCAGCAAAATATCATGGAATATCATCATTCACATGCCGTTGTTCTGCATTCCTCTGTAAAATGGGAATATGGGGATTAACTAAATTAAAATCGATATAAACACTGAATATTATTACGAGACTCTTATAAAGCAGATGGGTGAGCATATGTGCTTAGTTTTAATTGTTCTAAAGATAGTACCTAATAAGATGCTTTGAGCCAAATGTTATTTAAAAATATCATTGAACATGTTTACATATTTTCCTTTTACATATATCACTCTGAATTTCCTTCCAATCTGTTGTGAAACTTGATAAATAGTAACAACAGATAGGTCTTTAATGTCTTAATCAAGTAATCATGGAACATCATCTTCAAATGCAACTATACGTGTCCAGTGCAGAAATCTCTTCAGCCACTTCCCTGACAAAATCATCTGGACTGTCCTTGCAAGAAATATTCGCTCTTTCGTGAGCCCGCCTGATTTTGAACCCAGTGCTCTACTGAGTAGCTTAGATGTTCCGTCTTCTGAATGCCATCTGAAGGAACATCGTCTGCAGCTTCTACTCCCCAGCTCCTACTCCACGGTTCTTCGATATTTAAAGAGAGCTACTATATTTTTTCCTGTGTCTGGAAGCTGCTGCAGTAGTTCAGGGGTGAGTTAACAAGGCTAATTAGAGTCAGTCTTGGAAGAGAGGAAATGAGCATCGTGAAGGATGCTTTCTGTTCTCTTCCTATGTGAGGGTAAAGGAGGTTCAAGATACCCCAAAGCATAAGGAGTTTTGATTTGGACAAAAGAAAAGGATATACCATTGACAGAGATAGAAAGTCAGGAGCAAGTTGGCACAATGGGAAATTCTTTGTCTCCGAGGAAGGGACAGGAGATCCCATGAAACTCATTCTTAACATGATTGAGAAGCACTTGACGTTGGAAACAGGAAACTTCAGGTTTCAGGGCTCACTTGCATGTGTGTGTGTATGATGACTGAACCACTGTTTTTTGCAAGATCCTCCTCAAGTGTTCTGCATCATTCTGATGCTCTGATGTAACTTGTGAATTACAAAACCGGCAGTCCCTTGGGATCATAAACCCCAAGCTCCTCAGAAGAACAGGAAAGCAAATCTCCTGAGTTTGTGTTCTCATTTTTTAAATCAGTTAACAGACTTTTACACAGAGTCTATATTATCTCAGTTCTACAACATGCTTGATTTGCAATTTCTGAGGCCTTAGAGAACAGTCGTGTTTTCCTGCCTAGATGGTTTCACATATTACACTAATCAGCCTCCTTGGGCCAGTATAATTATGCAAAATTAGTTGGTACCTTTATTCCTTGGCCTCCTCCCCTGGAGTCATTTTACTTGGAAGTTTATTGTCTTGTTCCAGCACTAGTATTTAAATAATAAATACAAAATTCCTAGGAGAATTCATTAAGAAATATCTGCAAAGTACTTTTAAAAACCTATGATAAATGCACTGTACAGCACTGAGGGAGAAGGGAGGTATCTGAAGCGAGCAAGATTAGCTGAACCAGGCCTGATGATCTATATAGTGACAGACAAACATACAAGAAAAAGGGTCAAGCCAGTAGGACTTTTTAAATGCATCTAATAATGATCTTGCCAAGTGCCTGCTTAAAACTCCAATGACTGCTTCCCATGAGCCTTCCTTGAGATGGCTTATAAGACCCTCCAATACCCTCCTGCCCCTCCTCTCTCACCCCTTGCCATTCTGCAGACAATGTGCTATAGTCAGATTAGCTTTGTGATCAAATGCACTTTGCTCTCATTGGCCGGCTCTAGCTCAAGATATGCTTTACTCACTCTCCTCACCACATTCCTCAGGCCCATCTAAGATTTGCTATCTGACCACTATGTCTCAGGTTCTAGGTCTTTTTGTCCATGAAGCTTCTCCTTGAATTCCTTTATACTAGATAGGCTGTTGTTTCTGCTCGTCTCTTATAACCCTTTTAATATAACAGTAATAGCTCTCTGCTGCATTCTTGTTTGGATTGTCTGCCTCCTACCCATCCTCAACTGGAAGCAGAGAATGTTTCATTTCATCTTTATATGCCAAGAACTTAGCCCAATGCCTGGTAAAAAGTAGGGTTCCAATAAATATGTGTTACATGAATGAATGAATGATGAATGAGTTGCTAACAGAATGGCCCTTAAAAAAAAATCAATCTGTGTCTTAGAACACACACACACACACACACACACACACACACACACTCACCCAATATTTTCTTAAGTTTCAGGACACCTTCTTATGCAGGAATTAATTTATGTAGTACCCTGTTCTGACATTTATTATTGAAACAGTTGAATCCTGAAAAAACTCCGTCGACTAGTCAACATTTATGGGGACTCTGTTAAATGTTTAACTGTGAATTAAAGTTTTCTGGCTCTAAGCCAGTGAGGATGCAGAATAGAAGTTGAGTACTTTCAGTGATGTCTTAAGGTTTCCACAACAGCGTGACAAGTTTAGTAGCAAAATGTTAAATGCTTATCACAAAATCAGTTTCCCCCAAATTCTAGCAGTATATGTGTCCCCTGTTACAATTACAATCCTCTTCCCTTTCAAGACCCTTCTCTCCTATACTTCCTTTGGTTCACCTCAATGCTTAAGTAGACAGAAGTCTAATGCTCATATGATTTTCTTGCAAGAAGTTGTTTGGTTTTGTGGTTTATTATGAAAAATAATTTTCCTAAATTTTGATGTATGGATAAAGTTCTAGTGATCTTATAGATGATCTACTATCATTATAACCCAGAGATATTGTAGTATAAGCTCTGGCAGTTCGTTTTTTTTTTTCCTTTTTTGTCACATAAGTTCCTGATTTACATTTTGATTTCTGAGGGATCTATTTCAAAGAGGCATCTACTGCAAAGAAACCTTATATAAACACATTGCCAGACACGTGACTAGACACAGAGCCATCACACCTCCCCATACTGAGGCTCCTCTGTTTGAGATATTTATTTCAATAATTGGCCATTTGGGCCACTTGGGTTTTTTTTTCTTCCCATGCTTCAAATTCCTGCTCTTATGTTTTAAATTCACCAATAAAGATTGAGCCCTTGAAACCCTAGGCCCCTACCCTCAACCTCAATGAAAGCACAACACCCCAGCCCCTGTGTACAACCTTCATCCCTAACGGCACTGTGTGTGCTATGTAATTTCTAGATGTTGTAAGTAATAAACTTATATATTTTTTTCAATGTTTCCTGATTTCTGTTGCTGAAGGATATCTTGCAGTGATAGTAAGAACCACAGGATCAGTTCAGTTGTAACACTGGTTTGGAAGGAGAGATGTCTGTGGGAAGCTCACCGGGGCCCAGGCGAGTGCCCACAGGTATTTCTAGCTGATAGCATTACATTCGATAGCTGAGACCAGCACAAAATAGATATGAACTCAAATCTCAACCTCATCAGTTGTTGAGACTGCAAAATGAGAGATGTCTGGTGAACGATCTAAGGGATAAGCAGAAGAGGATGTTTCATAAGTCAAATTATTATGTAAATTTAAACATATCTGTTTCTTAATTCTTAGAAATATTCTGAAAGAGAATTGTCTGTCTGTGGTGAGCTTCCCAACATGGAAGGATCTGAGAGTTTGAAATTATTGAGATTTGGTTACTGAGATAAGGAATGAATAGCAGTTTTAGGATGAAGGACATGATCACTGAGAAAAGTAGGTCAAGCAGCCAAGAAGTCAGGATGTTAGATTCTGTATGTCAACACTGAATTTCATTAAGGATTATGACAGATAAAATTGGAAAGCATGCCAATGAACCTGGAAATAAGTACAAGAAAGGGGTGGCCTAGGGATCGGTGATATAACTCAGAGAAGTGGGTGGTATAGTTGTTAAGGAAAAGTAGTGTTTTTTAAAGTACTTGTATTTTATTAAGCATAGCAGCTATGTGAAAAATAATTCAGAGACACATCTATGAAGACAATATGTGGCACATGCTTTGGGGTTAACAGGGTCTCCACCAGCCTCTATTCCCACCAGCCTCTGTTCCCAACATGTAGGGAATGACTGTACTGTATCAAGTTCAATTTGATATCCCAAATGAATTATTGAAGAAGATCAGAGAAGGTCCCCCAAATTGTGGCACATGTGAATGATTCTTGAATACGACATTTTTTTTTCCTATGCTCCTTCTTTCATAATTTTTAGTATTCTTCTAAATTCTGAGTATGGAAAAAACTTCCCGTTCCTTGGTTTCTTTAACGCATCTTCTCTGTTGTTCCTTTTTTTTTTCTTAACTGGAAATACTTCAAGAGTATGTTCAGAATTTCACTTTCTAGTGAAGTTTCGATTTCTGTTCCAATCCAAAAATCACACTTGCATGTGCCTTCTTATGTAAGGTCTTTGCCTACTATGCCCTTTTTGATAGTTTGCTTTATTTCTCCTTATCTTTGAAATGCTGGCTTAAAATATGCCTCCCTCCCCTGACCTCCTGGTTCCCTCCTAGTTCCCTGGTTCCTACACACCCCATTAAATGCACTCGCAGCATGTAACTCTGCTCCTAGCATTTATCAGCGCTAGAACTAAATGTTTAATGGAATAATTTTTTATTGTTTTCTGTCTTGACCACCACTGCCAGCATCATACTTGGTACTTTACATAGAGTGGGTGTTCAATCAATAATTACTCAATTAGTGAAGAAATGCAAGAATGAATGAGTAGTTCAGCATAGGGAAATACTATTCATCCATTAAGGATTCTATCACTAAGTGAAGAGATTACAAAGCAGTTTCAGAAAATTACACCACTTTTGTTAATAAAAATAAAAATTAGGGGTACCTGGATGGCTCAGTTGGTTAAATGTTCAACTCTTGACTTCGGCTCAGGTCTTGATCTCACGGTTCGTGAATTGGAGCCCTGCATTGGGCTCTGCTCTGACAGTGCAGAGCCTGCTTGGGATTCTCTGTCTTCCTCTCTTTCTGCCCCTCTCCTGCTGGCGTTCTCTGTCTCTCAAAATAAATGAACTTAAAAAACAATTAAATAAAAACAAAAATTAAATGTCAAAATATCTACAAAATGTTAAAAAGTATTATTTCCAAGTGATAAAATTAAGGGAAATTTTATTTTCTCCTTTTTTAAGTCTTAATTGTATACATTTTCTATAATTAACATGTATTATCTCAGGACTAAACTAAGGACTTTGACCTACTTCACTTTTTAGAAGTCCTTTTCCTTATTTGGCTTCTCTCTATTATTTATTTTTTTAAGTTTATTCATTTATTTTGAGAGAGAGAGAGAATGCGCACACGCACAAGCACAAGCCGGGGAGGGACAGAGAGAGAGAATCTCTCCGCGCTGTCAGTGCAGAGCCAGACGTGGAGCTCAATCTCACCACCATGAGATAGATCATGACCCGAGCCAAAAGCAGGTCAGACATTTAACCACTGAGCCACCGAGGCACTCCTGTCTTTCCTATTTATTTAAATATGTGAAGTATCCTCTTCCCAAACTGCCATACTGCAACTACCATCTTAAATTGTACAAGATTTTACAAGCTTTATATACTTTAGTTTATTTGGCCTTCACAGACTATAGAATACACGCAGAACAGGTTTGTTCCCATTCTGCAGATGGGTCTGTGAATATACTTTTATAACAATACTTAGTAATTTCTTCCTTTCCTATTGCTACATCCTCCAAAGTTCTTATCACTAAAAAGCACTTACTCATATCTAAACTTAGAAAGGCAGATATTTATGTTGTTTTATCTTTGAGGAATGAATTTGTCAGAGAAGTGAGTCAAGATTTTATCCTACGCTCCGCTTTAACCATTTCACAAGAACTATTTAGGGAGTTGAAATTTCTGTGATTATGAACTTTTTCCTTCATTCAGTAAATACTGAGCAATTTGCAGAGTGCATTACAGTTACAAGGATGAAGTATTTTCCCTGGCATCATGGATCTTGCAGTTTATGGGAAGATAAGCACACAAGGAAACACACGATTAGATTTGGAAAAAGCTAAAGTGGCAAAAAACCCGGATGTAATGAACGAGACAAACAAGAAGGGTTTCACTTAGATTGGAAGGGCAAGGAAAGGACTTTCTGAGGTATGAGAGAGCATTATCCAGGTGAAGAGCGGGAGGGAGGGTGTTTCAATCAGAGAGAATAAGAATGTGCAAACACCCTGAGGAAAGAAGAGTTTGGACCATCTTGAGGAAATAAGAAGGGTTTTCAAGAGCAGAGAAAGTAAGCACAAGAGTGGCACGAGATGAAGCAGGAGAGATAAAATACATCTCTTCTCTTTCCATTAAATGAGCTTTTACTATATTTGCAGAAATCAGCCTTTACTATATTTGCAGAAATCAGGCTGATTTGTCAGCCTTTGTTATGATAAGTCAGCCTCTCTCATAAGCCCTTTCTATCGATTCCCTGCATTAACTATAAGATGAGTTACCTTCTTACGTAGAAAAGCCAACTTCACTTTGTTTATTGTCCTCACTTTGTGCACGGCACAGAGAAAATTGAGATTGTTACTGTGATGTAGGACAGTATTTCTTAATTAGCAAATTACTAAATTATTATCCTTATTATTTATCTTTAATTTTTATAAGTTCCTAGAACCTTGTATCTATGATTCTATATAGAGTTAGTAATAAGTATGTCCTTAATTAAGGTGTCGGGCAATTTATTTATGAAGAAATGAAATGACACTAATGAAAACTTAAATTGCTGTGGAAATTCCATAGTTAAAGGATACTCTAGCAGAATTTTGACATATAAGAAATACTAACCAATTGTACATTTGGATTTTCATTTACTGGAATCTTAATCACATTTTATCAATATACCTTTCTCAGAGCAGAGCATAGAAGCACAGTCATTTAGTGAGCAAAATAGATGGCACTTAGGAGTGTAACTCATCCAGATGACAGAACTGGATAGATTAATCATTTCTGTATATTTCTTTGTATATTCTCAATCCATGTAAAAGATGAGATTCCCAAGGGAGGGCATGTAGAGGCCATCTAAGCTTGGGGAAAGGAAACCCCTTGCTGTTTAGTAGAGAACAAGGCAACCAGGAAGGAGAGAAATGCAATCACAGAAATAAGAGTATCACCAGAAGCGTCTGTGTAATTGAACTTCCAGACATCAGCAGTCAATAGTGCCACAGTCAATGTATACACTTATTCGTCTGTTTGTGAAGGAGAGAAAAACTGACAAATGGTCATTGGATTGGATTTAAAGACAACTTTTGGTGATTTTATAGATATAACTTTCTAAAAAAAAAAATCAAAATTTAGACACATGTATATTTGGGTGTTTTCTTAACTATCTCAGTTCTATAACTGACACATATTACACACTGGCCAACAGAATATTCACTTTGCCTGTAGATGGTAAAATGTCCATTATCAGTGTGACATATTAAGAAAATTCTCAGACTCAAATGCAATGTTAGGCTAAACATGGGGGAATTTTTATAGCTCAGACACTGTTCTTGCTTTGAGTATATTTGGTATTGCTGCTCTTAATAAAGAGTGTGTTTGCAGAACATTATATATATACCTTTTTTTAAAACAGAAATGAGTCTGTCTCAAAAGACCACAGTTGCATTGTGAAGATTTATTCTCTAAGGGCATAAAACACATGTGATGTTCTTAACACTTCTATTTGTTTTTTAGGAACCAATTCCAGTTAAGCCTCCTGAGTCTTGATAAGTCAATTTTAGGTACACTTTTGGAATGTCCTCATGCTCTATGATCAATGGTCTCAACATAAGAATCTTTCCACAGATCTTTCAAAACCTATCACATAGACTATTTGTGACAGTTAGCTAAATTAATTCTATAATGACTCAAGCCTGGATTTCCTTATTTGTGAAATTAAAACATATCTATTTTCTCTTGGACATTACCAATATAATAACAATTTTCTTAAGGAAATACTATGGGCGTGGCCAAATCAATCTTCTCTATAATATCTGGTCTATCTGTGTCAACTGATAATCTGGTTTTGGAAATGGTCTCATTCCAGTTACTTCGCATGCATTCCCTCTAGGGCATGGAAGCTATTTTTGAAGACAGTGAATCCAAGGATGTTCACAAATGGCTGAGTCTTAGGGAAATCTACAGAGCCAAATGTTTGTGTAGCACTGGCTAAGCATTCTGGAGTGCCATGGTACTCTAGGAAGAAAGCTTTATTTTTTAAAATTCTGATTATGAGCATCTCTGAATAACGGCAGAAACGCATTTGCATATACTAGAAAGGCAGAACTATGTATCAAAAATGGTGAACTTTTAATAAGCCTATACTTTTATTTATTATTATTATTTTTTTAAATTTTTTTTTTAACGTTTATTATTTTTGGGACAGAGAGAGACAGAGCATGAACGGGGGAGGGGCAGAGAGAGAGGGAGACACAGAATCGGAAACAGGCTCCAGGCTACGAGCCATCAGCCCAGAGCCTGACGCGGGGCTCGAACCCACGGAGCGCGAGATCGTGACCTGGCTGAAGTCGGACGCTTAACCGACTGCGCCACCCAGGCGCCCCAATTATTATTATTATTTTTTAATGTTTCTATTTGAGAGAGAGAAAAACAGTACAAGCGGGGGAAGGGCAGACAGACGGAGACAGAATCCAAAGGAGGCTCCAGGCTCTGAGCTGTCAACACAGAGCCCGATGCGGGGCAGAAACCACGAGGCATGAGATCATGACTTGAGCCAAAGCCGGACACTTAACCGACTGAGCCACCCAGGCACCCCAATAATCCTATACTTTTAAACATCCTACTTTTCAGTTCTTAATTCAGAAAAACCAAGCACGAAAAAGTAACATTTCATGTAGTAATTAGTCCTTAAATTAGAAATCTTGATAGGGCCTGTTGGTCTGTTTGACATCATTTTGCCATTTGACTTTGGTATTTTAACTAGCATTTGCTCCTGAATCTTAGTGTGGTAGCTACACAGACAAAAACCTTAGGTCATTAGTCTAGTTAGTTCAGTTAATTGAAGAATACATTTCTAATGTGAATAAAGTCATTAAATCTCCTAGAAGCCAATTGCCTCTGTTCTAAGGGCACAGTCTACACGGAAATAATAGCAAGTCTTTTTATTATGTGTATCTTTAGCCCCAAGGTAAACTCAGTTGAGAAAGTGAGGATGACAGAGCTCAAACCTATCAGCATTAGTGAAAAAGCAGCTCGGTTCATACATTCTTCTAACAATATATGGGAATACTATCTTCACATAGAAAAAAACCACAATTATTGACGTCATAGCCTCTTGTAATTAGATCAATCATCAGTTGCTTTTACTTATATAGTTACATATCTATAAAAGTATATTTGTGGAGAAGAAAGGTAGAAAAAGGAAAAAAGATACTACATCAGAGAAAACAATATTGTGAGATTGGGATAGAAGGGAACTTAGACAACATCAGTCTTCATTTTACAAAAGAGAAGACTGAGGGCTGGAAAGAATGAGTGAGTGACTTATCCACTGTCACTAGGAAGGATTATAGGAAAAAAAAAACTAAGAGTCAGTGCTGACTCTTAATTTTATGTCACTTTGACTGAGCCACCATACCCAGATATGTGGTCAAACATTCTGCTGGATGTTTCTGTGATGGTGTTTTTAGATGAGATGAACATTTAAATCAGTGGACTTTAAAGCAGATTACCTTCTCTAATGTGAGTACGCCTCCTTCAGTTAGTTGAAGGCTTGAATAGAACAAAAAGACTGACCTCCCCAAAGGAGGAAGGAATTCTGCAGAAGACAGCCTTTGGACTTGAACTGGCTCATCCCTGATCTATAGCCTGCCAGCCCACCCTGCCGATTTAGCAGCTTCCATAATCCCGTGAGCCAATATCTTGAGATAAATCTCTCACACATCTTATTGGTTCTGCTTCTCTGAACTAATAGAGCAATGTAAATTACATGTGCCTACAAGTGAAGAGAATGGGTAAAAACATCAAGGACCTTCCCTTCCAAACTCTTTTTTTTCTTTTTAACTCTTTGGATTGGTCCTGCAAAAACCAGAGCAATAAACATCTTCATGTACTACAAAGAGATGGCATTTCGGTCATGAACTAGCTTTCTCATCTTCTTCTATTATGAAGTGTTCAACTCAGTAGTCTCAACAAACCACATAATTGTAAGGCTGTTCATTTTCTAAGAACTTAGCAAAAATTATCTTCATATTGCAGAGGGGAAGGATCAGTGTTTTTAGCCTGTAGCCGGGTACCCAAATCACATAGGTATATGTGGTTATTCATCCCTCTTGCCTGTCCTATGCTAGTCTCACTGAGCTTGTCTTTGAAGTGTATCTCTAGCTTCACCTTGACCATGACACTTTGTTTTTGGCTACAGCTCAGATGGAACTCTCCCTTCTCAAACTCCTTTTTCACTTTAGCTCTTATGCCCCATCATTTTCTATCTGAGTCACTCAATATAGTGTTTAATCCTATTGTCTTATTCTTTTTTATTTTTTTTTTTTTTTAGTGTCTATTTATTTTTGAGAGAGAGAGAAAGAGACTGAGTGCAAGCAGGGGAGGAACAGAGAGAGAGGAAGATGCAGAATCTGAAGTAGGATCCAGGCTCTGAGCTGTCAGCACAGAGCCTGACACGGGGCTTGAACTCACAAACTGTGAGATCATGACCTGAGCTGAAGTCAGAGGCTTAACCGACTGAGCCACCCAGGCGCCCCTCCTATTGTCTTATTCTTTAAGATGAAAGAGAGACATTAATGCATAGAGAGTGTGCCTAAGTGACTTCATCCTGTAGGAATTGATCATACAAGTCGTGTCATTATGGGACTCAGATTTCAGCAGGAAGCATGATTATAGAAATGTGAACCTGGACTCCACTTCTAGAGAATTTAGGTAAGTAGAGTATAAGATATGAGGAACCCAGAGCTTGGTAGGGGTACCAACATATACTGACATCTCCCTTATCCCAACAGTTGGAGCACCATGTCTTAGTATATAATGGTGCACAGAGTTACAGTCATTTCCCAGGCCTACTCCTGAACAGGGTCTTGAATCTTATACACAGCGGGAAGGACAAAAATAAAAAGCTGGAACATCAAAGGCCCTTGCTTTTTGAAGCAGGAAGATTTTAGAAAAGTGGGAGCATACATCACTGTCAAATTTAGTAGAGTGAGTATGACAGTTTGGCTTCCCAAAGGAGAATAAAAATGGAAATGGAGAACACTTTTAAGGGGCTTCATTCAGTGTTTGGTATAGCAGGCTGACAGAGCAATACTTTTCATAACTGGGCAGACAATTTTCAGTACGGTGCAGATGTAGGGAGCTGCAGTGGTCTCTCTTGAGAGTCCCACTAAAGGCCAGTGGACAACCATGACAGGGTGTGGATGGTGGTGAAGTGGGAGTCATAGGCGGGAGACTTGGAAAGAGGAAGCCATGGTGTGGTCTCCCAGCTAGAGGCAGCATGGAGCTACATCCATTAAGGTAGCAGCACCATTATTGTAGAATCAGTAGTAGCCAATAGGGATTTGGGGTGAATTATGGAATTTGAGGGCCCCTATGGGGGAAAATATGATGTAAACTCAAACAAAAGCAGAAGTGAAGAGTGTTGGTGAAATTCATGACCTGGCCCCATGTGACGTGCAAAAGAGCTCTTGGGGAGGTGAGGCTCTCCAAGGAGTTCTGTACTGTGGATCTTCCCAGCCTTAGTCTGTTCTGTTCTTAAAAACACTCCTTTAAAAGAAAAAGTCTTTTATTTTTTTTTATTTACTTATTTTTTGCAAAAGTCTTTTAAAGCCCAGCACTACCTTCCAGCTCTGTGATTCCAGATGTTTCTAGGGTAGTATTAGATAACAAGCAGCAAAACTTTCATTAGCCCAGGGCTTCATTTTAGAAAAAGACAGCTTTCTGTCTTTACTTCTTTCTGTGTCTCCTTGAGAAAATGAGGCCCGATTAGTGAAGTGCTTCTGGGAGAATTCCACTGTCTTGCATTTAGAATCCCTTTGGGTGGAATTCAGGAAGAAATATGCAGCAGAAACCTCACTCTTCAAAGTGTGCCTTGTTTGCATGATGCTCATATAGATCACTTAGTATCAGTTATCCTATTAACCACAGCTGCTCACTGCACACTCTCTAAATGCCATCCTCACATGCATTTCATAGCATTTGATTGCTGGTTTTGCTGCTTTTCAGTTCTGAAGGGATGCCTATCTCTGACAGAGGCTCAGGCTCTTTATACATTAATGATTGTGGGGCTCGATGTCATGCCAGGAGGAAAGGCACAGGCTATACTTCAAATAGAAACGCGATTAATCTTAAACACATCAAGATGTTAAGTTTTGTCTGGAGACATTACCACATCTTCATTAACATCCTGTTTCCTCTCCAAAATATACTGGAGGTTATGAACTATTCTATAACCCTTAGATATGTAAACTCAGCATTAAAACAATGCCAGTATTCGAGTTTCTAGAGAAAAAAAATTAAGAAAAAGTCTGAGAAATTTTTAAACAACGTAAAACATCTGATTCATTATCATTAGCAAAGCATTTCTCAGGTTTAAGAGCATAAATAATATTGATTATAAAAGTATAGATCTTTTTATATTGCTTAACACTGTGACTTCCATCTTGTTCATACTCCTTTTGCCCCATCATTCACCCTAACGAAGCCAGTTGCCACGTTCTGAGCTGCCGCACGGACCCATGTGGCAAAAAACCAAGGGCAGCCTCTAGCCCACAGCCAAGAAAGAGTTGAAGTCCTCAGTCCAAGAGCCTGCAATGGACTTAATTCTATCAAAACCCATGGAGAAAATTTGCAAGCAGATCCTGCACCAGCAGAATCTTGAGATGATTCTGGTCCTAGCCTATACCTTAAGAGACCTTGACCTTGAGCTAGAGGACTCAGCTGAGTTGTGCTCAGATTTGTGACCCACAGAAACTGTAAGATAATAAATGTTGTTTTAAGCCTCTAAATTTAAGGATTAATTGGATACACAGCAGTAGATAGCTTATACATATTTGATAAAATGTTCTGAGTGGATATTAATCTTCCTCACCCCTAAATGATACCACTCATTTGGGGAGTTAATCATGAATTATCTTGCATTGTTTTCTTAGTGTTAACTGGTCATTTGTTAAATGGTGTTCTGCAGAATCCTAAGGGAGTTGTGCATATGTGTATGAGTATGTGTATGCTTGAGTGTATGCGGTGTGTGTCTATTTAGGAGAAAAGTTTAAATGATGAAGCTAAATGAGCAGGGCTCTGGATCCATTTCCCCTGCCTTAGCTAGAACAATTCCTCCTTTACCTTCTAAGTGTATTAGGATATGACATAATGTTTAATTGGAGAAGAAAGGTGCTGTTTAAAATTTTTTTTAATTATGTACTTAAATATTTCATGTATTCTGTCTTGTACACCACTGAATTTAATTCAGTGTATGCTTTTTAAAGACCAGGAACTATGAGATACTTTAGACAATCTGGAATTTTCCTTCAGATATCCAAATCGAAAGCTTCCAACCTACATCTCTTAAATCCCACTTTGTACAATATACCCCAGTGAAATAAAGCTAGAGAGTCTGTAAATCAGGCAATAGCATTACCACTTTACAACTTAAAATTGTGATTAGCATGACAAATTTAGGGAATAAAATTGATTCTATGCTTGAATGACCATTTAAACTATAAACTAAAAGAATCTCAGAGTTGAAAGAGATCATAAAGGTTATGATCATTGAAAATCCCACCTGGTATATTGACCTCCCTATGAGCCTTTTATGAAATTGCTAGTCTCTTCTTGAAAAACTCCTGTAATACCAAACTAGAGATTTTAAAAACAAGTTAATGAGTTGGACTGAAGAGATTATCCCTGAAAATCCAGAATTTTGGCTCATACATCCTCAATAAGAATTCAGTAAGCTTAATGTAATAGGTAAAGCCACTGCCTGTGGAAGTAAAACATCCTATAACAGGGTACAACACAGTTAGTACATTAATTCATTCATTTGTACTTTTATTTATTATTCTCCACGGCTCATACAAATTTTCAAAAAGGTTGTCTATATTCACCTACTCCTCTCCCCTTTCTCAACCTTCCATGCATTACTCAACACTCTACACTATAGTCATCACTTACACCACTCCACTGAAATTGTTCTTGCTAAGATTAACAATGATTTTATATGACAGTATTTCTTCCTGAAACTCCGTTATACATGTTTCAACACTTAGAAAGCCAAATCAGCAAGATGTACTTTACCAGATACTGAAGGTAAAAGGACATGAGAACCAAACGTAATTCCTAGATGCTCTGTTTTAATAACCTGGTTACCGCCTCTTTTTCTATCTTTATCCCAAGGAAATTTCTAGGAGGCTTGCTTAGATTTCCCCCTCTCCTTAATATCCCTTAGACCCCATTGTGATGATTTCAGGACTCTGTAGAGAAAGAACCAAAAACAAAAGAGAGAGAGAGAGGGAGAGATGTTTGCTGAAGAGAGAGAAAAATTAACAGAAGCTTAAGGAAAGAGAGAGCAGAAGTAAAAGGAGGAGTTTGATTGGGGGTTGAAAGTGAGAAGTGACAGGAGAAAGATCTGGGCATGGCTACGGTAGGCAAGGGACTTGATTAGCAGTTAGAAAAATGAAAAGAATGTTAAGAGGTGTATGTTGTTGGGGCGCCTGGGTGGTTCAGTCTGTTAAGCATCCTACCCAACTTTGGCTCAGGTCACGATCTCACGGTTCGTGGGTTTGAGCCCCACGTCAGGCTCTGCACTGACAGCATGGAGCCTGCTTGGAATTCTCTGTCTGCCTCTCTCTCTCTGCCCCTTCCCCATGCACTCTCTCTCAAAATAAAGAAACTTAAAAAACAAAGTGTGCATTATCAATTGGACCTTCTTTATGTTCTAAAAGAGCACCAAAGAAGATCAAAAGATGAGAATTAAAAATTGTTTTCATCGAGTACACTATATATTCTTTTTATGTCACCTGTGCTGAAACTTGTAGGATCCCAAGACTGATTCAGATAACATATAATTAGTATCCTTATACTAGGGTAAAGGTGCCCCTTTCCTTGGTCCTGTGATTTGAGATTTCCCTACCTTTCCTCTCTGGCCACATCCAATCTTACAGGACAAGAAGTCTGTAGGGCCAATATAATGGACCACACAGAGCCATAACTCCCAAGTTCCAAGTACACTGAACCCTGTAACACTCTCTCCAAATGTCATCACATCTAGTTCCACAGCCCAGATGGTTATTTTTTGTGGTCCCACCTTCCAGAGAGTGGTTGTAACACCTCGTGTGACTCAAGGAGTGGCAAGAGACAATTGTTTGCTGAAGAGAAATAAATGGGTTTTGAATGTGAGGCTCTAGTTATGTGCATGCATGCAAGGCCCTTTGTAATATGGAATGGAAACAGGGATAAAAAGAGAAGGGATGTTGGGCCATCGACTGAAAAGCCAGGAATTGGGGCCAGGGAGTGGAATACCTCATAATACCATTCTAGAATGGACTAAGGAATCCAAGAATTTCAAATTCAAACCTAGGTTGTTATAAAGTTTGGAAGATAGTCTATATTTTACTTGATAGTTTGTCAACTTGTTTTCTAACTTTTAAATATTTAATATTTATCTTTAAAATATTTTAAAGCATTAATAATTTCAATATGACATTTGGGCCTTCATTTCAACCTTTCCTCTGGGTCCTGCAGATGCTAGATGTAGGCTTTTATGTTATTATTATATTTCGAATGGTGTGAGGGGGATGAACAAGATGAGAAAAACATTTGAGGTAGAATTTTATATACATGGAGATGTGAAACAGACTAGCATATTTGTCTAGTTTTACAACCTCTGCCTTTTGATTGATTGTTTAATCCATTCACACTAATGTTGTTATCAACATAGTTATGTTTATATGTGCCATTTTATTTTTTTATTTTCTAAGTGTCTCATATCTTTTTTGTGGCTCTGTTTTTCTTTAACTGCTTCACATGAGGTTAATATTTTCTAATGTATCATAATATTTCTTAAATGATTTTTTTCACTATTTTTGAGGTTTTGGTTTGGGGTTTGAAGTTTTTTTAGTGTTAGCTCTGGAGTTTACCATACACATCTTAATTTATCAGAATTAGTTTCAGATTCATACTAGCTTAATTGTAAGAACACATGGAAACATCTCTCCTATATAGCTCTATTCCATTTTCCCTCTTTTTGTGGTATTATTGTCATACATATTATATCAATTAATTTTACAAACCCAGTAATACAGTGTTCTAATTATTACTTTATCATCTTAGTCATTTTCTTAGCCCATTATAGCTTTGCTCCTACCCACCTCCTTTGTGCTGTTATTGGCAAATGTAGTATATTTCTACATAAGTCCAATAATATAATAGACATATTTTTATATAATTGCTTTATAGATCAGTTTAGAGAAGGAAGGAGAAAATTATCTACTTATGCTGTCTTTCATAATTATAGTTACCTTTACGGGTGCTTTTTATTTTATTTTATTTTATCTTTTGTATGTGTGGATGCAAGATGCCATCTGGAGTCATTTGCATTTAGCCAAAGAAATTTCTAGTATTCCTAATAAGGTGGGTCTATCAACAAGAAATTCTGTTTTGTTTATCCAGGAATGTCTACGTTTCACCTTCATTTTTAAAGACAGCCTTGCTGGATATAGAATTCTTGGTGAACAGATTTGGTGGGACTTTTTGGAGGGGTACTTTGAATATGTTATCCTATTGCCTTCAGGCCTCCATTGTTTCTGCTGGGAGAATCCGCTGTTAACCTTCTTGGGATTCCCATATATAAGTAATAAGTCATTTTTCTTTTGCTGCTTTCAGGATTTTGTCTTTGACTTTTTAGCATTTTTACTGTGATGTATCAGTTTATAGATCCTATTTGAAGTTTGTTTATTCTACTTGGGATCTGTTGAGCTTCTTGAATGTATAGGTTAGTGTTTTTCCAAAAAAAAAAAAAAAAAAAAAAAGAGGGAGTTTTTGACCATTATTTCTTAGAAAAATTTTTTATACCCCTTTCTTTCTCTCTGAATGACGTCATCACCTTAGGAGCCAAGCAGTTGGTGGGAGAGTAGGGGATGGGCAGTAAGTAGCCTGAGGTCTCCTCCGTTTGCTTTTCCTCAAGAGCCAGGGCAAGAGTGATAAAGTCCCTAATATTGTCAGCAGTTCCTTGCCCTAAGTAGAGCCTTCATTCCATGAGCAGTGATTTGGCAGAAGGAAGCCCCATCTGAAATTTAATATCAACAATAGGTACCTGGGGGCAAGGTGGAGAAATGATGATGTCCTGTCCCTCCCAGGAAGAAAGCCCCTTGACTGGGGGCTGGAGTGAGAGAGAACCCTTTGTTCTTTAGACACATCTAAAACAGAATGTCTGCCTCACTGAGCTGAGAGAAGGCAGAAGGGAAGAGTCTTGGCTCAAATATTACAGATTCATGCTTTTCTTACCAAATTTTCCCGAATAAATGTTTCTTCATTTGCTATTTTCCCTTAGAGCCATTTTCAGAGTCCTTAAGATGATTGATTTTTGAAAAGTTTATACCAGTTTCCCTGGGGAACAGGTCTGCAGGGCTCCTGACACTATCATGCCGGATCATCCTGACATATTTGGCCTATTAGGTGATCTACAAGCTGTCTGATGCTGCTGGAACATTCAGAGCATGTGTAGATGAGTCCAGAAATGTAAGAGGCACACATGGAATTTATTCTTTTAGTAATAAATAGCTACTGAGGGTAAGCAAAAGAGGTAAGAACAAATTTGCATTATAGAGCAATGTTTTAAAAAAATTAAAGAAGCTGATGAGAATTTTCAGTGTCCTTTAGCCTTTGTGTGTCTCTCTCTCTACACTAAATTCTGCTGATGTATTAGATCATGATTTAAAAGACAGAAGGAGAAGAATAGAGAAGAAAGACAAGAGATATCTTTGCTGCATTATAAATTAATCCTCTTATTTGAATATTGCGTACTTTGGGAGGGATAGAAAATAAATGATAAAAAAGGAAAAAGGGGACTCAGTTAACTAGCCCAATCTGGCAAATGCTGTGTAGTGTATCTGTCTTGGATAGTCACAGCACACGTTAGCGTATAAAGGTTTATCAGAAGTACTGAAACCGAGAAATTTGCTTAACTTCGTTTATGCATAATTCTCAAACTTACTTATCACTAGGGCCCTTTTTCATGTATCAGCTATAAACTGTTCTCAGTACAAGTCTGTGATGAAATACAGTTTGGAAAATTAATAATATTAAACGATTTTTAAAGGTGAGTGACAAGTATCGAACTCATAAAATATTCATAAAATAAAATAACTCATAAAAATGAAATGGATAATTATGCCTAATATTAATTCTAAGGGATATAAGTTGTATCCCTGGGGAAAATAGCAGAGTAATATACCTTTTGAGCTGTCTCTGAGAAAAGGAAAAAGGAATATACTTGGGACTTTTATTTTGAAAATCGTTAGTAGTATTGTATTAAGTTTTCAGTGTTTGGTGATTAATTTAGTTTTCAAATATGGTCCAGAATTATTCAGTGACTGTAGGGTGAGGTGAGTGCTTGAATGGAATCATTTTACATTAGAAAATGCAATATGACTATGAAGTAATTAGGTGGATTTTATATGTCACAACAAAAGTTAATCCTAAACTTATTTCCAAAGGAGGGATTTTTTTTAAGTCTTTGCAAAATATCATTAGCATTAGCATATTATCTCTTAAAGTAGTTATTTTGAAGGGCAAAGAGCATATTTTGCTCATTTGAAAACTAATGTGGGAGATTTCTGAGTTGAAATAAGAGAGTAAATGTAGACAAGTGTACTCTCCTGATCCTATACCCAAGGAAAACTCACAGAGTATAAAAATTGAAGAAAAAATACTGTAAGATTTATATATAATTTGCTACAATAAAAACTCCTTGCTGAAAAGCATATTTAGCTAAGAAAGTGAAGCTGGAACCTGAAAACCAACATGGGCAACTTATGCTGTAAGAAATCCCAATATTAGAGCCCCTACCTATCCATTAAGTACAATGCTGGAGTGTAGAGTCATGAACTGGCCTAAGTGTCACTGAAGGTTCCAGGTTGATAGCACCGAGAATCATGGAAGGTGAGATTGAGCAAAGGTCATGACCACATGTCATCCTATTGTCTATAACCCAGGCCCTTGGTATAGGGACTGTTGACTAAGAAGGACAGTGAAGAAGTGTCAGGAGATGTTGTGGCTTAAAGCGTTTTGGTGTAAGGAATCTACACTCTTGAATGTCAAAAACTGAAGAAAATTCTATCCACCCAAACAAAGAAATAGCAGAGTTCCTATGTGTGTTCTGAGAAGAAGCTTTGCAATGATCCAAATAACTTTTATCTCTCTCAACCCTAAACTATGCACTTTAGCAGCCAATAGGTACTAAAAATGAGAATATTTTTATTATAATAAAAATGAGTCTAATTCTATTTCTAAGCTGGTATCATGCTTAATCGTCAAACACTTGAAACAAACCTACTGAAAACAGAAACAAACAAACAAACAAATGAAACAAAAACCCAGAAACCAGAAACCATGACCATTATCTCCACTATTACTTAACATTTTCTTGGAAATAATAGCACAACTAGAGAAGATAAAGGATTTAGAAATGTAGAAATTAAAAAGTAGAAAATAAAATCATATTCCTGGAACACTCAAAAGAATCCACTGAAAAACTGTTAGAAATGATGACATTGGGGCGCCTGGGTGGCTCAGTCGGTTAAGCGTCCGACTTCAGCTCAGGTCACGATTTCACGGTCCGTGGGTTCGAGCCCCGCGTCGGGCTCTGTGCTGATAGCTCGGAGCCTGGAGCCTGTTTCAGAATCTGTGTCTCCCTCTCTCTCTGACCCTCCCCCGTTCATGCTCTGTCTCTCTCTATCTCAAAAATAAAAAAATTTAAAAAAACATTAAAAAAAAAAAGAAATGATGACAATTCAATGGGGTGAGTAGTTTGAAAATTAACATGCAGAAACCAATGTCATTCATGTGTGCAAACAATAAGAAATTAGAAAGATGCCATTACAATAGTATCCAAAAAGATGAATTACCTGGGAATAAACATAACAAGATATATATAAAATCAATATGAATAAAACTCCAAAATGCTATATAAGAACATAAAAAGAAGACTTGAACAAATTGAGGGACACATCATGTTAATGAAAAACAATGCTCAATATCACAAACATGTCAGTTTCCCTAAAGTAAATCAAAGTGTAATATAATCCCATTAACAATATGAGTAAGATTTTTAAACTATGTATGTTAATTCTAATGTTAATGTGAGCAAGAAAACTAGAAAGAGAACCCAGGAAAACCCTTGAGACCTCAGAACGTGGTGGAGAACCAGTCTCATCAAGTATCAAAACATGATAAAGCTACCCCAAACAGTGTGGTACTGGCATATAAATATACAGACAGAAATGAGGTTGAAAAGATAGCTCTGACAATGATAAACAAACCACAGGCTGGGAGGAAATATTTGCAAAGCATATCCCTAATAAAGGAGTAGTATATAGAATATATAAAGAAATCTCAGGAAGCAGCAATAAGAAACAGCCTCTCCCCAAAATGGGCAAAAGATTTGAACAGACAGTTTGCCAAAGAAGCTAGAGAGATGGCAAATAAGCACATAAAAAGAGGCACAACAATTGTTAGTCATTAGGGAAATATGCAAATAAAATCACAATGAGATAATGCTATATACCTCTACAGGAATGGCTACAGTTAAAGTCTGACCATACCAAGTGTTAGTAAGAATAAGAAGAAATTAGAGGTACATAGACCACTGGTAGAAATGCTAAATACTATAACCATTTTGGAAAACAGTGTTATAATTTTTTTAAAAGTTAAGTGTATACCTGCCATATGATTAATCTATTCAACTCCTACATATTTACCCAAGAGAAATGAAAACATAAGTCCATACAAGCACTTGTATGTAAATGCTCAAGGCAGCTTTATTTGTAATAGCCCAAAGCTGGAAACAGCACAAAGTTCCATCAACAAGTGAATGGATAAACAAACTGTGATGTGTCAGTATAATGGAGCACAACTCAGAAATAAAAGGAAATGAACTTTTCTACAAAAGTCCTGACTGGTATTTTTTAAAACTATAAAGGTCATAAAAATCATTGTTTTTGATGATGACCTTCTGGATGTTGGCAACTTTTGAATAAAAAATAAAAATAAAATTCAGGGGCCTTAGGTGGCTCAGTCAGTTAAGCGTCTGATTCCTGGTTTAGACTCAGGTCATGATCACATGGTTCATGGGATTCAGCCCCATGTCAGGCTTTGCACTGACAGCTCAGGGCCTGCTTGGGATTCTCTCTCTCTCCCTCCCTCCCCCCCTCTCTCTGTCCCTCCCCGACTTGTGCGCTCTCTCTCTCTCAAAAATAAATAAACATTAAAAAAGAAGAAAGGAAGTTCTCTAGAAGATCAGTGAAAACTCCATTAAGAAATGGTAGAATATGGGGGTGCCTGGGTGGCTCAGTCAGTTGAGCTCCCGACTTCAGCTCAGGTCATAATCTCATGGTTCCTGAGTTTGAGCCCCACAGGAGGCTCACTGCTGTCAGCACAGAGTCAGCTTCGGATCCCCTCTCTCCCCTCCTTCTGCCCCTCCCCAACTCATGCTCTTTCTCTCTCTCTGTCTCTCAAAAATAAACATTAAAAAAAAGAGAGAGAGAACTGGTAGAATACATTTGAAGAAATCACACTGTTTTTGCCCCACACAGAGCCAGTATGGATTTTCCTTGCAAAATATTGTTTGATGACATTATAGACACATCAGGAAGACATGAAAGAGTTTATTATTCACATAATGAAGCTGCTGGGAGACAGAATAGGATCCAAAGCAGTCCTAAATTGGCTTGAGAGTGGGCAGAGTAGGGGAACCAGTTTGGAGTTTTCTCATGGTTGGAGGGAAGACTGGAGTGAGGCTTCCTTTGTGTGGGTTAGGGTTGAGAAGGTTTAAGTCTGTGCTGGTACCAAAAGAGGGAATGCCAGGCTTTCTTATCAGCCTGCCTAGGTGTGGGGGCAGAAGGGGAACAGGAACTGTTGGGGTCTGAAAGCTATTAGCAAACACAAACAAAAAATAGACAAAAACAGCAACATAATAACCTTTATCCACCTGCCTATGTGTCACCATTCACTGGATAAGTCACAAATATCTCAAGCCAAGTTGTTTGGTCCTTTTCCTTCAAACCAGATTTTCCTATACTCACCATGTTATTTCATGATCCACTTGATTACCCAAAACGAGTAACCTGAGAGAAGTCTCACCCTTAATAACTGAGGGGCCCAGGATGAAATTATAAATGGAGGCTCCCAGCCTGAGGCTCACTCTTCTCTCTTCCCGTAAAACAATTAAGTGGGCTAAGGATAGTCTGTACTCTCTTAGGTCATGTTGGGTTCTACTTTTTCTATTTCTCACCTTATCTATTAGGCCTTATAAATTCCACCTCAAAAAGATAGTTCTCGAGTTTCTTGCCTCCTCTCCATATGCCCTTATACAGCTTTAGTTCAGGATCCCAACTTCTCTCATTATAAATATTTCCATGCCCTTCCAATTTCCATGTCATAACCATCCTCCAGACTGCCAATACAGTGACCTTCCTGAAATATAAGTCTGACTATGTTTCCATGCTTAGCATCCACAGTGAGTCACTGTTACTTTTATGATAAAGTCCAAACTCTGGACAATGTTGTTCTATGGTATGACTTTCCTCAACTCACCCCCTTGCTTCTCTCATCTACCCCCTAACCTCAACAGTAGTGAACAATCTAGTTACACTGATAAACTATCAATTCCTGCCTTTTTTGCTTTAGCTCTAATGCTGATGCCCCTGCCTAGCACTGTTCCCAAACTTCCTCTATGCTTGTCTCCATCGACCAAAGTGCTACTGTTCCTTCTAAATATGGTAAAGATGTTTGAAGTCAGAACTGGACATGCACTGGATATCCACCAGTTATTGTGTAACTTTGGGTAAGAAAATTAAAATTTCTAAGTCTCTTTCCTAAAGAAGAAAAAAATATCTACTTCTTAGGATTTCTGTGATTTTTTACATGAGATGATATATATGAAGCACAGTACATGGCACATGGTGGGTCCCTAAGAAATAGTAGCCTTTGTATTAATATATATGTGTGTGTGTGTGTGTGTGTGTGTGCGTGTGTGTGTGTATAATCATATGTATATATGTATATATATATACATATATACATATGTATATATATACACATATATATGTATATACTTATATATATATATATATATATATATATATATATATATATATATAAGTATATACATCCTTGCCTCTATTGCTGCATTACATCCTGATCTTTTATTTTTTGCAATGTATAATAACTGGAAAGTGAGTTGTCTTGTGTAAATGTTCGGTAAGTATTTGTGGCATGAATTGCTCTCCTGTAACTGCAAGTGTGTTTCCAACGATCGACATGCAGTACCGCAGTCCCTTTCTTGCATTGTTTTTACGTTGCTTTTTGTTCGGTGCCTGTAGCTGCTGCCTTCAGGGCCTTTTTCTATTTATGCTCTTGTCTCTTCAGTACTGATGTATTTGGATAAAGATGAAAGCATAAATGTGAATTTTTATCTTATAGATTGTGAAGCACTCTCTTCAGAATTTCTCATGTATGACTTTTTGAAGAACGTGATGATTTTTAGACCCAGGCTGAAAGCCACTTCAGCTTCTCAAAGGATTGACTTAGTCTTAAAAAAATTTTTTTTTGAAGAACCAGTTTTTATACCAATTATTTTAGAGTGAGCAAGACTATGGTTACCAAGAACCTGAATATGATATTTAAGTCCTGACATGGAGCCATAATCAACCAACTGCCAAAAAAATCACTACTTACTATGTGCAAAAATAAGTGCTTAGTATTCCTGCTTAGGGAATAGGCTCCAGAAGTATTCACGAGACATAAATATACATAAAACAATCAGGACAATTAAGTAATAGTTTGTGAATTTCTGTCTTTACCCATTTCAAAGAGGGAAGAAAACAAGATGGACTTGAGTAATCTGAAAAGCTGCATCAAAGAGATCAAACTGACCCCTTGGAACGGTCCCCAAACTAAGTCATAACGTTTATATAGCAGAAAGCGAAAGGAGGATATTTGCTCACTGTCATCAGTGTGAATCAATGAATGGAGAGAAAGCTGAGGGTGGCCTGTAGAGGAGAAGAAGCAGGATGGTTTGACTTAGATGGCTGTGCATTTATGTGTGTCAGCATGGTGGCCGGTGTCTGGCAGCAAAGTTGAGTTGATAGATAGGGTGGAAACAGGAAACAGACAACCTGGAAAATCAGACAGAGGAATGTGAGTCTATGGATTAAGTAACAAAGTTACTAAACTCCTAAGTAAAGCAAAATGAAAAGTGCACCTTCAAAAGATCCACCTCACTGTCTAATGGGGGGAAGCTTAATGCTTTTGGAAGAATAGGCTAAATCTGAAAGACACTTCAAAGGACTATATAGGAGAGGGAAACAAAAAAAGAGGAATTTGAGTTCTCCAGCCTGTGGAAAGGATGTTTCAATTGATACAGTGAATAATGAAGATGGAGAGTTAGGACTGTTTCTTTGTTTTTTTGTTTGTTTGTTTGGTGGTTTGGGTTTTGTTATTGTTTTGGAAAAGGGAACAAACAAACTCAGTTTTAGACAAATTAACTTTGGAATGATGATAGAATAATGAGTAGAAGGGGCACCTGGGTGGCTCAGTCGGTTAAGCATCTGACTGGCTCAGGTCATGATGTCACTGCTTGTGAGTTCAAGCCCTGCAACAGGCTCTGTGCTGACAGCTCAGAGCCCAGAGCCTGCTTTGGGTTCTGTCTCCATCTATCTCTCTGTCCCTGCCCCCCCCCCCCCCCCCCCCGCTCTCTCTCCCTCTCTTTCTCTCTCTCTCTCTCAAAATATAAATAAACATTAAAATAAAAAGAGTAATGAGTGGAAAAACCCGGAAGAGAGTAGTAAGAAATACAATTAAGAACAGAAGTGATGTTATGTCTGGAGATTCATGTTTGGGAAGTTTGAAAGGATGGGTGAGAAGCGATAGCTAACTCCATAAAAGTGAATGAGTGATAAGAGACCTGCTGTTCATTTTGAAGTGGAACAGTTGAAACATCAAGTTCTGTAAACTGATCCTGTGTTTGGTTCCTGTCCTCAAATGACCATTCATAGGTAGTCCAGTGCACACAAGCATCCTCGAAAAGTGACAAGTATTTAAAGCAGACGTGTGAGTGTCCGGAGTTGGGTGGGAATCCATTTCCTGATTTTTTTCTCTTTGAAAATATTATGGAAGAGGTCGGCCCTTACAACCTGCAGAAGTGCAATTGGTAAGGAAACATTCAAGAAGATCCCACTGCACAATGTTTTTTTTTTCAACATATGAAATTTATTGTCAAATTGGTTTCCATACAACACCCAGTGTTCATCCCAAAAGGTGCCCTCTTTAATACCCATCACCTACCCTCCCCTTCCTCCCACCCCCCATCAACCCTCAGTTTGTTCTCAGTTTTTAAGAGTCTCTTATGCTTTGGCTCTCTCCCACTCTAACCTCTTTTTTTTTTCCTTCCCCTCCCCCATGGGTTTCTGTTAAGTTTCTCAGGATCCACATAAGAGTGAAAACACATGGTATCTGTCTTTCTCTGTATGGCTTATTTCACTTAGCATCACACTCTCCAGTTCCATCCACGTTGCTACAAAGGGCCATATTTCATTGTTTCTCATTGCCACGTAGTACTCCATTGTGTATATAAACCACAATTTCTTTATCCATTCATCAGTTGATGGACATTTAGGCTCTTTCCATAATTTGGCTATTGTTGAAAGTGCTTCCCACTGCACAATGGAGTCAAAATGAAGTTTAATACTATCTTGATTCTAGAAAAGGACTTGAATTAGCAATATCCACAAGTCTAATCAATCTCCAAAGAAATACCTTAAATATGTCCTACCACTTTAGCCTAAAACATTCTAAAAATAAAGGCTCATTTCTAAATGCTTTTTAGTATTGCAAAAGTTGAAGGCAAATCAGAAAATCCTGCAAAAATGCCTTTGATGCTGTTAATGAAATGCAAAACAGATGCATTTGTATACAACTACCACAAGTCCTCAACAAATATGGCATTTGTTCTTTTAATAAAACAGGCTTAAAGCGTGCCTTTTGGATTCATTTTAATATCTATGGACTTTAATGTTTGGGACAGAAAGAAATCTCCACGACATAAAGGCAATTTACTGTTTTAAACTTTTCACTGATATAATTGAGAAGAGCTTAGTTTTGAAAAGGTTGTTTGCTATTCGCATTGTACCAACTTTTTACAGTCAGAATAAATGCCAACCATTTATTTTGTTAAATATAAGACCTACAACTTCAGATCCCATGATCGTTCTATAAAATGTCTCTGAATATCTGCTTCATCCCTGTGTCCTCGTTTCCAGACTTCAAGGCATAGCAAGAACTCCAACTAGTCCATGAAGCTTTCCTAAACACCTGTATAGAGTATGTCCCATTATCTCTCCCTTGTTTAAATTTATACAATTTACCATTTAATTTTATTGTGTTCTCATTTAATATGTCATATGTGTTTGTATACATTACATGTATTCATTTGTACAGTTATATGTTTGGATATACACATATATACATATTCATATGTATACACATACTACATGTAAATATAAAGTGTGTAGTATATATAGTATATATACAGTGTGTATATATGACTTTTATATGTATGATGTATACACAAATATATGTCACTTATATATTGTGTCTTATATATATATAAGCTTATATAAAGAATAAGTTACCATTTATTAAGTGCCAGGCACTAATACACATGTAATGTCATTCAGTCCTCTCCATAACCCTATAAATTGGTTATCGATATTATTTCCACTTACATTAGAGGTCACTGAAATTTAAAGAAGCTAAGCAAGTTTCATGCAATTTCACAGCTAGTACTGACTATTGTCATTGGTATTAGATATTCAGGCATAAAAAGGGCACCGGGGTGATCAGTCAGTTAAGCATCTAGCTCTTGGTTTCGGCTCAGGTCATGATCTCATGGTTTAGGAGACAGCACTCTGCATTGGGCTCTACACTGTCAGCGCAGAGCCTGCTTGGGATTCTCCCTCTCTCTCTCTCTCTCTCTCTGCCCCTCCTCCACTCACACACACATGCAAATGCATACATGCAGTCTCCCTCAAATAAATAAATAAACTTAAAAAAAAAAAAAAAAAAGAAATCCAGGCATAGTATGTCTCAGGCAGGCAGGAAGCATACGCTACCCAGACTAGAACAAAAAGTATGGAAAATAAAAAATGTTTCATAATGGATAGCAAAGAGGAACAATCTGAGAACTGTGTGTGCTATAGAAAATCAAAGGGCTACAGTTTTCTGGCAAAGGGTAGCAGCTCATGGTAGCCACTAGTCTTCTCGACAGTGAAATTGCCCTCATCGTCACCCCCAGCAGCCAGGCACAGGGCCTCCCTACTCACCCACTAGCCTCTGTCCTTAACATGTCAAAAGCTACCTGGCGTGTGGAAATCAAGAATTACCAAACTTTTGGCTTCATGGACCAGTTAAATATAGTATTATCAATTTTTTTTTCCAATAAAGATGATAGAAGAAAAAACTTACCATGCGTTAGCATAATTATTTCATAACATAATATATTTTAATATCAGAAAAATGGAAAGGAGTTCATTTTAGGAAAAAGGAGATTATATGTTAAATTGAGAGAATTTAAAATATTTAGGAATTATTTCACCTCGCCTATTTTATTAAATTTTCATTTAGCCTTGGACTGAAAAAAAATCTGTTGCGATTAACATCACTCTGTAGGCAGTTCTAGGGAAGCACTGCTCTAAGCAATGTGGATTCAGATGGCAGTAGGACCAGAATGATGCTCCCCCATGTTACCTGTTCATTTTATGTGTTACCTCTTACAGAGGAGTGCTTGGAAATGTCTTAACTCACAATTGGTAGCCATTTTAGGCAGTCCTTCAAGGGATCACATTTTGTCTTATTAATTCAATCAACAAATGCACGTTCCAGTCATTGTACTTTAGACCAAGGGCCTTTTTAATATACATGTGCGTTTTTGCTTTTAGAGGAGACAAATCATGCCCAAAAAAGCCCCTGGGAGCCACTTAAGGCCATCACCTAGCTCAGTTTGTGTTTCCAAAACCACACTCAGAATTTTTAAGCATGACTGAAAAATCCTCACTGGAGGACCTCCATTTTTTTTTTTTTTTTTTTTTTTTGCTTTTTTATTTTTCAGGTGTAAAATGATGAACTAGAACTGGACTATGTCCAAGAACCGTGGCAATTCTAAAATAATGTGGTTCTATGAACGCACAGGCATCCGAGCTTGATATTTATGATCCTGGTTGGATGCATCTCTGGAAGCACAGCAGTACCGCAGCCAAGTTTAAAAAGAATACCTTCATTAATTAATTTTCCAACACCAGAATACGTGACAAGGGTCCCAGGGAAGACAAACTCAGGCAGAAAATTTAAAACCATAAGAAATTGCAAAGATTGAAGGCCACGCAAATCCTATGGTGGTATTGTGGGTGGGCAGTGCTCCAGAAATTGTCCCCCCCCCCCCGCCCATTTCATATTTCCTTCCCCTTAAGGAAGTCCCCTTTTTCTGTTTGCCCACCTTTGTTCATGGAGGTGGCCTCTTGCCTCTGGCCGTGTTTGCTACTGGTAGCAAAGCTTTAAACCTTCTCCAGTAAAAGGCACACATAACAAACACCGCGTATTATAAAGAAGCATAAATACCCTTCACAAACAGAATGAAAAGGCCCATTCCTCATGTGGAAGACAAGGCATTGTCTTTCTGACAAGCTTTACCTTCGAGCCCGGAGGACACCATTAGAGCACTTTTCCTTTCTTCCCAATAAAACCACTGAGACTGGATCTGCCAACATGATTGTCTCACGGTTGTGGTGCATTAGAGAAATGGAAGGTGTCCCTTGCTCCCTGACACGAGCTTTCACCTTTACTATAGCTTGCAGTGAGGCACAGAAATAAAAGCAGCTGCAAGACGAATTCCAGTTTCCTCTTCAGTCCTTTATTGTGGTCGTATTGTGGGAAAATAAAAACATGTCTTCCATTTTAATATAGGCCAAAGTCTGATGAACTGGAAATAGAGGAAGAACACATATGAGAGAGCTTACGTGTCAGGTGGACCATTTGTGTCTGGCACGTGTTATATTTTCCATTTAACTATATTTAGGGTATTAATTATGGTCCAATGCTGCTTTCCTGCCTGAGGAGCAATGAGAGAAAAAAAAATGCCCAGCGATGTTTTTGAATAGAAAGAGAGTAAAAAGTGGAGCATCTTTTAAAATATGTGGGATTCTTAAAATTACATATGGGGCTACATATGGAAAATAGGACTTGTCTCATATCTGTTCATTCATTTGTAGGAAAACCCACACAGGTACTCGTTTATATTAAATCCCCAAATCCAGGTTGGCAAAGATGCTTTTTGTAGCCCCTTCACCGAGTGACTTACCCAAATAGATAAGAACTTAATCAAAAATTTTTAAAGGTACTATACCTCAAAAAGATGGTTCCTCCGGCACGCAGAACATTCTATCCCTAATGAATCCTATATTTGTGAAGGTTCTTTTATCTCCAATTACTGCTGTGACTCTTCTGTTCTTGAGCCATAGGCAGTATGGCAGGCACTCAAATGAAAAGTTCAGAAGGATATATTGAAGTATATTAAAAATTATGACCTACAAAAGATGACACTGTCACAGAACCATCAGTTTCTGGGGAGTTCTCTGCCATTTTTTAAGTGTGCCAAGAGTTACAACCTGAAGTGTGAACACACAGACAAAAAGAAATCCAAGCTCTTAACGTAGTCGCATTCAGCAGGAATGTCAGTACTGGAAGCTAGACTATTTCTTGAATTCCCTTTATTTTGTCCAACTATCCAACCAGGGATTAATGCTTTAAAACATCATCACCAAAAAATTGTTTAAAAGTCAATTGATACGTAACCAAATGTGTGGGTATTATATTTAGAATCTAGGGATTTGGGTGCGTAGGATAAGGATAAAGTATACCTTACAACTTAGATATTAACTTTATAGCTACTAGTTTAGAAGATAGTATCTCCCTGCATAATAAAATTGCTAATGATTTTGATTTAAGAAGTAAAGTGGCTGCCATTCTGACAGGTAATGAATCTTGCAGTGCAGTTTTAAAGAACAATATAATTGCATAGACATTGCCAAAGCAGTGATGCATTGGGAAACCTTGTCATTTTCCATACATAGAAATAGTCTGAGCCTTTCTTCTTATTTATAAGCCCCTTGGTTTGCTCAGACGCATCCAAAGCCAAATGGCCTTCCGTTGCTTTCTGAACAAAACCATTCTGAAGCAATTAATGAGGTTTTCCCCTCTCTGTTATCCACCTTCTGAGCAAACTAAGATCACTGCTCAATTTCTTCTTACTTTATATGTCTTCAGGCCCCACCACTCCCTGAGTATATTTAAATCATTCCTCCTGAAATATATCTCTTGTGTCTATATCACAAGTAAAGTGAGATTCATGAACTTACAGACAAATGCATATCATCTCAGATTTCGAACAATGGCTACTTTTTGAAATATGAGAAAATTGTCTGGAAGAATTTAATATGGTTTAGTCATGCTGAACTTGCACAGTTTGCAGTTTTTAGTCCTTTCATTTTAACACCGGGTAACTACCAAGTCAATAGCTTGTAGTGCCTCACCTATGATGTGGACATGCCTGTGGAAATCTCTGGAATATTAAAATCACCTGGAAGGATTTTTAAAAAGTAATGCCAGGACCCACCCCAGATCAATTAAATCAGCATCTTTGGTGGGGAAGGGGAGGTAAGATTTGAGGCATTAGTACTTTTACAAAGCTTCCCAGATGAGGGGTGCCTGGGTGGTTCAGTCAGTTGAGTGTCTGACTTCAGCTCAGGTCACGATCTCATGGTTCTCCCAGTCCTGCATCAGGCTCTCTGCTGTCAACACAAAGCCCGTTTTGGTCCTCTGTCCCCCCTCTCTCTTTGCCCCTCCCCTACTCGTGCACGTACACACTCTCCCTCTGGAAAATAAAATAAGCATTAAAATTTTTTTTTCAATAAGGAAAGCTTCCCAGATGATATAAATGTGCAGTTGAGTGCCACTCTTTTAGGATATATAAGGATGTTCGGTTCAGCAATGATTCTCACCATCAAGAAAAGAAATAACGATGCATATTGCTATTTGTTATTATCATTTGGCTAGAAAATCGTAGTGTATTGGAAGAAAGCTTCCTCAGTATGAGGGCAAGGATCATTGTGTCATGAATTCTTCCAATGTATCTATGAAGGATCCTGTTTATCCTCTATTTATAAGTATCCCTTTGTAGACGGCAAAATTCTAAAGGTAGAAGTGCAAGAGGAAGTTTTATCTTGTCATGTCATGAGCCTCCTCCTTCCAGCCTTGAACAAGGCACCTTTCACTAGACCACCTTTGCTAATGGACATCCTAACTCAATACTGTGTGGTAGGCAGAACAATGCCTACAATGCCTACAATGCCTGCAATGCCTACAATGCCTGCAATGCCTACAATGCCTGCAATGCCTACAATGCCTGCAATGCCTACAATGCCGTGAGCATGTCCGTGTCATAATCCCCCAAACCTGTGGATACTTAGCTAGCATGGCAAAGGGAATTTGAAGATGTGATTAAGGATCTTGAAATGAAAAGATTCCCCTGGATTATCCAGGCAACCCCAGTACAATCACAGAGGTCCTTCCCTATACGTGGTCGAAGGTGGCCAGAATCAGAGAGCTACGAAGATACTATGCAGCTGGCTTTGGAGTTTGAAAAAGGGGCCACAAACCAAAGAATGCAGGCAGCCGGCCTCCAGAATCTGTCAGGGGCAAGGAAACAGATTCTTTCCTTGAACTTCTGTAATAAAGGCAGCACTGCCAACACTTGATTTTAGAACTTCTAACCTCTAAAACTATAAGGAAACCAGCTTGTGTTGTTTTTAGGTCACTAAGCTTGTGGTAATTTATTATAACAGTAATGGGAACCTAATATAGACATGTTGAATTACTTCTAACATTGCCCACCCTGAAGATCCCTTCTAGGTCTCTCTAGGTCTAGCTCTCATTCATTTATTTATTCAGAAAACTGAATCAAGCCTTGAACATACACATAAAAACAAGGTCCTTGCTCTCAAGGAGTTCACGGTTGAGTGTGGGTATAGAAACCACCACAAAACAATTTCGTGCGGGACATCAAAGAGGTTTGCAGAGTGCTGTTGTATGGAGTGTCTCATTCAGGCTAGTGAAGTTGTAAAAGTTTGCTTGGGGAGATGATACCTGATCTGTTTCTTAAAGCATGAGCAGTGGAAACATTAGGGGAAGGTGAATGAGGTGGGAAAGCTGGACTGTTATAGGTAAGAAATATTAAGTAGAAGGTATCAGTAAAGAATTAATTATGTGTGGGCAAAGGGTTAAAGTAATTAGTATGTAAGGCTGTGTAGTCTAGGGAAGGGGTGTGACTACATAGTATGTATCATTGGAGCTCAGGTGCAAATTAAGCAATGTTGAAATATGAGACATTCAAGCTGCACATCCATTCAACGATGCAATCATTTAGCAATTTTACTTAAATTTCTCACGGGCAGACAGTACACACATTTTACTTAAAGAGTGAATCACCAGGTAGCCTGGGTGGCTCAGTCGGTTGAGCATCCAGCTTCGGCTCTGGTCACGATCTCACAGCTCATGGGTTCGAGCCCCACGTCGGGCTCTGTGCTGACAGCTCAGAGCCTGGAGCCTGCTTCAGATTCTGTGTCTCCCTCTCTCTCTGCCCCTAACCCACTCTCATTCTGTCTCTGTCTCTCTCAAAAATAAAACATTAAAATAAAAACATTAAGAATAAACATCAAAAAAAAGAGAGTGAATCGCCAAATAAAAAGGTACTCCAGGAACACCCTGATTTAGTTGTCACCTGATATTTTGATTCTCATGCAAATTAGCCTTCCTATAGACCTAATTTCCTAGGTTTCCAGATGCATTCAAGTAGAACTGGCTTTAAATTAGACACAAACTGAGAAAACGGAAAATCCTGTTGCGCTCTATATGTGCCCGGTCTGATTTCATCTGCTGTTGTAAAGAGTGAATGCCTCTTGAATCATATGGCCAGAGTAGAAATACTACCCAACTCCCACTCCATTCTTGTCAGAAAATTAGTAATGGGAGTAATAGCAGGGACAGAATTCTGCAACAATAACCAATTCAGCGTCTCTAGTAGAGGAACAAGATTCAGGTTGCATGTGTGTGTGTAACCTTGCTCCCACTGTCTCAGGAGTGTGTCTCCCAGATTGTCGCCCATTTTCTCTTTCCTCCAGCTTACCTGTCTTCTGCTGCTAGGCCCAGGTTAGAATCAAACGTGCTGCTGGAATAGGAGTTAACAGTGGTCCACACTAGATTGCCCCAGAGTCTCATGCTGAATCCTGAAGGTGATTATTTATATAACCAACGATTATCAGCATCTCCCACCTTCCTTTCCTTCATTACCATACTTTTTTTGTGTACTTCTCCCCTGAGGGATATTTGAAAGAAAAACATGGGTCTTACACTTTCAGCCATCTGCATTCAGCTTAAGATACAGTTAGTAAGTCCTCATTAAAAATTTGTTCACGTAACTAATCCAGAGTCCTCCGAGGTGGAGGTTTAGATGGATCTTGATGACAAGGCATTAGGCCTAGAAAGAAATTTCATGCCCACTCTAGTGAACTAAGATTTGAGTCAGTTGTAGGGTTTGTGCTTTAACCTTTAAAAAATTGTCTTTGTAGCATTTGGACTTCTTAGACAAAAACTAACTTGGCACCTGATTCCTTTATAGCAAAGATCCTCATCACAGCCTCCTTCTGGAAAAAATCCTGAAGCATAAGTTTGCCTGTCGTGCATGAATCTGATTTTCCTAATACTGAGATATTACGATTGAGCAAAATATCTTCTGACCACATGGCTGTTATGCTGACATAGCTAAAGTTTCTGAGAGGGAATATAGGAAACAGTCAAGTCACTTTCAATGGGGCTGATGATTTTCTTGTTTCCTCCCTCTTGCTGATGATGGCACTTAGGAGCCTCAGGGAATTAGAAAATAGATGTAACCAGAGACTGCTAATTATTTTTTTAATGTTTATTTATATTTGAGAGAGAGAAAGAGAATGCCTGAGTGGGGGAGGGGCAGAGAGAGATGGGGGCAGAATCTGAAGCAGGCTTCAGGCTCTGAGCCATCAGCACTGAGCCCAGTGTGGGTGTTGAACTCAAACCATGAGATCGCGACCTGAGCCAAAGTCGGACGCTTAACGTCCCCAGGTGCCCCCAGGGACTGCTGTTATTGATACCAATTTGTTAACTCAGAATCTTAGGTCCCCACAATACTTTAGAAATCATTTTGTCCCACTCATTCATTTTATAGATGATGAAACCAAGACTCAGACAGGTTAACTGACTTGTCCAAGTGTCTCCATCTTGGAGTTGTAGATCTAGGACTTGATGTGGGTCGACCCCTCTCCAGAAATTCTCAGTTCACCAAAACTATATATTTAAGGGATATTTTATGTTCCTGGTATGAAACTAATAAGGTGACTATGGGCTGGTTCTTAACCCATGTGTTCCAATTACCTACTTACTACTGTGTAAGAAACTACTCCAAAACTTAGTAGCTCCATTCTTTATCACTCATGGCCCCATAGGTTCATATGCTCAGCTTGTGGTCCCTCTTAGCACCTGAGGCTGGAGTCCAGTCTGGAGATTTCTTCACTCGCACCTGGTACCTAGGCCATACGTAGGCAGGTCCGGCATCTGCTTCTCTCCATGTACCGAGCTTGGGCTCCCTCACAATATGGAGTCTTAGGGTTGCACTTCTTGCATGGAAGTCCTCTTCCACCGGAATGAATGATCCACAAGATCAAGGCAAAAGCTACAAGGCTTTCTCTAATCTCAGAAATCCAGGAATACTGCTTTTCATGCATTTTCTCTTGTTTTCTATTAGTCAAGCAATAGATTCTTCCCAGATTCAATTTTTCAATGGGAGGAGTAGCAAAGAATCTGTGGCCATGTTTAAACTACTTATTTTTGGGGCCCCTGGGTGGCGCAGTCGGTTAAGCGTCCGACTTCAGCCAGGTCACGATCTCGCGGTCTGTGAATTCGAGCCCCGCGTCGGGCTCTGGGCTGATAGCTCAGAGCCTGGAGCCTGTTTCCGATTCTGTGTCTCCCTCTCTCTCTGCCCCTCCCCCGTTCATGCTCTGTCTCTCTCTGTCCCAAAAATAAATAAACGTTGGAAAAAAAAAATTTTTTTTAAATAAATAAAAAAAAATAAACTACTTATTTTTACATATATTTTATATATATAATTTTACCTATGAATGCCTTATTTTACCTAGAATTTTATTTTATTTTATTTTAAATGTTTTGTTTATTTATTTTGAGACAGAGAGAGGCAAAGAGAGAGAAGGAGAGAGAATCCCAAGCAAGCTCCACACTGTCAGTGCAGAGCCCAGCGTGGGGCTCAATCTCACGAACCGTGAGATCATGACCTGAGCGAAAATCAAGAGTCAGATGCTTAACCGACTGAGGCACCCAGGTGACCCTAGAATTTTAAATCCCTGGAATGGTAAAATGCAATCTCTATTCAGGAAAAAGTAGAAGAAATCATAGTTTTTCTATATAGGGGGAATATTTTCTACCCCAAAATGATCCAAGGACCACTCTGAATGATTGCCCCCAATGCTGCTAACTTGTTTATCTTGATTTCTGCAGATAAGTTTCCATCTTCTTAGACAAAGTTTATCAAAGTTTTTTAAATGGATTCCTTCCCTCTCATAATTATAATTATAGACCCATTAGCTAACTAGACATTTAATGTAAAATATATGCTATTTCCCCTTTGATAAATTAAAAACTAAGGCTTCCCCAGTCAATGGACTGCACTGAGAGCTGACACATTACAGGTATAGTACTTCTTCTATTAAAATATGTTATATTCTTAACATCTCATAGAAAATCTGGAACAAACACAAAAAGCTAGGTTGACACATTTTGTTTTCTGTGAAGTATAAATTATATATATATGTAAGGCCTACAAGTAAAAGATAAAAATATAAGTGTTTTTATTTCATTGATAGGAATATATGTCTTTTATTTTTTACTCTCTTTTTTATCGACCAAGACCATAAATGATTTCTGTAATAAAACAATTTTTAAAAACTTTTAAAAGAAGGGTTATGGACAAATTTTCGGAAAAAAAGAAATTTCTGGCAAATTCTCTCCCTGCTGCAGTCAATACCATAGATCCAGGCCCTATGAGGATCCTTCACTGATTGTCTTAGAACCCAACACTTCCAAACCTGAGCTCATTAAATCTCCCTGAAACTTCTTCCTCCACCTCCAATTCTTTTTCCTCTTCCTTTCCTGCATCCCAATGGCCGTGAACTATACCACTAGCCACCCATTTTCCTAAGGAAGACACAGTTCTCTGTATCCTACCCTCTTGTCTTTCATTCCTAGCCCCCAAATAGTGGATTTTATCTGCAAAATAACTTTCAACTCTATCCATTTCTTTCCATTTCTAACATCTCCAGGCCACTTCAAGATAGGGTCATCTGCCATATATATTTCTGTAGTTGTGTCCCCGTATCTTTTGAACTTGCCCCATTTCAACTGCAAGCAGTAGTCAAATTGGTTTCTTAAGACGGAAACCAGGACACCTCACACCCCTGCTTGAAATATTTAATGGCTGCTCATGCCCTTTGGGATAAATTCCAAATCCCTAAGGTGGTTTGCCAGGTTCTATGTAATCTGGTTTCTTCCTCATCTTCTAGCTCATCTCTAGCATCTCTTTCATCCTCTCTAGATCCAGTCATGATAAAGAGTTTTTATGAAATCTCTTCTTTTTCCTTTTCTAAAGGATATTGTTATTCACCCTTCAAGCTGCATTTTATTATTAGTCATAATAAGAGTAATAATGATGGTTACCATTTATTGTGCACTTTATGTGCCTGGCACTATACATAATTTTGTTGTTGTTGTTTGCACAGCAGATCCGTAAGGGAGTATATTAGTTGAAATTTTAAGATGAGGATACTGAGGTTAAATAATGTAAAATAAGTTGTTTATTACAAATTTCTTGCCTCTGAGCCATCATCTTCCAGGCCCACCAGGACCTGGGTCGGGTCTCTGTTCTGATGCTCCACGTGAACTGTGCCCAGTTGTGGCACTTCTCAAGCTACTCTTTTTTTCTATTTGCTGTTTTTGTTTCCTTTGCTAAAATTTCCTTACATTCAAACAACAAATCTATCCCATACTGTATTCTCTATGCTAGCACCTGTCACAATGGCTGACACAGAAGGCATTCAGAAAGGTATTTATTCAATTGATAAAATAATAAATGTTCTTTTCTCTGAAGTTTGCCCAGATTCTCAAATGGTAGAAACTATCAGATTTCATTATTTATTAACCTTCATCTGTCCCCCCACCCCAAGATGTCAAGGTTTTGTGTAATGAAAAAAGAAAAATCTTTTCAGCCAAATGTTGGGAATGCCCTGCTCTTTACTTCACTCCTTAATTCAGAAAGATTAAAAAGATGAATTTGATCCATAAAAATACTAACTGCAAAAAGAAAGAAAGAAAAAGAAAAACACATTAAAACCAAAGCTGCTATTTTGAAATTTGTTTAAATTATAAAATAGCTGAATTCTGCACAAGCTATGCTGATAAAACAAAAGCCCCTTGTTCTTTTCCTCTGTGTCACTTGCAACTCTTGCATTATTTAGTGAAAAAGAATCTTCTCACCAGCTTGAGCCAAGTAACTTGCACTCACTGAACAAAATTGAAAAAGGTGGGAGTAACATTTCATCCATAATTTCAGTATATACTATAGGATAGAGACCTGCACAATCCGATCATGTAACAAGACCAGAGTTCTGGTTCTAGTATTACAAACTCTTCCCTGCTTAATTATGCAAACACAAGCCATTTAACCTCTTGATGTTTGTTTTGTTTTAAATAGAATGTGACACATTATCCTATCCGCCTCTGTGTTAAGATTGTAAATTAAATACAAAGTTGGAAGTGCTTTTAAAATTGTTTAAGAACAATAAGGAGGTGTACATTTTAGTGATGGTAACTTTATTCAAGTATTAGTTTATTTAGGTAGAGTCATAAAGAATGTACCACATTTCCTATTATTAAGGGTCTGTTAATCATTTTAGTGATTTAAACAAATTTAAATGTAAGTACTCACAAAATAAAATTTTAAGGTGAATTTTACATTCAATATATGACCTTTTCTGAAATACCCTCTTTTTTTTTTGTTATTAACAAAAACAAAACAAAACAAAAAGAATCATCGCCATCTTGCCAAAATGCAGGTATCACTTAGGTCAATTTATATTTTGCTTAAATACAATTTTTATTTTTTTTTTATGGTCAATTCATAATACTTTATTTTTATTTATTTATTTATTACTTATTTATTTATTTTTTAAATATATGAAATTTATTGTCAAATTGGTTTCCATACAACACCAAGTGCTCATCCCAACAGGTGCCCTCCTCAATACCCATCACCCACCCCCTCACCCCCGCTCTCTCCCACCCCCCATAAACCCTCAGTTTGTGCTTAGTTTTTTAGAGTCTCTTATGCTTTGGCTCTCTCCCACTCTAACCTCTTTTTTTTTTTCCTTCCCCTCCCCGATGGGTTCCTGTTAAGTTTCTCAGGATCCACATAAGAGTGAACACATATGGTATCTGTCTTTCTCTGTATGGCTTATTTCACTTAGCATCACACTCTCCAGTTCCATCCACGTTGCTACAAAGGGCCATATTTCATTCTTTCTCATTGCCACGTAGTACTCCATTGTGTATATAAACCACAATTTCTTTATCCATTCATCAGTGGATGGACATTTAGGCTCTTTCCATAATTTGGCTATTGTTGAGAGTGCTGCTATAAACATTGGGGTACAAGTGCCCCTATGCATCAGCACTCCTCGATCCCTTGGGTCAATTCCTAGCAGTGCTACTGCTGGGTCATAGGGTAGGTCTATTTTTAATTTTTTGAGGAACCTCCACACTGTTTTCCAGAGTGGCTGTTTTTAAAATAGTAAGCCATGACTCTCACACAAACATAAAGATTTCATTTAACTCATTAATTTGTGAGGAAACTAATAAGATATTAGAACCAGTTTAAAGTGAATTTGGAAAGCAGACATATATGTATAAGGTCCATTACAAATACTGAAACATTGCTAATAAATACCAAGCAATTTAAAATCCTATAACGTAATAAAATGTAAAGCTTGTAGTCTTTTCTACAGAGTATAAATCACCGCAGATGAAAATAATTTGCATTACTCTCAGTTTCCTACAACTTAGCATTTTACCTCTGCAAAGTCATAAATCACTCTAGTGGCTGGAGAGACAGTCAGAGATGCACATCTCTACATATGCACGGGGAAATTAGATAACTCCCCAGAGAGCATGCCATAACACCTAGCAATCTCCTGTAAGGATACCCACGGGCATTTTGCCCACTTCCAAGTCTGACGACTTTTCCTGAAAATAACTATGGAAATAAAATACAGAAAGGTGTGGCTGGTAGGAGCCCTTTCCTCCTTAACATATTTTTGTTCTTAAATACTCACACGCTGAAATCTAAGCGATTACCAAGTTAGAATCTTTAGTTGCTTCAGGATACACACCCTTCCCCTCAAATTTTTAGAACTAGAAAAATGCTGGAGGAACTAATTATTGTGTAAGTCTCTATAATGACACCATCTTTAAGATATCTGTAACTGGAACTTTCAGAGAAATAGCTCATAAAATCAATCTCAGTCAATCATAGGACATCATTTAAAATCAAGATTTTGCTGCTGTTTGATTTGCGTTCTATTTTTTACATATCCTGTGTTGTAATGTAATTTGAGTTTGGTTTTACATCTGCTTTTCCTTGGATCTCCCCTGCCATGTAATCTGTGGTTACATTTAAGCAACATCAATAATTTCAGTTCCATTTGTGTTACCTCAAACTGCACAATTAATTGGTTTGCTTTCTCTCCTGGTGGAAAGTAAGCTCCATGCAACAGAACCATCCTCTTATTCATCAATGCCCCACCCCTCGTCTGCCCTAGAATCTTATGAAAAGCAAAAATACAGAATTGACTTTAATTATTCTACTTTCTTTCATTAAATATTATTCAGTATTTTAACTTAGCATTTTCGTCATCATGTATATATGCAACTTATAAATGAATACACATAAAGTTAAGCGTATTAAAATAACTTTAATTCTATACTTTTCCATTGAGAAGATCAGCTGTGATGCTCAGCCATTGAAATATCGTATTTTTTTCAATTATCCTCCTCTATGTTTAATAGATTGACAAAAATCACTTATTTATTGTATAATTTTCTAACAGGTGAGAAAATAAATGCATTACTGAAAAATAATGACATTTAATATCCTAGTTTTTTTTCCTTTTTCAGAAGTTAGCCAAAAAAGAAACAAAATATCTATATATAGAAAGAGAAAACAAAGATTTTTTTTTGTTTTTTATTACACGTAAAGAATTCTCTGGAATCAGAGTAAAGTTAGGTCAAGACTTTAAAGTGTTACATGCTGTATATTATGAATTTTAAACTCATAATGACAATGCTTAATTAGATAACCTGGAAAGTGGATAATTTTCTGGAAACAAATATTCTTCATGATTCAAGCTTGAATCATGAAGAAGTAGAAAATGTGAACACACCAGTAATGAGTAAGGAAATTGAATCAGTAATCAAAAACCTCCCAACAGAGGAAAGTCCAGGATCAGATGGCTTCATATATTTTCACATTTATTTTGGTCATGTTTAATATGGGATTCTTTGTCAAAATGTCTGTTTGTTCTAACATGATATAGGTAAAATCTCTAGTTTAGCTCCTTAGGCTGTACTCATGGAGTACTGTACCTCGTAGTTCTGGGAAGTGGAGCTTGGGGGACGTGGAGACAAAAAAGCTCTTCTGAAGTGAAGCTATATGAAACTTTTGCTGATGGAACTTGGATCTCTCCTCTCTGGGATGGGTGGAATGTCCAGGATATCTTGGCGTTCAAATCTTTCCCCAAAGAACTGTGGAGTATTTCATGAAAGGGCTTTAGCTCTCATTGTTTATTTATATCTCCTCGCCAACATTTCTGCTCTCCCTCATCTGAAATGGGGAAACAGTGAAGAAACCACCATAGTGACTTTTCTGCAATTATCAGATTATTTGAGAGTGTTTTTACGATGCTGTCAACTCACCTGTGCTGCTTCTAGCATGTGGTAATGGAAGTGGGGCTAGGAATCTCCCCCGAATCCTTTGATCCTGTCCTCCCTACTACCCCTTGAGGTTTAGGATATGTAGTATGACTTCCTCTGTTTTGTCATTGCTGGTGAATTTTCTATTCATTTTCACTATTTTCAGGTGTTTTTTTATTTCGTTAGATATTGTGTGTGTGTGTGTGTGTGTGTGTGTGTGTGTAAAGAACATTAAACACCAAGATTTCCGTAACGGTTAATAAAAGGAAATCCATTGTCTATTTCCTATCCCACCTCAAGGATCTGTCAGAATGTTAATATATACATATATATTATGTATATATGTATATGTAATATATACATATATATATTCCTCGTTTTTTCAAATAATTATACATTTTGAGAATAATTTGGAGAAGATAGAAGGAAAATAAATATGTCAATATAATCAGAAAAGGAAGGAAATGGTTTCTTGACATGAGCTTAGTTTTAGGCATAGAGAGGAAAAAAGGGCACTCTTTCAGAATGTGTTGCTTGAGGCACTTCACAAGTAGGAAAAACTCACCAAATATCTGCTTATTGATTAAAACCCCAAACTAAATTCCTGACACTCTACAGAGGCTGAAACTCAAAATATCCTAATTATAATTTGCAAGTCACTGAAAAATATTTATGTTGCAAATAGCCTTGTATTCACATGACACAGAAGCTATTCTACCCACTTATTATTATTGGAATTTTTCTGTGGCCCTGGGCATGCTTGCCACTTCCTATTCATCACAGCAACTAAATAATAAACCTGTTCCCTGCAGTTCATCAAAAAAGTGCTGGCTACGTTCAGGAGTGAGAGACAGAGATGATGGTGATGGTGGTTATTAATAATAATTAATTATTTATACGGTGCTGACAGAGGTCTCATTGATGGAGAAGGCACAGAGTCAGAGGCAGACTCTTCTCTGCCTTGAGGACTGAATTCTAAGAGAGAAGCAATTCAGATGTGAAATAAGCCTTGTCAAGCAAAGGTTGCAGCCTATCATTTCAAAAATTCTTTGGCATAAATTTTATTCTAAAAAGTTAATGAGAGGTGTGCCTGGGTGGCTCAGTCAGTTAAGCCCCCAACTTAGGCTCAGGCCGTCATCTCACGGTTTGTGGGTTCAAGCCCCACGTCTGGCTCTGTGCTGACAGCTCAGAGCCTGGAGCCCACTTCAGTTTCTGTGTGTGTGTATGTCTCTCTCTCTGCCCCTCCCCGGCTCATGCTCTGCCTCTCTCTCTCAAAAATAAATAAACATTAAAAAAATTTAAAAATAAAATAACAAAAAGTTAATGAGATTATATTCTATGCTAGTGACAAATGACCTTCCATATTATACGAGTGTAGATACAATACAGTGTATCCTCTTCTTTCTCTTTGCCTCAATTTTGTGAAAGCAACAACTTAAAACGTGAATAGCTATACTAAATCATACAATTCTTTTGACTAGAATGTTAAAGATGTAGTTTGGTGGGGCGCGTGGGTGGCTCAGTCGGTTGGGCGTCCGACTTCGGCTCAGGTCACGGTCTCACGGTTTGTGAGTTCGAGCCCCGCATCAGGCTCTGTGCTGACAGCTCAGAGCCTGAAGCCTGCTTCGGATTCTGTGTCTCCTTCTCTCTCTGCCCCTCCCCAACTTGCGCTCTGTCTCTCTATATCTCTCAAAAAATAAATAAATGTAAAAAAAACAAAAGAGGTAGTTTGGTTATAATTTTTCTTTCTTACTTCATTTTTAGCTATAATGAGGGTGGGTTTCATTAAACACACTTAATAAGACTGAGGCAAATGCTAGATGCAAGTAGGCTGGAAAGAGTATTCCAGCATGTTTTTCATTAGCAATGTCTACTCCAATGATGGATGACAGGAAATTTAGAAGCCATGACCTCCCAGAACCTTTGGGGACAACAGTACTCTCCAAAGAAGACTCAGGGACCTACACACCTAGATTTCTTAGGAAATACTCTTTAGGTCTAAACTGTTGCCTGGCTAAGTTACTCCTGAATAAGTAAATAATTCTTTTTTTAAATGTTTATTTATTTTTGAGAGAGAGTGAGCAAGCTGGGAGGAGGACAGAGGATAGAGGATCCGAAGTGGGCTCTGAGCTGACAGCAGTGAGCCCGATGCAAGGCTTGAACTCACCAACTGTGAGATCATGACCTGAGCTGATCAGCTGACTGAGTCGGATCAACTGAGTCGGATCAACTGAGTCGGATGCTCCTCAGTCACCCAGGAACCCCTAAACAAGCAATTCTTACAGCCGTTTTAGAACTTTGGGATGTGCAATTGGAATGTGCAACGGGCAATACAAAAGCAGGCAGCCATCTTTCACAATCCTGCTTCATTCCCCTGGAGTAGATAGGAAATGTGCAGAGAGGGCTTTAAACACTACTGTCCAGTTAGAGAAGCTCTCATCTCTCAAACTGAAACTAAGACCCTATTCTATGGTTGGTCTTTTTAGGCTTCTTGGTCCAAATATATTTTTTTCCTAATATTTATAACTGTGGTAAAATATACATAACAAATTTTACCATCTGAAACTATTTTTGCATATATATTTCCATAACATTAAATGCATGTATAATGTTGTGCAAACATCATCACCACCCACTTCCAGAACTCTCTGCATCTTGTAAACTGCAGCTCTGTACCCATTAAACACTAACTCCTCATTCCTCTCCTCAGCCCCTGGCAACCACTATTCTATTTCCTGTGCCTATGATTTTGACTATTCTAAGTACCCGAGATAAGTGGATCTTACAACATTTGTGCTTTTGTGGCTGGCTTATTTCACTTCGCATAACTTACTCAACGTTCATCCATGTTGTACCAAATGTCAGAATTCCCTTTGTTTTTTGGACTGAAAAATATTCCAGTGTATGAATCTAACACATTTTGTTTGTCCATTCATCCATTGATAGACACTTGAGTTTTTTCCATGTTTTAGCTATCACGAATAGTGTTGCCATGAACATGGCTGTGCAAATATCCCTTCCAAACCTTTTCAGTTCTTTGGGTATATACTCAGAAGTGGAATTTCTGGGTAAGATGGTAGTTCTATTTTTAATTTTTTGAGGAACTGCTAGACAGTTTTCCACAGCAACTGTCCCATTTTACATTTCCACCAACAGTGCGTAAATAAACTTTTCTCCATATCCTTCCCAGTGCTTGTTATTTCTCATCTTTTTTTCCTTTACAGTTAGAGAGGTTTTTTTGTCTTATTTAAGAAGGTATCCCACCTACACCTGCTTTATAAAGATAGTCAACTTCTTTTCCCCCAAAACTTTTATTTATTTGTTTGTTTGTTTGTTTGTTTGTTTAAGTTTCAGGAGTAGAATTTAGTGATTCATTACTTACATATAACGCCCAGTGCTCATCACGAGTGCCCTCCTTAATACCCATGTAACCCACACACCCCCGCCGCCCTCTCCAAAACTTCAAGCCTTGCTTTCGATACTCCAGTTTTTAACATATTTTGTGTTTAGACTTTGAATGCTCTGAAATAAGAATCCAAATTCATTTTCTCCACATGGATACTAAGTTTTCCAGCTATGCTTACTGAAATATCCTTCCTTCCCTCACAGATTTGCCAGACTACTCCTACTATATATCAAAGTTTTATATGTATGTGGTTCTATTAAAAGAAATGGTCAGTTTCTTGATGCCTTCACTAGTTTTATACTATCTTAATTACCACAGTGTTACAATAAATCTTTGTATCTATCATGAGAAGTCCTTCTTCTTCCTCTTCCTCTTCCTCCAGGAATTAGACACGGAATGATGATCTGTCAAATGATCACTTCCCTAAGGGCTGGGCACAGGGCTAATGAATCCAAGCTTGTGTTATCAGAATTGTAAAGAGACAAAGTCTTCTAGGATTACAATCTCTACATCCAGACACTTGTCTTTCTAATGGCTGTCAGCTGACACATGAGGTGAAGAGAGGAGTGACTTAACTAAAGCCTACTTTCATTATTAACAGTATTATATGGAGCTGTCAGCAGCGATGTCTCTGGGCTAGATATTAGCACATTATCACAGCACAGCCTGAAGTTTTGAGCAGTTATTGGTTACTGAGTGTTGGGCAAGGCCTGGAAGAAGACAGTCTGGATGTCCCCCCAGGCACAATTTCTTGGTGTATTCTCAAGTCTCTAAGAAAATTTGATTGACTGTCAGTGTGTGAAGAATCAGTGCAGGTGAACAGTTTCTGAGAAAGAAAATACGAATTTTTCTCCCTTACAGTTTATAAGTGTATTTCAGAACCCTAAAAAGAAAAAGAAGAGTGAAAATGTTCATTTTCCCAGAGTTTGATTTCTTTCAAGCGTCGAGGCTGCAGACCTGCAACAATTTACAACTGAACTAACATCTTTAATGTGTGAACTTGAGGCATCTGAAGACACAACACATGCTCCAGATAAACGCCCTCCGAGACAAGCATGTCATTTGGAAGACTTTCCCCATGAATAACATTACTGACACATGCCCTGACAAAGTCTGTCACATGTTTTCATTTTCAAGTGAAAGAGAAAACCATCTGGTACCCAGAGTAAAGAGTCTCAGGTCACTAAAAGAGAAACCCAGTATTCTATTCCAACTGATACTTAAGCAGATTCCAAGAAAAAGGGTCAATCTTTGATCACTAGAGTAATTTTCCACCCAAGTTATCAGAATTTTGATAGAAATGTTCTCTAAGACATGAGATGCTCTGTTGATCTGGGGTAACTTAAAACAGAGAACTATTTTCAGTAGTCTGTTAAGTAGGTAACACAGAAACCTGCCTTCATCTGGAGGCTGGTAAAGTGGATGTGGAGATTTATACATTCATTGATTCAGGGTTAAGCTTTAGCAACAAAAAAATTCACGGTCCTTCCCTCAGAGATCTTACAAAACAGCAAGAGAAATACACAAAGAAATCATTAAAAACAATGTAGAGGGGTGCCTGAGTGGCTCAATAGGTTAAGCGTCTGACTTCTGCTCAGGTCATGATCTCATGGTTTGTGAGTTCAAGCCCCACCTCCGACTCCATGCTGATGGTGTGGAGCCTGCTTGGGATTCTTTCTCCTTCCTTTTCTCTGCCTCTTGTGCATGTTCTCTGTCTCTGTCTCTCTCTAAATTAATAAACTTAAAATAAATAAATAAATAAATAAATAAATAAATAAATAAATAAAAACAAGGTTGAGGGGCACCAGGGTGGCTCAGTCGGTTAAGTGTCTAACTCGCTTTTGGCTTAGGTCATGATGTCATGACTCATGAGATCAAGCCCCACACCGGACTGTGTGCTAATGGCACAGAGCCTCCTTGGGATTCTCTCCCTCTCTCTTTCTCTCTCTCTGCTCCTCCCCTGCTTGCATTCTATCTTTCTCTCTCTCTCAACATAAATAAACATTAAAAAAAAACAATGTTGAAAGAGATAGAAAGGTCTACACAGAGGAAAATAAAGGGAAGGAACACCTCACCTGGCTGGGTATCCAAAGATGGCCTCTGGGACCAGGAATAAAGATTCACTCCACACAGTTACTTATCAGTTAGTAAATGTTCACAACAACCCATAAAAAGTTATGCCACTTTCCAGATGATTTTTTGTCTGTTTCTTAATACTCTCTTACATCTAAAACCACACTAAATAAATATGCTTTGAGACGTAGTAGTTTAAAATTATAATTCCAGGAAAAGACACATATGTTTACTTAACATTCAAGTCTGTAGTCAGAAACAATCATGTGGAACAAATTTAAATTGTGTGCCATATTTAGATAAACTCAAAACCTTTTTCTATGGGTATGTAAGTAAAGTGAGTGGAATGAAAAGGTGAGATTTTCTGTGACGTTTCATAGAAAAAGGTGCACATGGAGTGTTCCCAAAGTCTTCATATTTTTTATTTTTTTAAGTAGGTTCCCTGCCCAGGGTGGGGTCAAATGAAGGACTTGAAATCATGAGCCTGAGATCAAGAACCGAGCTGAGATCAAGAGTCAGACACTCAACTGACTGAGCCATCCAGGCACCCCTTCATAGATTTCAAAGCACTCTTGTGGTTAGCCTTTATTTTGCCCTTAAAGGCATTTTTCTGCACTACAACTTTGGTTTCAACTGCAATTTGATTGTAAGATAACAATGAGCCTCATTAAGTTTGAAAATTTGATGAGGAAAACAGTGCAGAAGAATCTACAAAGAATGATCCATACCCTTCTATCCCCAAAACTCAACATCCTGTCTTCTCTTCCTCATCTAGTCCATACAATAAATTTTCAGTACATTTCATTTTATATACAATCTACATTTCTATACTTGCAAACTTATGTTTTGCTTATATAAGCTAGCTTTTGTGCTGTTATTGCTAAATGTTTCTATCTGTGAAAATTGGATATCTTACGTTAAAATGGAAGACATCATGATATTTCTCATTCAAATTGAAGGTTTTTTTTTAAATTTAACAACCTTTCACTTAGTAGCTTGGTTTTCAGGAAAAAAATTGAAGTTTCTCAGTAAAGGATGAGTGTAGCACTCTAAGTTAGATCTTAAAACATTCTTTCAAGTAAGCCAGGAAAATAGAGAATTCAAATGGGTATAGAGGAGTAAAGGAGTGGGAGAAAACTTAAGGAAGTCAAGTCAGTTCAGGTACAAATATAAAGAATGATTATTTTTTTAAAAAGAGAAAGGAGAAGGAAGCCTGGGTGGCTCAGTCGGTTGAGTATCTGAGTTTGGCTCAGGTCATGATCTCAGGGTTCATGCATTCAAGCCCTGCATTGGGCTTTGTACTAACAGCTCAGAGCTGGAGCCTGCTTCGGATTCTGTGTCTCTTTGTCTCTCTGCCCCTCCCCTGCTCGTGCTCTGTCTCTCTCTGTCTCTCAAAAAGTAAAATAAAAATGTTAAAAAAAAGAGAGAGAGAGAGAGAGAGAGAGAGATGGGAAAATTTGATTATTTTTCTGGAGGGCATGATTTCAGAGTTGCAAGCAATGAATATCATTGAAAACCAACTTTCTAAAGATAATTTTAAAAAGCAGTATGGTAAGTGATTGCATTGTGAAAATTTTTTAAAAAATGCACACACATAGGATGAAAAGCAGAGGGAAAAGACTGTCCTAATGTCCAAATGTTACATAAGTGGATATCCGTGCTCAGCACAACATTTCCAGGAACAGAATCATATACAGATTCTAATTTTAGCCTGATATCTCCAACAGCTTAGTTGGAAGTGAAGATGATTTGCTCTAGGTAAACATTACTTGGCTCAAAAAGTAGTTATAAAAATTATGAAGTCACTGATGCTGAACATGCATATGAATAGTTTGAATAAAATTATTTTAAGAAAATGTGAGTTTCTCTTTCCATTCAAGATGATAAGCTTCTGCAGAATAGGTATCAGGCCAAACTTTCTTGCAAGCACATGAAAGCAATTAGTAATTGTTGAAATAAATTGCATTGGCATATAAAGACATCATGAACTCAAAGAGGACAGAACACAGTGGACTTGGTGACCTTCTTTTTGCTATCATGTATGAAGTGATAACTGACATGCCATCAATAGTGTTTGACGTCCAGTTAGGTTCCTGTTTGTAGGATGGTTGGCAGGCCAGAAGAGAGAAGAGTTGACTGCCCCATATTGGACTTTAATCTGTGATCTTGGCCTCTATTACACAGTGTTCCAACCAATTGAGCTCACATAGCCATATGCCCATCTTTACACTTGGCAGGAGAAACACCACCATGAGGTGTCTTTGTTTTTGTGCAATCACAATTAATAGGCCATTCCTTCCAACAGTGAGGAATTTTCCTATCTGATTTTTCACACTTCTTGCAAACAATAAAAGCTAATTACTAGTTGCCATAATAAGGATGACAACTAAAGTCTCAGCACTCAAACTGTGTTTCTATGTTTTGGTGAGAATACCACCATTTTTATGCCCATGTGAAAGGATCTTAGCAAAACCCGTTGTTTTTCATCTTTGAAAGAGATTACAGATACCATGAACCTAATCAAAAGAAAGAATTGCTACCCTACATTTAGGCTTTGCTTCAAAGTGAATAAAGGGGCCAGAAAGCTATTGATAGCAAAAGAAACTAAGAAGCTTGTTCATCCTACTCACATACTTAAATCGCTCATCTTTCCTTCTTTCCAATTAAAATAACTCTTCTGGCTGTGTTTTTCAAGGAAAATAAAGAAGCTGGAAGTAACATTAGTACTCAGTTCCATGAACTGGGCTTCATGGAATCCGATGCTGGAAAAGACCTTGAAAATAATCAAGTCCCATTTCATGGTGAAAATACTGAGGTTCAGGGTCACAAAAGACAATAAGTGGCAGAGCCAGTCTTAAAAATACCTAGTATCGGCCACATAGTATAAAGACAATAACGTAAATAGGTTTAAAAACAACTCTATCTTTAGAATTGGGGTAAGTGATTAAAGACAAGAATTTCCCAACTCGTTCTGTTTTTTAACTTTAATTGCTTTATTTCACTTTCAGGCTCTAAACATTTACTGGCTAGCTAGTATATGCTAGGCGACTGGCTAAATACTAGGATAGTTGCAATAAGGAAGAAATTTTAGGACAGCTATTTGGCTTCATTTAGGCACATTAAAAGAGCAAAGTAAGAGTGTAAAAGTATTCTGTGCATGATAGGAATCCCTGACACCCATCCTGTCCTGGAGCCATACTTCCCCTCTGAGACTCTAGTGGGTGAGACTCAGGAGAAAGGTGTGGGATGAACTGACAGTGTGAATGGCGTTGGGTCAGGCTGTTTGTGGTAAAGAAACCTTGTTTTCTGGACATTGTAAAATGGATCATATTTAAATGTCAGGTACTTGGTGCAAAAATAAATAAAATTCTATTTTTGCCGTCAAACAAGTATTTACTATTAAGATGACTGAAAAAGCTTCTTAACAGTTTCCCCTTCATTGAAAAAGATGAACAATTTGAGATTTATACACTGCGTGCGGGTGACACCTTAGCCTGCCGTGGTTTCATGAATTATGGCAAAAGACATAGACTGTTGGGTCAGAAACAAAGTAATTTCTCTCAGGACATAAAACAATATAAGCAACACATCTCTGTCCATTCCCCTTACTTCTAAGTTCCACAGGAGCCGTGAGATAGAAGCAGATGGATTCTTGCATAGGAAGTGGGTTGTATTATCGGAGAGGAAAGCCTGATCTTAGGGAAACTGAATCTTTTGTTAACAGACAGTGGGCTTGCCTGGTGTTGCTCTGGAGAGAGACGCTATCTCTTTCTTCTGACACTAATCACTAGAAAAGCATCCTTGAAAAAATAGTTCAGTACAAAGGCAGTGCCCGTGCTTACAAGATACGCCTAAATGCAGGCAACGCATGGGAGATGGGTAAACAATGTCCCCTATCTCCAGTCTCTGCTTTCTCTAGCACGTCATGCATAATGCCTCTAGACTCACATTCTTTTGGCACAGTTGTGATGTTGTCAGTCTCTTCTTGAATAGCTCTCAGTGCATCCCCATCCTGCATATTATCAGATCAACCTTCTTAGCCTGTCATCGCAAGCTGGCCTTGCCTTCCCCTGCAGCCTTAACCACCCACTGTTCAGTCTTAGCTCCAGTGTCATGAGAGCTCACCTTTCTCCAAAAACATGCCTCCTTCCCCGGCTCCATGCCTCTTTCTGCTCAAGCTCTCTCTTCAGTCTGAAGGTTGTTCCCCTCCTCTGTGTCTGTTCTGTGTCCTGGTTGTTCTTCATACTCAAAAGCTGCCCCATGAGGCTTTTCCCAAGGTGGCATTCATTCATTACTGTGCTCCCTCTGTTCCCATGCTGCTACCCGCTTGCATCTTTATCATGGATCTTACTTCGGCGGGTTGGGAATTATTATTCCTTCTGAATGTGTCACCTCCTTTGCCATATTGCAATACCCCTAAAAACAGGGACTGTTCTTTCCTCTCTCATCCCTCACAGCATGAAACATGGTGTCTGGCATATATTAAATTCCTTTTATCCTGTTGATTGCGTTGAATTTTATGCCACCTCTTTCCCAAATCCAAAAAGGTGGATGGCAGAGGTAAGCGGCTTTCTCCTTACTCTGCATCCTCTAATGGGGAGAAGACTTTCCAGAACCATCTTTTGGAGCCCTTGCTTGTGCCATTTGATTTACTCTTTGCTCTTCATTGCTTTGCCTCTCCTCTCTTCCTCACATCTTACCCTTTTCTCCTAGAACACAAGAAATGTTCATTAGGATTAGTGGTAGAACAGTAGCCACCCTGCTTTCTTTTCTTCTCATTTAAGCCCCCCTTCCAGTAATTATGTAATCGTCAGCCTGTCCCTTCCCCATCAGCAGGCAGGGCAGGACAGGGAAGATGCTGGTCCTGCTTCAGGCCCGAAGTTTTGCTTTCAGGCACAGGTTCTTGGGGCCTACACCTAGTGTGGCCCAGGGACAGTTCCCAAAAGTCCTTGCCTAATTTGCATATGTTCTCAAAGATGGGATTGATCTGGGACTCTCCACCTGGTTCTCCCTTCCAGATGTCTTTATTACTCACAGATTCCAGATGTCCTCACCTGGACTGTCTTCTAGGTGTGCCTACAGGGAGCCTTGTAGGGAAGCCTGGCCTTTAGAGGACATAGTCTCCACCTAGTGGCTGTCATCTAACCCCGATGAGAATGTCAGCTCCAGGGATTTGTATTTACACACTGTTTTATTTTTATTCCACACCCGGTTAGGCACATTTTTTTGTCAGTAATGATTACTTCTTTTGATCACTCGTCTGGTTTAGTCTTATTTGCAGATGCTGTGTGTGAATCCAGAGAGAACCTGCCTCCAGCCAAGTGCATTGCAGCCACTGACGTACACAGGGGGTAAAGAGCTAGAACCTCAGTGACTGAGGTTCCAGAATATTCTGTGAAAATAGGGGGATGTTTGGATCAAACCAAAGGAAGAAAACCAGCCACAAGCCCTAAGGTTTCAGAAGAACCTATTCCCAGTCAGGTCTCCCTGGGGAAAGATGGAAAAAGTAATATATATTAGTCCTTCTTTCTTATTTATATTAACGTAATATTTGTATTTTCAAGTGGGAACAGGTGGAACTAGAGAAGGCGTGTGAGAAGGAGTCTGCTCAGTCGGGAGGAGCTAGGAGCCTTTAGCATCGCACTAACCGGAGTGGGCTTTCCCTGTGGCCCAGAGCAGAAGCAGAATCCTCCACGAGCCTTGTTCTATAACTAAAGTCAGGTCACAGAATGAAGGCTTATTTTTTTTTCCATTCAAGTGACTCAGAAGCTCCCCAGAGCAAACTACCCCAGCAGAAATGTAATAAGACCAGTTTTGAAGACAGCTCTGGGAAGTTGGTGGCACAAAGCTCCTCTCTGGCTTTCCAGGATGATTCAGTGCCTCTGTGAGGGTATTTGTGCAGCAGAATCCAGGGTCCCTGCCGTACACAATGCCCTGACGGTGACCACTTCTGAGCAGGAAGTGTTACCTGGGTGCATGCAGCCAGCTCTCTATGATTTTTCAGCCAGGTCATATTAAATATGTTAAAAAGATGTCTTAGAAAAAAGAGACATAAAGGGAGAGTGTACAAATAACCAAAGTCTTTTTTTATATTAACCTACTTCCAGGAGAAATTTTTTTAATGTTCATTTTATTTAACCTACTTACAGGATATTTTTTAAATGTTTATTTTATTTTTGAGAGAGAGAGAGAGAGAGAGAGTGCATGCATGAGCAGAGGAGGGACAGAGAGTGAGGGGGACAGAGGATCCAAAGCAGGTTCTGCACTGACAGCAGAGAGCCTGATGTAGGGGCTCGAACTCTCAAACTGTGAGACCATGACCTGAGCCAAAGTTGGACACTTAACCAACTGAGCCACCCCAGGCACCCCCAGGATAAATTTTAATAAATTGATTCATGTGTCTTCAAGGCCTGGACCTAAAAGAGTAGTAACTCATTAGTAGGTCTTTCTAGATTCTGCTCTCATGAGAATTAAGGCAAAGGTGGTTAGAATTCATATTATTTAAGGTTTTTTTTAGATTGTGCTTCATTTCTTCTCAGAAACCTCAGCCTATAAATCCTCAGATAGTGAGGATCTTACAGAATAGAGATTCCTCAATATCAGAGAACCCACATTACCTCCTGATCTCCCTTGAAGGTGCCTGTAATTTAGCAAAATAGGTGTTTGGAATTATTTTATTCAATATGGAAAATAGAATGTTATAATGGGCAGACTTGAAGCCCTATAGAGCAAAAAGATTTATATACAAAGTTATTCATTATATCTACACCTAAGTCTCACAAAAACACTAATGTATATTTAAGCCATCCTTACAACTCAATGCCAAAGAAAAATATGGAGAAAAATATTCTAAGGTAGTAGGAGAAAAGAGTGTTTGCTCCATGCGAGACTATTTCTTCTCTTCTTTTTACCATTGTATTCCATAGTAGTGTGACTGAGTTCATGGCCTTGTACTGAACTCAACTATACCAGCCCTTTCCTCCTTGTGCAGTTGGTGACTGGGGGGAAAACTCTAAGCAATATCCCTCAACATACATTCTTCATCTTGGCTTGGATGACATCCAAGTCCCTCCTGAAGCTGAGAATCTGCCATTTTCCATGCCATCATCCTTGTCCTAAAGTGATCTCATGCCAAATCTTCACCTTGCCCCCGTGCCTATCTTCTCCAGCCTATGCCTCTAGGTTGATTCCTATCTATATTCAATTCTATTTTTATGAACCATAGACTGTCACCACCATTTATGTCTGTCTGACTCCTCCCCTTCCCAGAAAAACTAGAGTAGAAAGGTAGGCAGCCCTGGGAGGGTTATAGGACAATGGAGACTTTGTACACTGGTTGTTACAGAGTAAATTAATACGAACTCTCAGAGAAACTGTTGGCAATTTGAATCAAAAGTCTTACGATCAGATCAGCAATTTCATTTATAGTTATTGATACTTAGGAAATGAAAAATAATATGCCTAAAGATAGATTCATAAATGGAGCATCAGCAAGTAATAGATGAGTTGATATGCATAAGATTTTTGTTTTTTCTGTTACAAGGAGAATGGAATAATTCTCTTTACGTGTGTGCGTATGTGGTGCACGAAGGAGTGTGTGTGTGTGTGTGTGTGTGTGTGTGTGTGTGTGTGCGCGTGCGCGCGCACTCATGGACAGGAGTACTCTGGAGAGAGAAATCAGACCAGTGGTTGAAATAACGTGATGGCTGCCTCTTACCTATTCTGTGGACTGCTCATGCGCCTCACAAGAGTAGCCTAGTCACACATTGTCTTAGACCAGATTTCCTAGAATTAGAGCCTTTACAATGATTCGGTGTACTCTCCAATAAAGCCTCTCTGGAGTTGTTGCATCCCCCCTGGCATCTCTGGGCAAGAAGGCAAATGTAATCCCTGGGGAAAGATCACAAGCATAAGCTGTTAACCACTGTGTTTGTAGAAGCTGAGAGAGGGCTGTGATTCTGGGACAAAAGATCTATAAGAAGAACCAACAGGATCCACTGCACACAACAAAACTGATGTACCTTGATGGACTTTGAAATGCACATCCTGTGGTTCCACCTAGGAGAGTATTTCAGCAGATCTGAAGTATGCGCTGGACATTTCTATCTTCTAAAAGACCTGTGTGTGGTTCAGCCCGGCTGGAAAACCACTGCTTTCAAGAGGGAGGCATTCTAGTCAGAAGCTGAAGGACTGTTTCCATGAAAGAGTGTCCCCGAGACTCTGCATATAAGCATTACTTCCTTAGAACCTAGAAAACGAACTCCAGCTCAAAATGGGAAAGGCACATTCTGTCCTTTCTCTGGCAGAAAATTGTCAGAGTAGAGTTTGCAAATACTGTGAAGGATGTACAGAGGTGCAGTGTGGGCCAGCCTCTCCCCAGAAGGGACCAGCATTAGCAGCATAGTCAAGACCCCTATTAAATTTCTGTGGCTGGTAATCCCTCAAAGATGCACAAGGGGAAGGACATATATTGACTTACTCCTGTATACAAGTAAGACTTCTCCAGGGTCTTCTAGAAATAACAAATGGGGGTTGAATCACGCAGGAAGGGGCTATGACACATCATAATTGGAAAATTAATGTTAGTGCAACACCATTTTCATGTATAGGCTGATGAAACTTGAGCCATTTGGGCTCCTCAATGCTTAGGACAGCAAAGGCAAAAACAAAAACAAAAATGGAGGTCCCACGTCCTAAGAAAAAGGTTATATACATAATGCAAGTTTGTGTAATAGAAACACAGCAACCATCAAAAGTCATGTTGTACAATATGTGCAATGATACTGACATGGGGAGGTGCTCCTGATACACTGTTAGAGCAAGGGGCAACACATGCAATTCTCTGTAACAAGTGTTAAAATGTGAATATTTATAATCTCTGGAACGATGAATAAATTTCTTTCCTGGGTTTTTCTGAATTTGAAATGTATTATTCTAACAATGGAAAAACACAATGAAAATAAAATACAGTACAACAGAGCCCATAAACTGTCCCATTGTAAGACATTAGCTATCTATGTTAATCTTAGGACGAGTGCAGCTTATCTTGACAATGTCACAAAAATCTGGCTGTTGTAGAAGCATGCAAGCCCACATTGCAAAAGAGAAGTCGCTGCCTGGTCTGTGAACAACCTTAGGAGGCATTCAGGGTCATAACTCACCTTCCTAGGATTATTTCATGGCACAGCGCAGATGAGGGGACTCATTGGAATAAAACAAAGATAGATGATGCTAACTACCTAGAAGAGAACTCGAGTTTGGAAAATGAATTAATTCTACGCAACTGTCTTAGCTCTTTTCTCTTTGGCAAGGTGGTTTTCATAGAAACAAAGTTTAGACAGTACGATCTTTGTTTAAGTTGCATAGAACAGAAAATACTGACACATCCCTCCCCCAAAATAAGAAGAAGATAGTAAAAGTTTCCGGAAAAAGAAAACAGGGCGAGTAACAGTGATTAGGAGTAAGAGTAGCATTGGACTTACCACAAACCCTGGCAGCCAGAAAACAATAAAGCAATACTTTCCCTTTAAAGTGTTGAGAGAAAATCATTATTATTTTTTAATTATTTTAAGTTTGTTTTGAGAGAAACAGTGACAGTATGAGTAGGGAAACGGCAGAGAGAGAGGTAGAGAGAGAGAATCCCAAACAGGCTCCTCACTGTCAGTGCACAGCCTGATGCAGGGCTCGAACCCACAAAACTACAAGATCATGACCTGAGCCAAAACCGAGAGTTGGACGCTTAACCGACTGAGTCACCCAGGTGCCCCGAGAGAAAATTATTTTTAACTAGAATGATTAGACCTAGAATTATTAGACCCACGAGACTACCAATCAAAAATGAGGTTAGAATAAAGCTATTTTTAAATATGCAAAATTGCAAAAGTTATTTCCCATGCACCATTTCTCAGGAAGCTATTGGAAAATGTGCTGCACCAAAATACAGGATTAAATCAGAAAAGGGGAAGATACAAGAATCAAGAAACTGAGAATCCAATAAAAGGAAGAGTCAGAGTATGGAAGTAAGAGTAGTAAGAGAAGTAAGAGAAGTCTTAAATGGCAGCACAGCCAAATCGAGACTGTGTCAGGCCCAGGAAGCAAAGAGTTCCGATTAACAGCATGGCGGAGACTTCAAGGAGCAGTTCTCCAGGACAAAAATGTAACTGATAAATGATCTAAAAGTTTGGATTGCGTAGAGAACAATTTCAGAGTTCCTTGAGTGTGCAGAAAGCTTAAATACTCAAGAGAATTAAGTAAATGTAAAAATAAGCCAATTATCTCCAGGAAAAAAAATAGAAAGCCATTCAGGGAACAAAATCTAATTACGGAATGTTATTTTGCTCAAAGTAAATAATATTTTTATTGTAACAAGAAAAAAATATGTGTGGGTTTTACCAAAATGTATGATGGCAAGGAAGAAAGCACTAAAGGAACCCAAATCCTCGTCTCTCAAAATAAAAAATCCAGGGATATGTCTGAAATTCCTGAATCAACAAATAGCAGTAGCCAATGTTATCTGCCTTTGTAGAGATAGATATCAGAAGAAACAACAAGAGAGTTGAAAGTCTTTGCCTGTGGGGAATCTGTTGCAGGGACAGGAGACTGACGGTTTTTTATGACTCTCAGCACTATATGGCCTTTTATTTATTTTTTTAAAACTTTTTTTTTTAGTGTTTATTTATTTTTGAGACAGGGAGAGACAGAGCATGAACAGGGGAGGGTCAGAGAGAGGGAGACACAGAATATGAAGCAGGCTCCAGGCTCTGAGCAGTCAGCACAGAGCCCGACGCGGGGCTCGAACTCACGGACCGCAAGATCATGACCTGAGCCGAAGTCGGCCGCCCAACCGACTGAGCCACCCAGGCGCCCCTACTATATGGCCTTTTAAATTGTTTCCCCATAATGTTTTGTTACAAATAAAAATTAAAATTAAAAGACTCTTCAGTGTTCGCTTCTATCAAACCTCTAAAGCAACAAATGAATCATATTTACTTTATTTTCCATGTCAGTCCAAACTTAAAATTTTACTTAATTCCTAAGATTTATCCGCAGAGTACAGCTACATTACTGCCTCGGCAAATTGAGTTCATTCAGTAGGTTGAAAAGAACACCTTGATACAAACCAGTGCAAGCATATTATATTGTTAAAAAAAAATAGTTAACTAGGTGGCGCCTGGGTGGCTCAGTCAGTTAAGCATCTGACTTCACCTCAGGTCATCTTGCAGTCTGTGAGTTTGAGCCCGCGTCAGGCCCTGTGCTGACAGCTCAGAGCCTGGAGCCTGATTCGGATTCTATGTCTCCCTCTCTCTCTGCCGCTCTCCCACTTGTGCTCTGTCTCACTCTCAAAAATGAATAAATGTTAAAAAAGATTTTTTTTAAAGTTAAGTAGCTATATGTTAATTATCCTTCAATAAAAAAGAAAAGAATAAAATAAAAGCAATTAACTAATACACTCTATCAATAATGTATATGGTGAATTATTCATACCAACATTTTGCAAATGAACTTGGACATAAAAAAAAGTAAATTTCTGGAATTCGTTGTGTATAAAATTACAATTTTGAAAAACTTAGAATCAAAAGACACACCCTCATAAAACTGACATTGTGCATGAAAATTAACCAGTGACATTTTGAAAGATGTTGGTATCTGCCTACCACCGGGAAGATAGAAACGCAGCACAGGAAGTTGACTTCCTGAGCATCTAACACGTTGTCAGACGACTTTGAACCTAGCTCTATGTTGAAACGCAATTCTTCCATCTTATTTAATCTTCACCCACACAAATATCTTCGTGTGTATTGGGATTTAGAGGCTTAAGATACAAACCTAAAGTAAACCCTGAACACAAGCAAAGAAGTTCAGAGTTTTCTCCCAACTAGTCCACTCACAATTAGGGATTTTACCATAGATGTCGGTGAAGAATATTTTGACTGCCCAGAAATCAGAGCAGAGCCATATCCCACAACTATATATATTCTAACTTTACAAGAATTCTAAGGGTAGTACTGACCACACGGGATTTTGGCCAGAGAGGCTAACTTGAGAACTTGATTCTTGCACAAGACACAGCTTTATAAGGACTTCCTAAAAACATTTTGGTTATTATGTTACAGGAGCTACCCAACCTGCAGAGTGTTCTGCTATTGTAATTATTCTATCAGCACAGAGACCTCCAGATGCCACTTTATTTGAAAGTATGTTAAAAGTTGACCTTGAGTATTTAGTAGTTTTTCTCCTATCATGTATATTATTTATATTATATTATATTATATTATATTATATTATATTATATTATATTATATTATTATATTATATTTATTGTGCATATCGCTTATTTTAAAAGTATCAGTCCTCCTCATATTGAGCCCCCAGAATACGGCATAAAAATTAAGCCAAATGAAGCAATCTACAACTTTAAGTTTGGTGTCCCTAGAACCAAGAGAATGTTACATGATTTCTGTCTTCGAGTGAGTAAATGTCTACATTAGTTACGATTTTGTGTAACTGATTGTGACCAAAAAGCATAATAGTAGTGGCTTAGACACGACATAAATTTATTTCCTTACATAGAAAAGAATGCGTTAATAGGCAGCCAGTAATGTGGTTCCACAAACCCAGCAAAAACATTGCTCCACCATTCCTCAGCCGAGCGGAATTGCCGTCAGAGCTCCAGCAGCCACGTTCATGTTCCAGGGAGTTGGATAGAGGGAAAAGGCAAGAAAAAGCAGAAGCTCTCCTAGAATCTGCCATGTAAAATTTCTGCTTACTGACCCTATCTAATACAAAGAAGGCCAGAAAATGTAGTCTTTGTGGAAGTCTGTGCCCAGCAAAGAGCCAGGTTCTCTTTCTTAGGAAAAAGAGGAAAGAGATCCTGGAGAAGACCATCTGGCATCACTCCCATACATGCATGCTTAGATGCTTCTCTAAATTCTATTTATGGGACAACATATTGTTCAATGAAAGCTCACATAAATACCTACTGCAGTGTCACTAGCACATACTTCAATGGTGTGTTCCATTCCCTCACCTATCAAATGGTAACTGTATGCTAAAAGTACATTTTCATTGTCAGGTTTCAACTTATGTCCCTGAATGTCATCTTTGAAAGCAATGGAGAGCCTTGTTTATACGCTTACAGTGCAGTGTTTCAAGATGATATTCAAGATGATATTGCAGGGATAACAGAAATATTTTACGAAATTCCCCTGCATAAAATACATTGAAGTTTTCAGTATTTTTTTTTTCTGCTATAAAAGTTGAACTCAAGTACAAATAAATGTCATTACGTTTTCACATCTCCAAGTGACATGGTGTGTGAGTTTCTGCACATCGCCGACGGTGCACAGTGTAGCTGCAGGAGCAGAAGGTGGGCACGGGCTGGAGGCGCCCATGAGCTTTGTCTGACATTTTAATAAATTCAATTGCATATGTGCTCTACTGGGTACTTGCTCAAGTGCAAATTTAGCTCACCAGCGATGTGAAGGCTAGACTTTTTAAGCGTTCTATACAACTACAGTCTTTATAAGTCATTGCAGGCAGAAAAAGTCTTCTTTTTAGCTAGAGATGGCCCCAAATTTGTTAGCCTAACAGTACAAGTGAATGCACTCAGTTTCCAAGGTGTGGAAATTGTTACATAACCTATTTTAGGAAGTGTCATTTTTTATTGATGCTCTTAAATTATTTAATTAGATTTTTCTAATCATTGAATCAGACATCTATAGATGTCGAAATATATATTTCTTAGATGCTTGAAAGCATCTAAGATGCTAGGAATGCAGCCGAAATAAATGAACACCATGGTTAAGAAAATAAGAACTGCATAACCCATCGAGGTTTTCCTTTTTCTTTTTTCTTTTTTTGAAATCTCATTTATCCACACAACCCTGAATGGCACCATAACCCTCATTTTTATCTCTTTCTACCTTCCTTCTTTTTTCTTTTTCTTTTAGCAACTAGGCAATCTAAACCTCAGAGACGTGATATAACATTCCCACTGTCACACAGTGCAGGTGAGAACACAGCAAAAGACAGCGTAAACACCAGCTTCTCCTCCACCTGGTGTCACGCCCCCCCCCCCAAATTAGCACTTAGCAAACATGCAGTCCTGCGTCTGCCTGTGACAGACATTTATGACTTCCAGTAGGAAACTTGGCTCACGGTTTGACACTTAACAGAGAAACAATAGTGCATAGCAGTCACCTTGTAAAAAGAGAAGCTCCTTGGTAGTTGAGAGCTCTCTACCACACTTCACTCTAGATGAGTGGATTAGGGGGAAAACAACAGAGATCAATAAAATCAAGTCTCTCGTGTGTCTGTGGTGTTATTTTTTTTTTAAGTTTATTTATTTATTTTGAGAGAGAGAGAGAGCATGCAAGCAGGGGAGGAGCAGAGAAAGACAGAGAGAGACAGAGTGTGTGTGTGTGTGTGTGTGTGTGTGTGTGTGTGTGTGTGTCCCAAGCAGGCTCTGCACTCACAGTGCAGATGCAAGGCTCAAACCCACAAACCATGAGATCATGACCTGAGACAAAATCCAGAGTTGGATGTTTAACCGACTGAGCCCCCCAGGCACCCCAACTATGATACTATTTTTAAAAGACAAACTAAATACGTTTTATTGTTCTTGTCATTGTTGCTGATCTGAATGATACCTCTGGGGCTCTTGGCTACAAGTTGCTACACCAGTTCATTAGTCCAAACCCGTTAAACTGAACTGAACTGAAGCTTTGAAGGTAAAGGATGGCTCTGAATGGAGTGTTCTCAGGGAATAGCAGGTTGAAAGAAGTGTTGACTTTCAGTAAGCACAAGAGTGCCGGTGTAACCTGGGGGTAAAAAGGGTGCTACCACTCCTGAAGGCTGACCCACTTTTGCCATCCTGCTCTGCTGACATTTCAAGTTGATGAACTTTGTCTTCAGTGCATCCTGCTTCCTCTAAGGCAGTCTGGTTATGTCCCTCCTCCTTCTTTAAGAGCGCTTTCCCTATGCACAAATAAAAACAGAGGAAAAGTATTTATTCAACATAGTCACACTAAAGTGTGATTGGTTTAGTATTTTATGGCCTTCAGAAATATTCTTATTTCTAAAAGGAGATGTATTGGAGAAGAAGGAAGAGGAGGAGGAGGAGGAGGAGAAGAAGAAGAAGAAAAATAATGTTTACTAAACAATGACTATGTACTTACACAATATCTCACATGAACTGACAGTAAATTATTTGAAGGTGTCATCAGCCCCATTAGTCCAGAAGATTGAAATTCAAATAGGTTAAATTTTCATCACAAACGGTTAGTGCCTATCAGCTGTCTATAAATAAAGGAGTGTACGCTTTTGACCCTATACAGTGGCAATTCAATCTGTCATTGGGATGAATTGCTGAGAAAAACAATGGTAGCTAAGGGAGATGTGAGCCACAGCATTCTAAACTACTATTAAACTCTGGCAAAAAATAAACTGTATGCCTGCGAGGTCCAATACAAGAGCCACTAGCTGCATGTGGCTATCTAAATATAAATGAAAATTATTCACGGGGCGCCTGGGTGGCTCAGTGGGTTAAGTGGCCCGATTTCAGCTCAGGTCATGATCTCCTGGTTTGTGAGTTCCAGCCCCGCGTGGGGTTCTGTGCCGCCAACTCAGAGCCTGGAGACTGCTTCGGATTCTGTGTCTCCCTCTCTCTCTGCCCCTCCCCTGCTTACACTCTGTTACATTTTTTTTTTAATTAAAAAATTTTTTTTAAAAACATTGAAAATGATGTAAATTATTCACAATTAATAAAATCAGCATCTAGTCTGCCAGTTGCCCTAGGCACATTTCGAGTGCTCAATAGCCACAGGCACTACTGGCTACAGCCTCAAACAGTGCAGGTACAGAGCAGTCCCTTTCTCACAGAAGCTCATCTGTACAGAGCTCCTCTGACCTACGTGAGATGGGGTGAGATGGAGTAATGTAGGCTCTTCTTCCCAATTTAAAGATCTGTAGCAATACCTAAATGGAAATAATTTGTGTGCATTTGTGTCTGTGTATCTGTCTGATGTTTTCTTCCCTGAAAGGAGAAGAGGGTTTAACGCAAAGGGGGGAAGGGAAAGGGAGACCAAGAAGAGTCTTTCAAACGATAGTGAGGGCAATTACCACCGACTCTGTTTTGGACGGAGGGGTGATGCAGGACCCAAGTGGAGCTTGCAAGGAAGTAAGTGGTTGCAAAAGTAAACAAACTGTACAAAGAAGAGTTTAAAAGAGAAGCTCCAGGGACTTTTGCTTCTGGCCAAGATGAAGTAACAAGGAACTGATTCACCTTCCTCCTTGAAACAACCAAGAAACAAACAAAAACAGACATAATATACGAACTCACTATTTTCAAGACACTAGACATCAGAAAACAAAAGTCAATGGTCTCTGAAAGATGGAAAGCAGACAGAGTAAGGCTTACAGTTGCCCCAGGTTATAGCTTCAGACAGATCCAACGTCTCAGATCAAGAAAAGGGAAGCCAGACAGAGCCTCATAGAGCAACCGGAGTTGAAGAAACAGAGCTGAGCATCCTAGAAGACCAAGGCAAACAGAATCTGTAAGACAGAAAGCTGCCCAGAGGGAGAAATCTACAGATCTGCAGAGTCCTCCTCAAGAATTCAGGAGAGTCCTCAGTAACACATGCCTCTGAGGAAACTTCTCAAAGCTGAGTTATGCCTTTCCCTGGACAACTGATATGGTGATTGACAGGAACGAGGCAGGAGTCCAAAGGAGCAGCCACTTTCTCCTAACATGGTAGGACTCTGAGGGGCAGTATTCACTGGAAAGCTCGCTGTCAGCTTGGCTGAAGCACACTGTTGGGACCAAACAAATGTTTACCTCCCCTCTGCCCAAACCTGCCTCCACCGTCTTCCTTTCACAGGGATTGATCCCTAATAAACATATGCACATCAAACTTCATCCCAGCTATGCTTCCAGAGAATCCAACCTGTGACAGGAGATGATTCCAGATGGCAGCCAGCTTAAAGCTGGTTTGAAAAAATGTGTGGATGGTGGTGCAATTTATTGAGATGAGAATTAACTTTGATTAAAAATAGGTTGTGTGTATGAATGTGTGGGTGTACATAAAGGGTCTGATTATGTTATGTTATATTTGAGATGCCTATTAATATCCAAATAAGGATGTGAAGACATTTAGCTATGTGATTCTGGACCTCAAGGTAGAAATCAGAGCCAGAGATAAAAATATGCATATTGGGGCACCTGGGTGGCTCAGTTGGTTAAGCATCTATTGATTTTGGCTCAAGTCACGATTTCACAGTCCGTGGGATCGAGCCCCAGTGTGGGCTCTGTGGAGCCTGCTTGGGATTTTCTCTCTGCCACTCTCTCTGCTCCTCTCCAGCTCACATGCTTTCTCATGCACTTTCTTCCTCTCTCTCAAAAATTAAAAAAAAGAAAAGAAAAGAAAAAGAAATATATATATATATACATATATATATGTATATATGTATTTATATAGCCATGGAACTACACAGCCATGGAACTGGATGGAAGGAGTCTCCCAAACTGATTTGGAAACACACTAGAGATCCCACAGATCCCATATTTGATTAAAAAAAAGGAGTTCAGGGGCGCCTGGGTGGCCCAGTCGGTTGAGCGTCCGACTTCAGCCAGGTCACGATCTCGCGGTCCGTGAGTTCGAGCCCCGCGTCAGGCTCTGGGCTGATGGCTCAGAGCCTGGAGCCTGTTTCCGATTCTGTGTCTCCCTCTCTCTCTGCCCCTCCCCCGTTCATGCTCTGTCTCTCTCTGTCCCAAAAATAAATAAATGTTGAAAAAAAAATTAAAAAAAAAAAAAAGGAGTTCCTGGTTTTATGAATTTTGAGAAAAACTGGGAGAAGAGTTCATGTTCATTATCAACGCAAAACTTTTGAAAAGTCCTACAATAAAAAAAAAACCTATTAGCTTTATTTCACTTGGAATTCTGTCTTTCTGTCTCTCTCTCTCCAGATATATATATAATTGACTCATTTTGAGTCAATTAGCATAAAAAATGAGAAGACTGAATTTTAAAATTCTACAGCATTTGGGGTGCCTGGGCGGCTTGGTTGGTTAAGCGTCTGACTTCGGTCATGGTCTCAGGGTTCGTGGGTTCGAGCATCACACTGGGCTCTGGCGACTGCTTGGAACCTGGAGGCTGCTTCAGATTCTGTATCTCTCTCTCTGCCCTTCCCCTGCTCACGTTCTGTCTCTTTCTGTTTCTCAAAGGCAAATAAAATATAAAATATAAAAATATAAATATATATATATAATGTAAAATATAAAAATATTTTTATAAAATATAAAAATATAAATAGAAAAAATAAAATAAAATAAAATAAAAATAAAATTCTACAGCATTTGCTTATATCTATATAGACTATGCCTTCTGGTCTGTACTTTTTCAAAACTAAAATTCTGTCTTTTCCCAATCTTGATATTTTGTTTTTCTTTTATTCTCCTTCCTCACAGCTGAGCCAGACCATATGTCTAAACATGAGAGAGAACAAGTCAAAAAAACACATTGGGATTTAGTGGACAGCGCACCGTTTTGTCGGCCGAATAGCCAAGTATCAGCTCTGCCCCTAACAGCCTACACATTCTCGCAACTCACACGTCTGGCCCTCCGCTTACTTAACGTAGAGAGTGAGCACATGCCCTTTAAAGCCCCTTCCGCTGCTCACTTTGGCAGCGCATATATGAAAAGGGTCCTTCTGGCTCTAAAATGAAATGAATGAAATGAATGACAGTAAGGAACACACTGTGGGCATTATAGTAACACCTCTGACATAGAGAGTACAGGATATTCCTAGTTAGTGTCTTACTAATTGTTAGCAGATATTCAAAAAGAAGGATCGCTGTCTAAAATAAAATTTGCAGACTCCTAGATCTACATTCTTCTTTATACTACGATGAAGAGATAAGAATTACTTATGATAGTTTTCCATTTTAAGCTTACTGTTTTCCTGGAGCTCTGGAGACACCCATATTTGTTGCTGCTAAACACAATGTCAAATTCATGGATTAATGAAATCATTTTCCTTAAGCCTCAACAGTTTTCATAGGAGGCCTAGTATTAATAGTGAATATGCTCTAATCCTTTCAAAGAGGATTAATGCTGGAGACATGTGAAGAGCAGACATATAGAAAATAAACAGTGGATCAGAGGATATCCAGCTTTAAATCTGGAAGCCTTGAAAGCCATGAGAGGCTATATATGGAAACTGAGATCATTTGTGAATAGAATTCATCAATTCCAGGGAAAGGTAACTCTAAAAGTACACAACATCCACCAAATCCTCATACGTGTGTGTGTGTGTGTGTGTGTGTGTGTGTGTGTGTGTGTGTATTTTTAAATAACAAGCAGGGTACTGGCACAGGGGTCTTTTCTGCCACTTTTTTATTTTTCTATGATATATGGACAGTCTCAAATGACATATCAACTATGATATATCAAGTGAAATACCAGAGATGTGAGTGCAGATCTTGTCTATGCAACAAAGACATAAGAGTGAAAAATTCATCCCCATACTGCCAAGAAACAAATACAGAAGTTAGACTGATGTTCCCTGATGTCAGGCCTATCAGGAGGCACAGGTGTTATGCTTGTTTTGTTTTAAACTGCAGTTTACATCCATTTGTCCAAACAACATTGACTCTGTAGAAAACCATGATATTTTGGCATCGTGCAGCCTCTAAGAGAAATGAATGATTCAGAGAATAAAAATCAAGAGGAAAGCTCATATATTCAGCAGGGGAAAATGCATGCTGACCAGCAGGGGGAAACCCTAGGCAACCCTCATCTAAACAACTTCCAACAGACTTGTTCATTTTGGAAGAAGAATTAGAAATGGAGAATGTTCCTCAACCCAAGGTCAGAGCTCCTTTTGTTAACGGCGAATTAGAGAATTCTGGGAGGTGCTCAATGAGAAACTAATCTACCCTGGTCAGATGGGGAAAGAATTCTCAGATCTGAGTGGATATAGATGCTAGCAGAGGACACAGTAGAAGGATGGCCATGATCCCGGAATGAGACCGGAAACATCGCTGCAGTAAAAAAGGCCTTAGACTTCGGGCAGCAGTTGAAGAAAGAGGGCATAAAATTAGCAACAGCCAGAGATGGGTTGGAAGAATAGAAGCTTGCCAAAACGAACATGATCTTTAGAGGCTACTTAACAAACGTAAAGGAAAAATTGAATGTTCTGCATATGTTTTTCATAAGCAGCTGTGTAAAATATCTCATGAGCCAAGGTAAATAGTGGAACTGAATTTAGCAGTATGGTTTTTATTTACTTATTTTTTTTAATAAATGAGGGTTCTTTTTTTCTCAAATGCTTATTTATTTTTGAAAGAGAGAGAGAGGGAGAGAGCATGGGGGAGGGACAGAGAGAGAGAGGGAGGGAGAGAATCCCCACACTGACAGTGTGGAGCCCTATGTGGGGCTCAATCCCATGACCTTGGGATCATGACTTGAGCCAAAATCAAGAGTTGGACACTCAACTGACTGAGCCACTCAGGTGCCCCACATTAGGGTTTTAGAAGAAAACATTTTAACTCTAAGTAATAGGATTTTTAAGAACATATATTTGTATTTTCTATTTCTATCCTCCAAAATGTATAAGCAAAGAGAGCTAACATACAAAAGCTTTCTATTAAAGTCTTAGATCATAATGACAAAAAAATTTCCTAGGAAAAAACCCACCTTTGCTACGTTTAACCCAGTAGGAATCCCAATCATATTTTTAAATTGTCTGTGTCATTTATAGAAGCATAAAGAGGAAATTTGGGGTTTGGCTGGGGCAGGGGCATAGCATAAAATTTTCTATATTATATTATATTATATTATATCATATCATATCATATCATATCATATATTGTAATTCTATTTTATCATAGTTATATTTTATCATATCAATATTATATCATATCAATATATTATATATTCAGATATTCTCTGCTTATATCTTGGTAAAGCCTGAGATATATACTAGAGAAAATAAAAGCTGGCAGATTTTTTTCCATCTGAGCACCGAGAGTTGAGCTGTGATTTAATAAGCTAGCATGTCAGAGAACTAAAGAATATATTTTGATAGAAGGAAGTGACCTTCAGGGTTTGGGAGAAGTTTTCAAATGGAAAAGTGTTTTTCACCAGAAACATAATGGTAAGTTAGAAAAGATCTATAAGACCTGCCATTCATCTGTGCTTGGGGAAAAAATAAAAAGCCAGGCAATAAAGGTGTGAGAGCCTATGCTGCATGGAAATGACTATGTGTGCTCTGCTAAGGAAAGGTGAAGGGGGCCCCTCAAGCACTGACAGGAGGGCAGAGGGCAGACAAACAAACATCCTAATAAGGAGAAGCACCCAGGAGGCTGCATTCAGAAAGCATTGAAAACAACAAACACCAAACACACACACACACACACACACACACACACACACACACACACACACACAGTACTGCGCAGAGCATTTCCTTATATGTGTATAGTACTTTAAACACATAGTCTCATTTAGCTTTTAAGAGAAATTAGTTAGCAGGGCACCTGGGTGGGTCAGTCGGTTAAGCGTCCAAGTTCGGCTCAGGTCATGATCTCACGGTTCGTGGGTTCGAACCCTGTGTCAGGCTCCGAGCCCCTGCCCCGCTCACACTCTATCTCTCTCTCAAAAAATAAATAAACATTAAGAAAAAAATTTTTAAAGAAATTAGCTAGAAAGAGAACATTGTCTTAAAGAAGGTAAGTGATTTGTCCAAAGTCACACAATTTTAAAAGTTCAAGTACTGAGTATTGGTGTACTCAGTATTTAAGAATATTCAACCTTTCAAAAGCCCATAGCTCTTGATACTAACCCATGTATTATATTTATTTAAATATAAATATTAATGAAATTAAATTTCTGCAATTACCTTTTGAGAAGGAATGCCTTTTCTGTGTTTCAAGGATCTACAAGAAAGGATTTTTCCTCAGCACCATCCCATTCCTTTGCTCACTCCAGCAGGTGACAGACTTTTGACTACAAAGCAGGCCTGCATGTAGAAAGCTGAAACTATCTCCCGCTCAGCCGTATGGTCAGGACTGCTACGTGAGCCGTATCCTCGTGCAGCGTGGCCTGTCCCTGGCTGGGTACATCTGCCTGATTCTGGTGTCAGTTAACAGGCCAAAATGTCGGTCGTGCTGAGCTATCTCTGCAACTTTGACTGCTAATTTGGACACAACTTTAACTCTGTCCTATTTCTCAACCCATTGCTGATCCCGAATGGAGGAGGGGGATACCATTTGTTGAAGATCCTCTCAGGAACCCCAATTCTGCCGATAATGCTTGCATTCTCAGCATGAGTGCCGTTAAAATTTCAGATTCAGATATCAGGTTCTGATAATGGTCGATTGAGTAATTTGGCCCAGACTCTGAGTGAAAAAGCTCATTATCATATTTTTTTGAATCCCTTTGAAAGGCTTGAGGCATTAAAAAAAAAAAAAAAAGTGATGCATTACCCTGAGGCTTACGAAGATAAGCCCAGAAGTTTGGAGCTCCTGCTCCTTTGTAAAAGAAATGTCAGAGAGGACAAGAGACTGAATTGTATCTTTTGAAGACCTTAGGAGAGAGGCATCAAAATTAGATTCAAAAGCTTTAGGAATCAGAGAGAAGGACCAAAAGACTGCACCCTAGGATTAAGTGTAAACCAAAAAGTAGTTATTTTCTTCCCATAGGCCATGGATAACCTTGCACATGTTTAACCATGTATATCCTTATCTAAGAACACTACTCTAAGGGATGAGGAGGTGAAATGTCCACTATCTCTCTTCTCCCTTTCTTTAGCTCTCTTTATCTGGATCCCTAAGGACTCAACTAATGGGGAGAAATCCAGGTTTTATGTGACCTTAATCATATACAATTTGGGAATGCTTTTTAAAGGAAAACAATACAAAACTGGGTCTTAGAACAAATATACATGTTTTGGTGAGAAGATCTAAAAATCACAAATATTAGAAAGCACAACACAACAACACAAATATCATAAAGTCTAGAAAAGTTATATAATATTTTTATTAATTAATTCCCTTGTGCACATCTAGGTTACATTTTGGGATACAGGCTCCTTGATTACCCCCTCATATACATCAATTTTGTAAAGTCTTTTTCAACGGAGAGAATAGGAAGGTAATTGAATTTTCCCTCTAGCATCGTTGGTGGCAATGTATTTATCATTTATTATTGATGGTTTAGCTTCACAATTGGTGTCATGTGAAATTTTAAGATTGCTGTCAAATTTGGGGAATCTTCCATCAGTTTTCCTTTACACATAAGACATGAAATTTTAAAGTCATGATATATAAGCTGTAATATTTTGGAGCGTATCCAGATTTGTTGTGCTGCTGTGACTATTTTTAAGAATTCTGTATTGACAACACTCATAGCCAGTTTGTTGTTGATGTCATTGAGTCCATTGTTTCATTGAGGATGTAGAAGAATTCTTGGAACCCATTCCTTCCCCTGGATGCGAAAATACATCTATACACACTGTGGCTGCAAACCACGTGAATATAATCCCTTGAAATTTAAACGTATGGTCAACGTCTCTTTATCGTAGGCAGTTGTTAGCAATGTCAGTGGTCACTCCAATGCCACCTGCATAAGGGGAAGTGAGTGGAGGTCAGAATTGTTAAGAGACAGTGATATTGATTGTGTTTAAATATTTTACTTTATAAATATTGCGAAAAATATGAATGCATTTCCAAGGCCTCCCGTAACATGGCATGCAGGCATGACAGTCTTGAAGCTTAAGTCTTGTTAACTTCGTAGTAAATCATGGTAAAACTTCTGCCAAATATCAGTAAGATTTTGGCAAAATCTGAAATTCAACCCCAGTGGCCTACTCCCTAATCTATAATTTCCTTCTTACTCCCTCCCCCTCATTTTAGCCTAGGAGAAAGCAGACAATTTCTTTAATACATGAGTCTCTCTTACCGCCAGTCCCCAGTCGGTGAAATGTTAGAGCCTCTAAATTCTCAAAAATAAATCTTAGAAGCATCTCATGTGACAATAAAAATATACTGCTAGGAAATTTGGATTGAGTAACTTTCATCAAGTCGATGTCTCTGACCTTACTTCTTATTCACAAAGTGAGGGTCTCAGTAGATTATCACTGAAGTCCTTTTCTCAGCCTCTATTATTATAACCACAGGTATCACTGCACAAAGAAAATTTCTACAGTTTCCTACTTTCCCTCCTTGATACCAGTCTCTCCACTTCCTAATTCATCCTCTACAGCCCCCTCCACGTTAATATCCTGGGAACAGTATTTAATCGCCCTGTTCTACAACACGGCAGTATTATGTAAGTCTTTCATGCTACAATATTAAGGTATTCTGCAATTCAGGAGTTTTCTAGTGAGCTTTAATTGTTTGGGGCTTATATGATTTATTTTATATATGATTTCCTGGAATCTGAAAACAAAGAAAATATCTCAATGTCACATGTGTTACGAGAGCAAAACCTGTCCTGTGGTCTTGGCAAAGGCAAATGCTATCTCTCTTTTATGCCACTGAGTTGCCACACTTGAAACAGATAATACAAAGGCTTCTTTTCTTTTATTTACGCTGCAAACTTACTTTGCACCGGCAACTCACGGGAACACGATTTGCTCTTCTCAAATTGCCATAAGTGACGGCATCTTAATTAGAAGCAGTGATCGGATTGCTGTTTAGAAGAAAATGAAAACGGGAACACCTAGGAAACAGTGGGCTTCTACTCTCCCGCGGCCGACAGCTAGGAGGCCATCACTGCCTCACGCCTGGCATTACAGTAAACTACCGCAAATACCCCGTCTTAGAGGTCACGCCACTGCTCGATGTTAAGTCGAGCAATGTTACGATATTCTTCCGTGGAATGGGATAGCAATATCAGAGGGTTTCTGCTCAGAGCTTTATGACAGCCTGGCAATCAACTTACATAATGGAGAAGGGATTCATTTGACCACTGAGCATGAAAACATTAGCAATTTGTCTAGCGTTTGCGTTCTCACTGAAGTAGCATTTAAGTGCTAAGAGTGAAAAAATAGTGTCTGTATCATTTGCTAGATACAGACTAAATTATTCTGACTCAACATACTACTTATGTCCTTTAAATACCTCAACGACAACAACAACAAAAATGGTGGCTTTGCCTACTGTAAATATTTTCTGTGACAGATTTAATCTACACCTCAGATTTGGGTATGTTCAGGTTACACACTGACATAAATGACTCAATGATCTCTGTTGTTCTCAACTTAATAAAGCAAGGTTTTATGTAAATATGTCGAAAATATTAATGTGACAAGGGAGGAATTATGGCAAGGAGGAAAAAGACAAATGCTTTACATGACCAATTTCTCTTCTTCACTGTGTAGCACTGAAAGGTGTACAATTCTGGGAACTAAATATTCAACTGTTAGGTCTTAGTTCTATTTTATTCTAAATGTGAAAAGCCATGAATTAGAAGAGAAGAAAGTTTGTCAACCTAAATTAGATTTTTGTAAGGTAGAATATCATGTCACAGAATATTTCAGCTACCAGTTAATTTTTTTAAGTGGTTTAATAGGTTCAACATAATAGTGTAATTATCAAATAGAAGTTCAACATAATAATCTAAGACTTAAATTACTGATTTGAACATTTAATTGCCAAAGGCGATTTGACAACTAAATATTGGTTCTGGCAATTAAGAGTTAGATTAATAATTTGGTACTTAAAAAATCTTTTAAAGCAATAATTATAAAGCATGTAGCAATAAAAATCTCATGGGCCTAAAAATTCAATTTTGCAAAATCAGACTACTGTACAAAAAGTTGAATGGTAATGATCCCCCATTCTGTTTCAGTTTGCTTTCAAAGTTTTGAAACTATTTTCCTTTGTGTAGGTGACAAAAATGATATAATGTTGGCCGTAGTAAATCATAAATTTCATCTCATTAAATTTTTAATCAAATAGATTGATAAGTAGAGAGATTGTTGTATAGAATGTTCTTTATTTTTCTTTTAATGTTTGTTTATTTTCGAGAGAGAGTGAGAGTGGGGGGTGGGCAGGCAGAGAGAGAGAGAGAAAGGGAGGCAGAGGATCTGAAGTGGGCTCTGTGCTGACAGCAGAGAGCCCAATGTGGGGCTCAGACTCACGAACTGTGAGATCATGATCTGAGCTAAAGTCAGAAGCTAACCTTTACCGACTACGCCAACCAGGTGCCCCAGTTCATTATTTTTAAATATATCAACAAAATTATATCTGCAGACATTGCTTATTTTTATGTCCTAGTATGGTTTTATCAATGTGCTTTGCTGGCGTCACATTTTTTCTTTCTGTGTTCATTATTGTCTCTTGCTAAATTATACCCTTTAGAGAAATTTCAATGATATTTTGTGGCAAATATATTTTTGTCTTTAAGTGTCCAAAAATATGTTGTTGTTGTTTTTTCCCCACAAGTGTTTTGTTTAACAGTTTAGCTGGGTACAGATTTTTGTCATCTTAAGTACACAAGATCCAATCTATCCAATGTAAATGATGTTTTGTTTGTTAGTTATACATGGCGTTTAAGGTACTCTTTCAGTATCAGGATGTACATTGCCCTTTAGTTTTGAAAATTGATGGCTTTTCTCTCTCTTATATTTTACTAGAGCATCTAAAACTATGTTCTATTTCTCAGAACTTCACTTTCTTTATTTCTTTATCTTTTTAAGCCATATTCTAGGTAATTTTCAAAGTTCTTTATTAGGATTTTTTTCTCCAACTGTCTCAAGAATAATGTGTATTATGGTTCCCATTTTAATTTATTTTTTCATTACAAGGAATCTAATTGGTTCATGGTTCACAAGTACCTGTTCTTGTTTCAGTGCTCCCTACTTTTGTCTTATGGATATTTCTTCAAGAATTTTACGCACATACATTTAAAGTACTTCTAGATTATTTAATTACTTCTATATTTTTATGAATGAAATTTTTTTTGTTTTTTGGGTGGTTTTGTTGTTGTTATTGTTGTTTGCTTTGCTTTTGTTGTTGTTTTTGTGTTCACAGGTTTGTTTGTTTGCAGTAGGGAATAATTCACATCATGGGGTTGGATTTCCTCAGGTGTTCTGTCATTTTTGTTGGTATATTTACTTTCCATGGATTTATTTTTCATTCTCTCCCCCATTTTTCCTTTCCTCTTGGGCATTCTTTAAGTAGCTTCACCTCAGGTCCTAAGGGTCCACAAATCAGAAGTATATTTTGTATCTCTTCAACAGGTTCACATTTTCAGAACTGAAGCTAATACCCACTATTCGTCTCATTTCTAATCATTTAGGATTCTTTGCTTCTCTTCACCATTCATGAACCTGTTCTAACTGGATGCAGCCTTACACAAGAAAATCAAGTTTTTACAGCTTTCATTTATGAATGTGGGAAAATAGTCTCCAGTGCCCTGCCCCTGGTGGGATACATTGAGTCTACTTTTCCCTGAGGCACTGAAATCTGGAACCAAATTGCCAGTTCTAGGTGCCAACACCCTGTGTGGTAATGGACTTAGTCCACTTCCATACCATGGACTTGGCCATTTCTGATAAAAGTTATTATTTTTAAATGGGGGAAATGTATTTTTAACTATACTAAAAACAATTACATGTAATTTCCACATAGTGAAAATGAAGGAAACATTGTGAGCATCCAGATCTTCAAGATAGTATGGCTAGCTAGGAATAGAGCCAAAAAGATGTATGCCCCTGATTAAGATCATCCCACTTTGCACTCACTCAGCAGCTTTCCTCCTGTATTCTCTATTGATTTACCTATATTTTGTTCACTTTTCCCCAGTGTCCACCATTAACATGAGCTAAATATAAGCCCAAACTTTAGAACATACTCCATCAAAAATATTTAATCAGAAATGAAATGTTCCTCCATTGTATAAATAGCAAAATATTTTCCTCGAATATTTCTTTCTGTATATATTCAAGAAAAGAAAAGTCTACGATGTTGTATCACTTACATATTCTCCTTCGGTCCTTTAGTAAAAATCAGCAACAAATAATGAAGATAATGATAATTAGGAGATTAATAAACACTAATGTTCTTTGGCAAAATTGGGTGTATATATGTGTACATGAGTCTGTTGTTATAAAGAATTTGACCAATCTCTGTTCCTGGTTCCTGGGAGGGAGACCCTAAATCCTTGGATCTCCTGAGTTTTAGGAGTATCTTTGTTATGCTAATGAGGTAATTCCTGGTTCACCCTTTGATAGCATCAAGATGGAGGCTGGTTTTGTTGAAAAGACCAATCACATGGTTAGAAGGTTGGGGTGTGAGCCCTATGATATGAACCTGATCTCCCAACTTTGGGGAGAAGAAGGGGGCTCGAGATTGAGTTCGAGGTTGTGACAAATCATTCAATCAATCATGACTATGTAGTGAAACTCCAATAAAAACTCTAGAAACAAAAGCTCAGCAGAGCTTTCTGGTTGGTGAATACATTGACTACTAGGAGACTAAAATGCTCTGATTCCAAAGGAGGGATTCAGAAGACCGATAGTCCCTCCCAAACCTTGACCTATGCATCTCTTCATTTGGCTGGCCCTCCTGATTTTAACCTTGGTAATAAAATAAGTGTAGCACTTTCTTGAGTTCTGTGAGTCATTCCAGCAAATTATCAAACCCGGGGGGATTATGGGAGCCACCAACTTCACACCCAGTGTGTCAGCAATGTGAGTAGTTCAGAGACTCTACTGATGTTGGGCTGGCATGTGAAGGGAGGATGGTCTTGGTGAGGACTCTGCCCTTAAATCTGTGAAGGTGACACTAGCTCTGGGTGGTTAGTGTCAGAAATGATTTTCAGCACAGCACTTGACATTAGAATAGTTGGAGTGGAAGTTGAATAAATTCTTATTATTTTTAATCAAAAACTATCACTACTGGGGCGCCTGGGTGGCTCAGTCGGTTAAGCGTCCGACTTTGGCCTAGGTCATGATCTCGCAGTTCCCAAGTTTGAGCCCCATGTCAGATTCTGTGCTGACAGCTTGGAGCCTGGAGCCTGCTTTGGATTCTGTGTCTCCCTCTCTCTCTGCCCCTTCCTGCTTACATTCTCTCTCTCTCTCTCTCTCTCTCTCTCTCTCTCAAAAGTAAATAAACATTAAAAATTAAAAAAAAAAAGAATCACTACTGTATCTGACACATAAATGTTTTATAAAATCAGATTTGGAAACTTTAGGACAAATAGAAAAGCCAAGAAGCATGTTTTAAATTTTAGTAGCTGGCTGCCCTCTACTGACATTGTGTTATAGTCACTACTAGGACGTGAATCTAAAAGCTGATGGATTCTCTTAGTTTTGAAACAATTAATTCTATAAAATCGAAAATATCGCTGAAGCTTATTTCAGTTTTGATTAAACTTAGTGGTCTATTCCTTGAAATTTAAAGGCTACTAGAATCGTTCGGATATCAGTCAGTTGAGCATTGAAATAAAGAGGCTGCTGTTCATTGGTAAATAAAGTCTACAAAACTTAGTCTCTCTCACCTTCATTCAGGTAAGACATAGCAGGACTTAACTTTTCTCTATGTGACCTTGGGCAAAACACTTTAAAATAGCAAGTCTGGGGGGTGACTCAGTGGCTCAGTCAGTTAAACATCTGACTCTTGATTTCAGCTCAGGTCCTCATCTCACAGTTCATGAGACTGAGCCCCACATCTGACTCTGCGCTGACAGCCTCGACCCTGTTTGGGATTCTCTCTCTCTCCCCCTCTCTCTCTCTCTGCCCCTCCCCTGCTTGTATGGGTGAGCTCTCTCTCTCTCAAAGTAAATAAATAAACTTAAAAAATTTTTTTGAATATAAAGTAGCAAGTCTACATTTCCTTACCTTTGAAGGTACTTTACAAAATGATCTCTGAATTCTTCTTCATTTAACATATTATAATTTTTTCAAGAAGAAAAGAATCAAGGAACTTAATATACCAAAACGAACTGGCCAGAAGCTGGACTTCTGACTTGGCTCACAGAAGTCAGTGAGCCAAGCTGAGAGATGGAGCAGGAAAAGGGAAAGAAAACGATGGCCAGGGACCAAGAGCATTTGGCAGGTTGTATGTAGTGATGGTGCGGTGTGCATCTATTCAGCAAATTTTGATGAAGCTGACACGTTGAACTTCAAGCAGTCTTTAAAAGTATTCCTTAGGGGCGCCTGGGTGGCGCAGTCGGTTAAGCGTCCGACTTCAGCCAGGTCACGATCTCGCGGTCCGTGAGTTCGAGCCCCGCGTCGGGCTCTGGGCTGATGGCTCAGAGCCTGGAGCCCGTTTCCGATTCTGTGTCTCCCTCTCTGTCTGCCCCTCCCCCGTTCATGCTCTGTCTCTCTCTCTGTCCCCAAAATAAATAAACGTTGAAAAAAAAAATTAAAAAAAAAAAGTATTCCTTAAAAAACATTTTCCCTCAAATAACATGATGATGGGAAATGGGGAAATAACCACCCAGCAATCTTAATAATGCTGAATAATATGAAGCAGTTATGAAATATAACCCAAATGAGGGTTCCTGACAGAGAGGCAGGTTAAGAGAAATAGAGCCCAAATAATGCATTCCTATTTAGGCACCAAAATGAACTCCAAAGGTAGCCTTAAAGATCACCACAGATCTGATACAGTGTGTGTCGAACCTCCACTCTGGCATTCATTAGGTTTCAAAATGTCCCAATTTGTCAGGTATAAGTCACGTATCATTGATTCTCCTTGGAATTCTGGAATCTTTTCAGAATTTAAAAATACATGCACACATATAATGACAAGCCTTTACGTGGTTTAGAAAAGAGTCTCCCTGACAGCAACCACAGAGTTTCGTTAAAAATGCTCTAGTTAGTTTCGAGTTCAGATCTCCTTACTGCTATGACAGTCACCTAGGAGTGTGTTACAAATGAATGTACATCTACAACACAAGCTATTGCTTAGGGAAGCACAAAGAAATATGCATAGTAACCCTCTAGAATCCATGTATCCAACACATTTGCAAGTGGCACCTGCTCAAATAGGAAGACGTTAGTGACCTACAGAGAAATGTTAGTGACTTACAGAGACTTAGTAGGTTAGTGACCTACAGAGAAATGTTAGTGACTTACAGGAGAAGGATGGAGAGCTGGCTCATGTAAGTAGAAGCATAAATTCATGCCTGTACATACTCCACAGGATCAAAGATATGTGGTCAAATAATTGTTTTTAATCACCACATTACTAGAAGTACTTCAAACAGCATGGAGGAGTAGATGCTTTTGAAGAACCTCTCACTCCAAAATAGCTAGATCCTAGGGGCGCCTGGGTAGCTCAGTCGGTTGAGCGTCCGACTTCAGCTCAGGTCATGATATCATGGCTGCTGAGTTTGAGCCCCACGTCAGGCCCTGTGCTGACAGAGCTTGGAACCTGATTCTGATTCTGTGTCTCCTCTCTCTGCCCCTCCCCCAGTTGTGCTCAGTCTCTCTCTGTCTCTCAAAAACAAATAAATGTAAAAAAATGTTTTCGATAAATAAAATCAAATAATAAGATAAAATAGCTAGGTCCTAGATAAAACCTACTTTTTATTTTTTCACAAGAAGTAAGAGAAATCACCTAAGGGCCAATCAGTTCACAGTCCATGACCTGAAACTCACAAGGTAAATTTTGAGAACACGCAAAAAGTAGGGCTGCCCTGAAGGCAAATGCTGATGAGTTGGAAACACCAAACCAGAAGTTTCTGAGATGGAACCAGTGATGGTGGAGCAGCTGAAAAGCTCCAGCAAACACGAGCACACATGCTACCAGGAGGTAAGCATCTTCAATTTAGTCAAAGAGGTTTTCTGAATGAAAAGATCAACCAAATATGTACTCACCTGCAAAATTCACCAACAAGCACGGAAATAAATTATCTTGAGAGAGAGCCTGCAGAAGCAGACAAGCATGACTTCAAATACCAGTAGTAGCAAGGAGACTAAAATAGCTATTGTTTTGCTTAAAGAAATTAAAAACAAACTTGAAAATAAGTGCAAAGAACCGTAACTTATAAGTGACCAAAGGTGTTTGAAAAGAAACCAAAGAGCAGTTCCTGGGTGGCTCAGTCAGTTAAGCATCTGACTTCACCTCTGTTCATGATCTCACTGATCGTGAGTTTGATCCTGGCGTCCGGCTCTGTGCTGACAACTCAGAGCCTGGAACCTGCTTCAGATTCTGTATCTCCCTCTCTCTCTGCTCCTCCCCTGCTCGCTCTCTCTCTCTCTCTCTCTCAAAAATAAATATTTAAAAATTAAAAAAAGAAAGAAACCAAATACATGAAACCATGTTTCATTCAAGAAATGCAATATGTGGTAAGTAAATTTAAAAACACTAGTGGGGAGGGGTGGGGGAAGCAGAGATATTTTTCTCAAGTGTCTTATTTCTTTATTTAAGTTTCACTAAAGACTTGCCAAAGGGAATACATGGTTTAAATAAAGATTTCACATATGCGAGAAAAAAAATCATGAGTAGGGTTAACACAAATGCTTGATGCTCAGTTAACATACACTGGTTAAAAGTGATCAATCAATCAATGAAGTGAGAAATTGCTACAGATACATCTAATTAGAGTTCCAGAAGGAGAAGAAAGAAAAATGAGGTAGAGGAAGCATTTGAAGAGATGATGACTGAGAAGATGACTGAAGAAATGATGTTAATTTTCCAGAAATAGTAAACTATTCCAACTGAAAAATTCAAGAATAAATGAAAGGAAATCTACTTTTGGAAATAGTAAAGTGAAGTTAGGCACAACCAAAAAAAGAGAGAAAGAAAGAAAGAAAGAAAGAAAGAAAAAAAGAAAGAAAAAAATCAAAGATCATCTAAAAAAAAACCAAAGAACACAACCAGAGAGAAAATCCAAATTAACCTCAAAGAAGTAACAGAGAGCAGTTGATTTCTTATCAACAGGACAGCCAGAAAATAGACTCTATTTTCAGTGTGTTGAGAGAAAATAATTGCCATGTTAGATTTACATATTTGGCAAAAATATCCTTTAAGCACAAAGAAAAACTAAAGATACTTTCAGACAAATAAAAACTAAGAAGTTATCACCAATAAGCGTACATCAAAGGAGTTAATAGATATATACTTTAAAGAAAAGGACAGTTACCCTAAAGGGAAGGTTTTATATGCAAGATAGGATGAAGAGCATAAAGAAAATGATAAATTTGTGGATTTGTTATTTAGAATAGGCTACGTTAGAGACCCCAGAACTAGACCCACAAATGTATGGCCAACTAATCTTTGACAAAGCAGGAAAGAACATCCAATGGCAAAAAGACAGTCTCTTTAACAAATGGTGCTGGGAGAACTGGACAGCAACATGCAGAAGGTTGAAACTAGACCACTTTCTCACACCATTCACAAAAATAAACTCAAAGTGGATAAAGGACCTGAATGTGAGACAGGAAACCATCAAAACCCTAGAGGAGAAAGCAGGAAAAAATCTCTCTGACCTCAGCTGCAGCAATTTCTTACTTGACACATCCCCAAAGGCAAGGGAATTAAAAGCAAAAATGAACTACTGGGACCTCATGAAGATAAAAAGCTTCTGCACAGCAAAGGAAACAATCAACAAAACTAAAAGGCAACCAACGGAATGGGAAAAGATATTTGCAAATGACATATCAGACAAAGGGCTAGTATCCAAAATCTATAAAGAGATCACCAAACTCCACACCCAAAAAACAAATAATCCAGTGAAGAAATGGGCAGAAAACATGAATAGACACTTCTCTAAAGAAGACATCCGGATGGCCAACAGGCACATGAAAAGATGCTCAACGTCACTCCTCATCAGGGAAATACAAATCAAAACCACATTCAGATATCACCTCACGCCAGTCAGAGTGGCCAAAATGAACAAATCAGGAGACTATAGATGCTGGAGAAGATGTGGAGAAACGGGAACCCTCTTGCACTGTTGGTGGGAATGCAAATTGGTGCAGCCACTCTGGAAAACAGTGTGGAGGTTCCTCAAAAAATTAAAAATAGACCTACCCTATGACTCAGCAGTAGCACTGCTAGGAATTTACCCAAGGGATCGAGGAGTGCTGATGCATAGGGGCACTTGTACCCCAATGTTTATAGCAGCACTCTCAACAATAGCCAAATTATGCAAAGAACCTAAAGGTCTATCAACTGATGAATGGATAAAGAAATTGTGGTTTATATACACAAAGGAATACTACATGGCAATGAGAAAGAATGAAATATGGCCCTTTGTGGCAACGTGGATGGAACTGGAGAGTGTTATGCTAAGTGAAATAAGCCATACAGAGAAAGACAGATACCATATGTTTTCACTCTATGTGGATCCTGAGAAACTTAACAGGAACCTATGGGGGAGAGGAAGGAAAAAAAAAAGTTAGAGTGGGAGAGAGCCAAAGCATAAGGGACTTTTAAAAACTGAGAACAGGGGCACCTGGGTGGCGCAGTCGGTCATGGTCTCAAGGTTCGTGGGTTTGAGCCTTGAGTCCAGCTCTGCGCTGACAGCTCAGAGCCTGAAGCCTGCTTCGGATTCTGTGTTTCCCTCTCTCTCTGCCCTTCCCCGCTCACACTCTTTCTCTCAATAATAAATAACATTAAAAAAAAAAACAACCTGTTAACACATCAGGGTACCCCCAATTACTTTTGAATAGCTATGCCCCTTTGTGATTCTGAGTTTATATAGAGAAAATTAAAACAAAAACTCTGGCTTATAGAATTCCTAGTGGTTATGTAGTTTGAGTGAGAAATAGACCTTGCTATGGTAAGTTTTGGGGGTTAATGTCTTACCATAATGTAATGTAGCCTATTCTATTTTTTTCTTTCAATATATGAAATTTATTGTCAAATTGGTTTCCGTACAACACCCAGTGCTCATCTCAACAGGTGCCCTCCTCGATACCCATCAGCCACCCTCCCCTCCCTCCCACCCCCCATCAGCCCTCAGTTTGTTCTCAGTTTTTTTTTTTTTTCAACGTTTTGTTTTTTATTTTTGGGACAGAGAGAGACAGAGCATGAATGGGGGAGGGGCAGAGGGAGAGGGAGACACAGAATCGGAAACAGGCTCCAGGCTCTGAGCCATCAGCCCAGAGCCTGACGCGGGGCTCGAACTCACGGACCGCGAGATCGTGACCTGGCTGAAGTCAGACGCCTAACCGACTGCGCCTGAGCCACCCAGGTGCCTGCTGATGTTTTACACAGTTTTTAAAAGAGAAAAAAAAAAAAAAACAGATTCGCGGGTCATTTTCTATAGTCCACACACAGCCTTAGCCTAAAGAGTTTTTATTTTTTGATGTGTGTAGTGGCATTAACTTTTGAGGTGAAAAATCCATTTTTATAATAGGCAAGCAACAACTTGCCAACAACCACCTGACACGACTTGAAAAATCATTCCATAAAATTCTAAGAATTTCTCATAGCTAGGGGCGCCTGGGTGGCTCAGTCGGTTGGGCGGCCGACTTCAGCTCAGGTCATGATCTCGGGGTCCATGAGTTCGAGCCCCGTGTCGGGCTCTGTGCTGACAGCTCAGAGCCTGGAGCCTGTTTCGGATTCTGTGTCTCCCTCTCTCTGACCCTCCCCCGTTCATGCTCTGTCTCTCTCTGTCCCAAAAATAAATAAACGTTAAAAAATTTTAAAAAAAAAAGAATTTCTCATAGCTATAATAAATATCCTGGGTGTTCTAGTTTTTGTTGCTGTTGTTTTTCTAGTTGTTGAAATCATGACTCTTTCTCTTTAATAATTATCATGAACAGAGCAATCTTTGACATTTTGCATACATCATTCCTAACCTTTGAAACAGAATTAGGGGCTCCTGGGTGGCTCAGTCAGTTAAGCTTCTGACTTCGGCTCAGGTCATAATCTTGTGTTTCGTGAGTCCAAGCCCTGTGTAGGGCTCTGGGCTGTCAGCTCGGAGCCTGGAACCTGCTTCAGATTCTGTGTCTCCCCCTCTCTCTGACCCTCTACCTCTCATGCTCTGCTTCTCTCTCTCTCTCAAAAGGATTAATAAGACTGCACTAGTAAATGATTGTTATCATTAAACTCAGGTTCCTGTGTTTTCAAAGTCTATCAACTTCAACAACCAGATCACAGCTTAGTATACTTTTATTATTTACAGTTCTTTTTTTTTTTAATTTTTTTTTCAATGTTTATTTATTTTTGGGACAGAGAGAGACAGAGCATGAATGGGGGAGGGGCAGAGAGAGAGGGAGACACAGAATCAGAAACAGGCTCCAGGCTCTGAGCCATCAGCCCAGAGCCTGACGCGGGGCTCGAACTCACGGACCGCGAGATCGTGACCTGGCTGAAGTCGGACGCTTAACCGACTGCGCCACCCAGGCGCCCCTATTATTTACAGTTCTAAGTACTTTGAATATATGCCGAAATATGGCTTAAACATTATAGAATCATCTGATTCATTCATTCACTCATGTAGTCAATATTTATTGAGTACCTATTCCCCCAGTGCTATTCTAGGCACTAAGGATACAACACTAAGCTAAGAGATAGCAAACAAATAAACATGAACAAATAAATATATTTCAGGTGGTGATAAAAATGCTAAGAAGAAAAATAAAGCAAGGTAAAGGCTAACAAGTGTTGAGGTGGGCTGGAATGGGGAACTGCTTTAGACTGTGTGGTCAGGAAAGGGATTTTGATATAGTGACATTCATATAAATAACCCAACAAGTAAAACTATGTATGCAATTATTTGACCATAAAATATGGCCATTTATGTATGAACTTGAAGGTCAAATCAAGAGTGTCTTCTAGCAAATGGGTTCCTTTTGCTCAGAGGTCATGGAATAGAGTCAGTATAAACAGGAAAAATAAAATAGACAAAAGGAGATTAGATGCCACTCTGGAGTAGGGTGTCTGACACTTGATGCCCTTAACTTTATCCATTGCTCTGGAGAAGAGTGTGAAAGATGGCGAGAAATACCATTAAAGATTTCTGTGAGGCTTCGAAGTTTTGAAAAGGCAGCCCTTTCCCACTTTTATAAGACTGACTGTTTCAAATCCTTTTGAGGAAAAGATGGAAAGGGGGAGGTCCCTATACAACTGCCATAGTGCTTTTATTATGTAATAAAAAGGAAAAGTTGGTGGTACATTTATGTTCAATGTTTGGTAATAACAAACTCCCATGGTCACTAGATAGTTGAATGTGTCCTTGACTTCTAGCCTTACCATTACAGGAGTTATTCTCTTCCCCTGTTTTCCTCTGTAAGAACAGCCTTTAAATTCTTTGACTCCCTGCAACAACAGTCGATGTAAATGTATGGTGTTCAAGTCCTGTGTAGGCTTGGTGATGAACAACACAGATATGGCACCTATTCTCATCAAGTAGACTTTCCAGAGAAGCTGTAACTCCCAGGAGCTGTTGCTGCCCATTTGGAATCTCCAAGCAACCAGGTCCACTGATTTCAGGATCTTCAGGATGATTCACTCACCTCCACGATATATTTCATCTGCTTCATGTAGTCTGAAGTTACTTGGATGCTTAATCAGTATCAATCCACTGGAGAGAGAAACCGTCTAAGTGTATGTAATCCATTCATGCAATTCCTACCAAGTTATGAAATCCACTCTTGGGGGGCAGGAAGCAAACTTCACAAACCTGCTGGCTGTGGGCCCTACACAAATTAGGCAACTTGATAGCTAAATGAATTTACACCCAAGAGTGAGTTTGTTAACTTTTTTGAAAGGAGATGTCACCAGGGCAAAATAATAGGAACAAGGCAAAGATATAAAGTGAAGAAGACGGAAGGAGTCTCTGCAGGATGAAAAACACACAACCTAAGTGAGTTCTTTTCCTGAATTTCCGAAACCATTTCTATCCTGTTTTGTCAGTGTTCGCTAATTTATCAGACTACTTTGCTCAAAGGTCAGACTGGAGCTCCTTGAAATACCTCATGACTAACCAGTTTCTGTAATCAGTTTGAGCTGCTATTGATGCTTTTCCTGCTTCCTCTCAAGTAAAAAAATCAGGGAATCCCTGACTTCAGCACTGATACTAGTTACAAGTGCTAACTGAAGACAGTGACACTGAATATATACTAATTGATAAACAACAAGGGACATGTAGTTGGTGTAGGGGGGAACTAATACAGTTAAAACGCTCACTGGCTCCAGTGTCTGGAAAGTTATAAAGTAAGTAGGGCTGATTATGCATGAAAGAAAGCAGATGAGCATCTAGTCAGCCCAGTGGCAGGGGACAACCCAGGAAAATGTCTGCCGTGAAATGGGCCTCATCTTAGTCTTTTTTTTTTTTTTAAGTTTATTTATTTATTTTGAAAGAGACAGAGATGGTGTGAGTAAGGAAGTAGGGAGAGGGAGAGAAAGAATCCCCTGATTCGGGGTTCAAACTCACAAAACCATGAAATCACGACCTGAGCCAAAGCCGAGATTCAGATGCTTAACCGACTGAACCACCCAGGTGCCCCTAAGTCATTGTTTTTCATCAGGCTACAAATGATATATCACCAAAACAAATGGCCTTGATAGCATATCAAACACTTTGTAGAATAAAACTCTCTTGGTTGAATCTGAATCTGAACAAGCAGTATAATCTCCCAAAGGCTTTTCTTAACATTCATATTTTCTCGGGAAGCTGAAAATGAATACTGGAGACCATACTTAACCCTCTCCCATGAACACAAATCACTTTTCACCATCAACCTGCCCCACTCCACTTGCTTCCTCCCCTCAGCCTATACTCTGCCCCTCAACTAGAAGAGGGCAATTCCAGGAGACCTCCCACCTGCCTCTCCAAATTTGGTGTTTTGGTCTAGGCACAAATGTCTCTGGTGGCTACAACTTAGTGCAAGAAAGAGAGAGCAGAAGCTGGCCAGCCTAGCTGCCTTGAGTAGAGACATGTCACTCTTTCTTTTTCTTTCCTTTTCCTTTCTTTCTCTCTCCTTCCTTCCTTCCTTCCTTCCTTCCTTCCTTCCTTCCTTCCTTCCTCTGTCCCTCCTTACTTTCCCTTTCCTTTCTTCCTTTCTTTTCTTTCTTTCTTTTTTCTTCCTTCCTTCCTTTCTTTCTTTCCTTCCCTTTTTATTTCTTTACAGTATATTTATTGAATACGTACAATGTGTTAGGCCCCCAGATAAAGTTATATCTAAGAGAGATGATGGAAAGATAGATAAATAGATGTAAACTTCATAAATCTTTCAACATTCACCTGTAAGTAGGAAATATAATTAACTCCATTTTACACATCAGGAAACCAAAGCTTACCAAAGTTGAAGGACCCGCCCAAGGGCTCAGATCACTCTGATTTATCCCAGAGTCTGTGCTGCGAGGAGGATGCTTCCCAAATATGCAACATCTCGCTGGCACACTGATTTACCTTCCCGAACTGTCTTCCTCATCCCAGTCTCTCCAGTTTTAAACCTCCTGTAATTTCTCGTGCCTTCTGAGGAGACCAGCCCAGGAGGATTCGCCCCAGGATGGATCTGAGCACCTGGAGGGCATGAAGAGCCTTAGGTGGTAGAGCACTGAGATATCTTCTGGTGGTAGATGGAACTGTGGCAGAAAGTACCAAAGAAGATAAGATGCTCACTAAAGTAAACCTAAATGGCTTCCCAGTGCTGTGTGAAGAAGCCCATGTTCATAAACATGAAGTAAAAGCTAAATCCAAAAGTTTAGTGTCCACTTCCAGCTAGCGGTCAAGGGAGTAGGTCGGGGGAATGGGAGGAAGGGAGGTTGAAAGTTGATTTTACTTCACTTAAGTCATGTCCCCAGCTTGGAAGAAATGGACAAGGGCAAAGCCAAGAGCCAGAGTCCCATACAATCCTACAGAGGTTTGGTCTTCCTGGAACCTGGCCGTGACCTCCCCTGGTAGCCGGTTCTGAATAGTGAGAAGCAGCATCATGGAGTTTCCTCAACTGCCAAAGGACATCCACACTACTCAGTAAAAACAATAGCAACAAAAATGATTGGCAGCTAACATTTCCCGAGTGTTTCCTTGTGCCAAGCAGCATTCTGTATTAATTCTAAGTCCTTTTAAGTACATCACTTCCTGGGGAGCCTGGGTGGCTCAGTTGGTTAAGCGTCTGACTTCAGCTCAGGTCATGATCTCGCCGTCTGTGAGTTGGAGCCCCGCGTCCGGCTCTGTGCTGACAGCTCAGAGCCTGGAGCCTGCTTCGGACTCTGTGTCTCCCTCTCTCTCTGCCCCTCCCCTATTCATGCTCTGTCTGTCTGCCTCTCTCTCTCTCCCTCTCTCTCTCTCAAAAATAAACAAATGTTAAGTACATCACTTCCTTTAATCTCAACAACATCTTATTTTATCCCCATCTTACAGATGAGGAAGCTAAGACACAGAGAAGTTAAATAACTTTCCCAAGACACACTGATTATAAACTGGAGAGGCAGATTTCAAACCCGGGAAACGGGCTACATCATCCTTCTTTAACAAGTCTAAATTCCATGGTGCTTTTTCTTTATATTATAAATAGGGATTTGATGAAGCCTTGAGAAGAATTAAATAAACAGAAGGCATATGGTGTTTACAATTACCAATTGTGAAAAGCATTTATTATGGAAAATTCCAAAACTGGTCACGAGAGAACTTTAAGAGCAGCTCTAGCAAATCCTGCCAAGAAAATTCTAAAAACTTAGAAATCAAAGAAGAGTTCTGCAGAGAAGAGCGAGCTGTAATGAAACCAAAAAAAGGGGCTAAGACGCTGACCTCTTTTTAAATGAACAAGGAATCTGCAGAGTAAAAGCTAATGAGCCAGATTCCAAGTCTCCTTTCTCAGTTCTGTGGGGAGCTGTGTTCACGGCTGACCCTGTGAACATGCGCTCCTCACTCAGTTCCTGGGGAATAATTTGCCCCAGAAGATCAGAACATGTAAAGACTCTGATCTCACTTCTTACAGTCACCAGAGAGTTAGAAGGAGTGCAGATTCCACAAACCAAATCTGTTTGTAAAACAAGGGTGTTCGATTCTGAGCATGTGTTTCTTTCTCTCTGGTAAGCTAAGTGGTAGTAAAAATTTTTCATTGAAAAATACCACTGCCAGTTTCTCAAATTAGTTGACCACACAAATCCAGGAAGATATTTCAAAAAGAGGCTGTCAACCCATGTTATGGAATTGTTACAGTTGTTACCATGTGTTATGGCCTGAATTGTGTCCCACCCCCAACAAATTCATACATTGACCCAATTGCAGACAAAAAAAAAAAAAATTTTGTCCTTAAGAATATAATCTATTTTATAAAATCTTTCGAGTTTTGTCGCTTGTTTTTTTTTTTCCCACTCATTCAATAAAAATTTGAAGCCTATCTTCTGTCAGGAACTGTGTAAAATCCTAGGGGGTAATGAAAAGTAAGACTAATATATAATCACTGATTCATTTAATAGTAATGAAGAAGCAGCTTACAATGTGCTTGTGTCCCTCAAAATTAAAATGCCAGGGCTTTAATTGGCTATGTGGCCTTGAACATATAACTAAAGTTCTCTATGCTTCAGTAAGTATCCTTATTTTTTTGAATTAGAAAGTAGGACCTATTTTACAGCAGGATTTTCTCTTTAACAGATTAAATAAAATAGCACATGCACAATATCTGGCATTGGTAAGCACTCCATAAATGTTATTTATTATTATTGTGCTTGTTATTATTTCTATAATAATACAAATTTACTCTACATCTAACAGAAATTCCAAAGGAGAAATCGTAAACTACCCCACAGTTTTTTAATCCCTCCTTATCCGTTTTAGAAACATACAAGTGTTCAAGGAGATTTGTGAGGAGATTTCCTGGAGGGAACGGCTCCCTGAGGGGTCCCCTCTCTGCTTCAGAGGGGTGACAGGTTGCCCCGTGAGAAGCAGGAAGAACAGGGAGGACCGGTGTTTCTTCCTTCTCTTTAGCCTAAAGAGAGCAGGCTTCCAGGGAACCACTCGGAGAGTTTGTAATTTGTTGCCTGCAATTGAGAGACGCTGTGACGTGAGGTGATGTGATGTGATATGATGTGATGGCATTCACCTGATACAGGCCCTGTAGAGGGAAAGGTAGAGAAAAGCATTTGGGAAGTAACTACACTCCCACAAGTGGCATGGACAAGGAGTGAGAGATTGTTCCTTACAGACTAAATGTAGGCTAAAAGGGAAATGTGTGCCTGGAGCCATTTCAAATACTGCTACGGTGGCAACCTGGGAAGGTGATGGGGACTTCAACAGTGAGAAGGTATGTACAAAATATGCTCCTAGAGACTGTGGCTGAGGAAGTAGTGGCTTGCCAAAGAGAAGGCCACTGGACAAAGATCAATGCTTAAACATCTAGAGCCAGAGAATAAGCTAGTTCCTGCCAGGCTCAGTGATCAGTCAAGAAAGAACTTGGCAGTCCTGCCCCCTGTTCTCCCCTAATCCATCCCTGATGTGGTCTGACACAGAGGGCACAGAGTGAAAACATCACAGTGACGCCTCACACCCCTTTCCCACCCAAGGCATTCGGCCAACCAACTGCAGATGCCAGAAGGCACAGGAAGAGAAGGTGAAAGTGTAATTTTGATGGAAGAGTGAAATGTTAATACAGATCTTTGAATACCAGATTTATGACTTGACAGAGCATTTTGTACCTTAAAATAACCATAACCGTGTGCTTACTTTTTATTACCCTTACTAAGAATGGATCTGCTCAGTTTTCATCTATTGACAAGTGAAATGTCTTCTTGGTGAGTAAAGTGTAAAGGAGCAGTCAGAGACAAACTTTTCATTATGGTTACAGGCCAACCATGATGTTTCTTCAATGCACCCTCTACACTATTATCAAAAACTCCATGCCAGGCACTGTGCTAAGTACCACATTACTACTATTAATCACTATTGAGGGATGTCTATGAGCATGGCACTCTACCAACTTTACATAAAAAAAATCTCAATTACTCCTCACAACAACTTTTTTTTTGAGAGAGAGAGAGAGAGAGAGTGAGCAGGAGAAGGACAGAGGGAGAGGGAGAATCTTAAGCAGGCTTCATGCCGCCCAGCATGGAGCCCATTGCGGGGCTCGCTCCCATGAGCCTGGGATCATGACCTGAGTCAAAATCAAGAGTCGGATGCTTCACCGACTGAGCCACCCAGACACCCCAAATCCTTACAACTTTTAGGAAAGATGTACCACTCTCGCACCCATTTATCTGATTAGGACAGTGAAGTACAGACATCAGGTTAAGTAATTTTCACGGGATCACCTAGTAAATTAAGTGGTCACCCAGGATTTTATTTCATTTCTCTGACAGTGTCATCTATATCTTTATTGTTTTCCATACATGTCATTTTCTATTTACTATTAAAGTTTTCTTATTCAGAAAGATTCGTGTTAATTTACTGGACAGCTCCCTTGCCTATTGTCTACATTTTAGTAATAATTTTCTAGCAATTTCCCATCATAGGTCTAGAAGTGGTCCCATAAAACTTGATTCCATTTTATCAAGGGGCACAATGCTCCAATAAGCAAATTTGAGTCTAGGTTGTAATAAACCCTTGGTGGATTTTTAAAAGACAAGTTTAAAGTTAACTGTCAAGGGAATTCTATTCCATCTAAAATTGAAGCAAATGATGGGGCACCTGGGTGGCTCAGTTGGTTGAGCATCTGACTCTTGATTTCGGCTCAGGTCATGATCACAGGGTTGTGGGATTGAGCACTGCATCGGGCTCCATGTTGAGTGTGGAGCTTGCTTAAGATTCTCTCTGCCCCTCTGCCCCTCTCCCCCTCTCACACTCTCTCTCTTTCTAAAATAAAATTAATAAAATAAAATTAAATTAATAAAATAGAAGCAAATGAAAGAGTTTTCTCTGACTCATAGGCATGTGTTGTATAGGGTTCAAACAAGGAATTTTTACTTAATTTAATAACAATTAGGACAGCTGAGTAAACATATCTTTTTTAAGTTTATTTATTTTGAGACAGACAGAGAGAGAGAGAGGACAAGTGGGGGAGGGGCAGAGAGAGAGAGAGAGAGAGAGAGAGAGAGAGAATGAATCCCAAGCAAGCTCCATGCTGCCAGCATGGAACTCATTGTGGGGCTTGAACTCAAACTGTGACATCATGACATGAGCCAAAACGAAGAGTTGGACATTTAACTGACTGAGCCACCCAGGCGCCCCTGAGTAAATATTTATTAAATGGAAACCACAGGACCCATGACTTACATATGCCATGTAAGTAAATGACTTTATATCACTATACAATCACTATATGCCAGATATGATCACTATATAAAACAATCCCAAAAGGCAGATATAGAGAAACATGTTTCCAAGAAAAACACAGTTGGTAGGATTAGAGTTCAGTAGTAATTCCCTCACGTTAATAACATACAGCTCTCCTACCCAAACGACAAGCTGGGCACCTTCAATTTTGTATTCAAATAGCGAATCATAACCTTCATGACTGGCTGGCTGTGCCATTAATAATGAAAAAATATGTTTGGGTTATACAAATATGTTCCACTTACATTTTTAGGACTGAAGGAAGAGTTCTTTTTATGTAATACAAAGAATGAAAGCTAAAAACATGACTTAAACATTTAGTTTCAGGAATGAAAGACTAAGCAGAAGAATAATTCATGAATTCATAAAACATCCATTCCTATCACAGCTGGTATTGGGCCATCAATAAATTAGAGAAGTAATATGTTTACTTATTTGTTACAGTTTTATTAAATTACTAAAATTATGTGTCTACCATTTGGAGTACAATCTTTTATTATTGTTTTCTGCTATAGATTTTCATTTAGCCTCCGGATAGAATCCATATTCACAAAGTGCTTTGTAGTCATTTTGAACTTCCTTTTAGTGGCAGTGCTCTAAGGCTGCCTACAATATTGGATAAGAAACCAATTCTCTGGCTTTAAAGAAGGCTCATGAAAGCCAGGGGAGAGAACTATAGCCAAGAATGTTTTTGCATTATTTTTTTTTTCTGTGCTCACAAAATCTGAAATCCATATCTTGTCCAATTAAAAAAACAAAACAAAACAAAACAAAAAAGCTCTATTTTGTTAGGTCAATACTTTTAAAATTATTTGTAATGGCTTAAAGCAAAGAGCTTTAAATATGCTTCAGTATTGTAAATATGAAGTCAATGGTCTGGATTCTATGATCAGCAGTTTCTTGACTCATTTTCTCTGATGTTTTTCAAAACATGATGTTACATGCTCAGTCCCCCTAGGACTAGTAGACAAAGCAGATGGCAGCCCCCTTAGGAAACTGCCTTCATTTATTTAATAATTTGGATGATATTCATGCTGCTATATTGAAACACTGATCAAAGCAGATGTGTCCACAAAGCTCTCTAGCAAGGAACAAGCCTGCCTTGCTAGCAGCCAAAGTTCTTCACATCCAGTTGCTAAGCAAAGGAAAAGGAAAAGCAATCTCTGTTTTCAGAGATTCTCAAAGCCGGACTTCTTTTGCTCAGGCTCTGTTGCAGATCTTCTAGAACTGACTAATGGAAGCCCACTACAGGCATCATCCTGGGGTCTTTGCAAAACACTGAATAGGAGTAATATCTGGGAAGGTGTTCAGGATCCTCTGTCTCCTTCATTTTACATGTGAGGAATATGAAGCTCAGACATAGCTATTTTCCTGACTCTTCTCTGTTTTTCTATAGTGTCATGAAACACTGAAGAATTCACATGGACTACTTTCCTTTACCAATTTGTAATATCATTCACTCTTAACACTGAAACTTAATTCATACTGTAAATTACTGAAAGGAAGTTGTTCTGGGGCACTTGGGTGCCCTGGGTTGTTCTGGGCTCAGTCCGTTGAGCATCCGAGTCTTGATTTCGGCTCAGGTCATGATCCCAGCGTTGTGGGATCGAGCCCCAGCCCCCGTTGGGCTCAGTGTTGAGTATGGAGCCTGCTTAAGATTCTCTCTCTCTCTCTGTCTTTCTCTCACTCTCTTTCCCTCTCTCTTTCTCCCTCTATCCCTCTCCCCTGCTTGTATTCTCTTTCACTCTCTCTCTCTCTCTCTCTCTCAAATAAAAAATAAAAAGAAAGAAAGTTGTTTATTCCTGCCACCTACTATTAGTTTATACAGGTAGATTCCCTTTTTTTAAAGTCAGATTGATTACACTTACATAACAGTTTATAGGTCTTAGTGTCACAGGCAGTTAAAACATTTTTTTGAAAAAAAACAAAACATTTTTTTTGTATTGCCTTCATTCAAAGATAATTTGAATAAATAATCTCACAGAATAAATTCAAGTCAGTATCCACCATAGTCCTAAATGGCTTTACATGTCTCCCACTACAGTGTTAACAAAGAAGCGGTTTGGATTCTGGCCATAGAAAAGTTCAAATCATTGTAACTATTGGAGAGGCAGGGTTGTGGATGATTTGGCCATGGGCTGAAGGACGGCATAATAAACTTTATTTACTCAAATCCAGTCCCTTCCAAGAAGAAACTTGTTTCAGTTTCTTTGGCAAGATCGCAAGGTTGGTTTTGTTTTTGTTTTGAAATAAGTTAATAAATATGAGACACAGTGATTTCATATTGTACATGAATGAGTACAATAGTAAAAAGGATGCATGACCTGGTTTTCTCTGGTTTCTGCTTACAACGCAGCATGTAGTACCATATATTAATTAGTATACACCACTTTAAAAGTGAAATACCACAGGAATCATTTTTCTCCTAGAGTTTGAATACTAGCAGTAAACATAGACTCCTGTGATGTATATACTAATATGTAAACATGAATATCTTATAAACGCTTTGTAGAATAAATACATTATGACAGTCTCACTAACATATAAGTCAACGTAGCATGGAATGCAGTGTATATTAGATCCATATTAACAAACCGTAATGAGAATGTATGATAAAAAAAAAAGTAGCATTTGAAGTTGATTCTGGCCCAGGCCAATAAGCATGGAATATGATATAAAAGAATGAGATGGATTTGTTTTTAACAAGGGTATCAAATATAGAAAGAAAGAAGAAGAAAGAAAGAAAGAAAGAAAGAAAGAAAGAAAGAAAGAAAGAAAGAAAGAAAGAAAAAGAAAGAAAGAAAGAAAAGAAAAGGAAAGGAAAGAAAAGGAAGAAAGAAAGAAAAGAAAGAAAGGTAGATGGATAGTTTGGTCCTTCAGACTACAGGCAGCCTCTACTTCCTAATGACTGAAATTTTTATAACTGACTAACAGAAATCAGTTAAAAACTCCAGACTATCAACTTGGACTACTGTATTTTTTCAAATAAGTAGGCGGTGTTTATCTTATGATTTGTTTTGACTATTAATTTAAATTGGTTGTTTTAGACATCTCCATTGGTGGAGTAGAGTTGTCTTGTTCACAGAATAATACAAGCAGAGCTGGTCAAAACTGGCATTTGCTCATGTCCACAAGCCCAGTAATAGCTACCATAGAAATAGACCGTGAGGCTGCCTCCCCACACGCTGTGAACCAGACTTCCAGGCTTGGGTTGGCCTCCCAACCTCCTCCTGCTCTTCAGCTTCTCTCCCGGTCTCTAACACAGGCACCAGCGTCTATCTTTGGCAATCCTCAGACTGTGGTTTGTTGTTAAAAGGCAAACGAAGGAAAGAGGAGGAGGAAATGAATCGAGGGAAATAGGGAAGGGCAGAGGTGAGGAAAGAGTACCCACAAAGAAAAGAAAATTGTTTCTTTGTGTATCTGGTACAGTCTCTTAAGGTGATTCTAAAAATGAAGCTCCAAAGTTCAAAGCAGAGATGGAGATAGGGAATGAACTTCCTGTCCACCCCTGCTTTTTCCTCCACCCTACTCGGACTGGCTCAGGCCTTTACCTCTAATTTGGCTGCCTCTCCCCATGCCTGGATCCCCAAACTGCAGCCCAGATTGACAAAATGACATATTTAAGACCACACAGCTGGTCATCTGTGCCAGAATATAGACTCAGGGGCTCTGGGCTCAGTATGGATGTCACATCCAGGGCCAAAATGATTCTCTCTTCCTAGAATCTAAAAATAGGGACACAGAGATTTCATTGGCTGTATGAAAACTTGAACTAAAAGACCAGATGGACCTGGGAATTAAGCCTAAGTAGCCAATCTGTAAAAAGAAAAGAATGAAGCCAATATACATCCAAGACAAAGGACGTGTGTGTGTCTGTGTGCACGTGTGTATATCTAGGACAGAGACAGAGACAGAGCTAACGATAAAGACAGAAAGAGACGGGGAGACAGAAAGAGGCTTGATTGTTTTCTCCTTTTCAGTTCCAGGGAGGACTAGCTGTACTTCCTGCATTTGGATCTTACAAAAGCCCCTGTATTTTTAATCATCCCCATCCCTTCTTGACTTTAGGTAATGTCAAAAGGTAATATGAGGCACATTAAAATTTTTGAGGGTTTATTTTGAGCAAAAGTCGATTCCAAACGGGGTTAGAAGCACTCTGCCAACAGGAACCAGGGGAACGACTTACTGCAGAGAAAATGTGGAAGCAAAGAAAGGAAATTAGTAGATGGGCTATAGCTTAGAGCCTAGTTGGCTGTTTGTGATTGGTTGTCCTTAGCATTTTGATTTTGTAATCTGGAGGCATGTACAGACTCAGCATTTGGTTTGCTTCTGTAAGCCATCACGGTGCGAGATCGACATCAGTCTAATGGCCTCCTTGTTTAGTTCATTTAATAGTGGATTGCTTCTTGTTACTTAGCTATAGGCCTTCTACCAGCTAAAAAGTGAGATACTTTGTGGGGAAGAAGAAGAAGAAGAAGAAAACTGTACTCTGGCCACTACATTAGTACATTTTTATTAGTCCAAATAATCTTTTGTTTGAATCAATTGCAGATTTTTCCCTGGGAGTGCCAGCATCCGCCCAGTGGCTGGTTTAGTAGTCTTAACACACATGCATTGCCGATCTGAGTGTCCTGGAGAACAGATATAGTCGCTCCTTCTCGGGGCAAATGTTTAATCAAAAACACCCTGAAACCCTGCCATTCCAGTTAGCCATCAGCATTCTTCGCTTTCAGCCAGGTCACATTTCTTCCCAAAGATGTTGGTTGGATTACAATACAAAGCTGATATTTCTGGGTAACATTTGCCATGACTATAAACTGGAAAAAAAGTTAAGTCTAATGTAGATTTTACATCAGAACTTGTTTGCTTGCTTTTTCTCTTTTCTGTCTTTCGTTTTCTTTTCCATATATCATTCTTTTATTTACTTATTTATTTACTTATTTCAAGTTTATTAATTTTGAGAGAGAGAGAGGGAGAGAGAGAGAGCAAGCATGTGAGCGGGGAGGGGCAGAGAGCTTGGGAGAGAGAGGATGCCACGCAGGCTCTGCACTGTCAGTGCAGACCATGATGCAGGCTCGAACCCATGAACCATGAGGCTATGACCCGAGCCGAAGTCAAGAGTCAGATGCTTAACCGACTGAGCCACCCAGGTGCTCTTCAGCAAATCATTATTTTAACCATTTTTATTACCTTCATACACACAAAAAAAGATTTTGACAATGGGAAGACATACTGAAGCTGTCTTCAACTACACTGAATTTGGTTTCACAAATGAGTGATTATTATCCTAAAAGGAAAGGAAATTTCTGAATAAAGGAACATAAAAACACATAAGCACATTTTCTAAATGGAATTTTTTATTACTGAAAATAATAGTGAATTCCAGAGTACTTGTGTTTAGAATCTCAGTGTATACTTTACCAGGTAAGGAGACGAGACTAATGAGTGAGCTTCTCTCATACAGAAAACTGACTAACCCATACTTTAATACTGGATATTATCTTAGTCAAATGTTAAAAGTTAGTGGAGTCACTCCAGTGTCTAACTTCCTTTTTATATCATCAGCTCTCCTTTTAAGTCCTTTCTGACACTTAGTCAAATGATTATATATAATAATAAGAGTTATGAAATAACAATTTAAATTCTCAAAAAAGATAGTCACACAAAGATACCTACTAAAAAATCATTAGGTAGACTTTGGATAGATAACAAGAAAATAGTTTCCTATAAATAAGGTTATTAGGTAGTTCAAGTACATTACAAAACTCTTAAAAGAATCATAAATGTCACTGATTGAATCTAAGATCCTAAAGAAACACCTACTGTATCTCAAGCCCAGAAAAGATGCATAATAGTAGTAACAACCCCCTTTTGGAGGATCTGAGACACCTTATCATGGTGTCTCTTATTTCACAACAGTGTTTTTCCACTGCCCCTTACTTGTGAATGAAGTTTGAAATTATTTCACACTCTAGAATAATTGCAAACAGACCCAACTAGGGTGTCAAAGATTGGCAGTCATTACAGCGCTGTGCTTTGCCATTTTTTGCTGTCGCTCTGTCATCAGCTCACTGCCAAAGCACCTTTACCAACCGAAGGCCGAAACCATGGCAGAGGGGACTTCATCTTTTCCAAGTAGGAAGCAGGAAGTTAAACAGTTAACCACAGTAAGACTTGGGTGTGACGGAATCTTCAAAATGGAAGTCTATCAGGCCACTAAAAAAATTAACGTGTTTTTCCTTGGTGTTCTTTACCAAGTTACTTGAGCATAACCAAAAAGTTTGGGACTGACCATCAATGAGGAACCTCACTAAAATGCTCTCTGCGTGACTGTCTTTGAAATAACAACGTATTAAATGGAGGGTCGTCTTTCTTCTCAGCTGGTAGAGTGAGGTTTAAAGGGCTCAGAAACTTCCAGCTCCTTCAAGAATGGTGTATATTCCTTTAATTAAGGATTTAAGGTGAAAGACACCTTGTCTACTCAGAGTAAGAGATGGGATCCAAACATGGTGACTTAAGAAGTAAATGAATACTAGTGCCTTTAGACTAGTGGGAAGGAGAAACAGTGTGGGAGCTCCTGAAGGACTGGATAAAATAGTCTCTGGAGGAAAGGGAGAACTATGTGGGAAAAGTAAGCTGAGACTTAAAAGGACATTATAACACTGCCCAGGATAACCCCTATTTAATAAGGTTCTTATGGTTCTTTAGAAATAAATGGCTTGGAAGAAATCCAAAACAGTCCTACCTTAGACTATATTGTACTTTATAGCAAGCTTCAAATGCATTAGTCTCGGTCATTTTTCTCTGCCATAATCTTCCAGCACATGTACCCAAGACATGCTTCGCATTTTTAAAATCTCACATCTTGCTTTATACGTGTCAGCGAAAGGATATCACTCATACCGTTTGTGCTACAACAAAATATAAAATATTACTTGACACTAAAGATGGCAGACCATTTACAAAATCTGTGACTGACCAGAGCATCTCACTGCCATAGTTGTTAATAATGGATAATATAGCGGTGAAATGAGAGTAATCTATTCACAAAAATGCACCATACACGCACCATCGTCATTACAACTATAATCGTCACAGGTTTTAGCGTTTCAAAAGCGAGTCTTGTTCATTCAAATTCTTTTCCTAAATGAACATATTGTCTTTGATAAAGACAGCCAATGTCTCTGTAGCATTCCAAAAGTGATTTCTAGCCTACCTACCTCAGAATATATAGACGAGTAAAGGAACTGGTGTGGTTGTAATAGAAAAATAAAAGGCTAAGAAAGAACTTACGCAGCAAATAAAAGACATTTTAAAATAATGTCATTTAAAGAATATACAAGAAACTGTTAACTGAAGTTAACAGAACGGAGAGTAGAAATTGGGAGTGTAGGAGTGGATCAGGGGAGATAATTTTTAATTTTTACTTTAAGATTTTCCACCCTAATAGTTTTTATCTTTGAGCATGAATCACTTTTATAATGAAATCAAAGCCCCCAAAATGTTCCAGGGAATATCTGTGGGCATTAAAAAAAAAGTAGTGGTATTTTACAGAATTCATTTGGATGTCAGTGACGTCCAAGGGGACTTCCTTTGACATTTTTTTTTAAGCTAGACAAGTAGTCTTTGCAAATAAAACTGTCATTCTGTTAGTAAAAAAAAAAAAAAAAGAATTAGAAGAGGGAAGACCTTGAGTTTTTATCTAGCAATTTTCCACAGGGTCCTTAGACTCACGCAGTACTATGAGGATAATAAGGTGAAAAGACGGACCCTCAATAATAGCAGAATGCTGCTGAGCCCATCATGGAGCTGCCCCTCTCTAGAACTTTTGTATGCTTTTTTACCACCATTGTTTAGGTCGCTTTCTTAGGGGATTAGCTTATTTGCAGCTGTAAGCTAGAGCACTACTGTGACAGACTTACCGTCCTGCAGGGGTTTGGGAAAGTTTCGTGAAGAAGATAGCACACAGCTGGGCCCCTTGGGTTTGGAAGTATTCGTCAATGAACAGTGTACATGGTGGGTATGCCCTGAACAAAGACCAGATTCTCTGATCTTCTGAAAACTAGAGACTATATGCTTCATGTACAGCAATTGATTAGCACAAGCTCTCTAAAAAAAATCCTTTTGGGGCACCTGAGTGGCTCAGTCGGTTAAGCGTCCGACTTCGGCTCAGGTCACGATCTCACGGTCCATGAGTTCCAGCCCCGCGTCGGGCCCTGGGCTGATGATGGCTCAGAGCCTGGAGCCTGGTTCCGATTCTGTGTCTCCCTCTCTCTCTGCCCCTCCCCCATTCATGCTCTGTCTCTCTCTGTCTCAAAAATAAATAAAAACATTTTTAAAAATAATAATAATAATAATACTTTTTTATAAAAAAATCCTTTTTATGAAGTCAGAATTACCTTAAGTTGTGAGAAATTGAAAGCAAGTAACTGTAAAGTAATAATATACAGCAAAAGTATAATTAAAACTACAAAAGTCTGCCAATCTGTTCTCCATTTCGTGCATACAAAACTACCATCTAGCTGAGAAAATGTAGACATAACTTTATATGTATCACAAAAAAGACTATTTTGCGTTGTGAAGAATTTTGCATAAGGTCAACTGTCACACAATAATAGTAAGCATCTATTGAATGCTTAGCGTATGCCACATACTATTCTAGGCTCCCCACATATATCAATTTAACAACGTTATCAGAGAGATGCTACTGTTTCTTCATCTTTACAAATGAGGACACAGAGAGGTTAAGTCACTTCCTCAAGCCACACAGCTGGGACAGAGCAGAGATGGGATTAGACCTCGGATAGCCTGGTCCTACTGCTGAGATCTACTCTACCATTTCCCTATGTTAGTTTGGGACCATCTATATATATTTTCTCCTCCTCAGGGCTACATCATGCAGTTTTCTGTCTATTCTAGGATCTCAACTAATATATATCTAATGTTTTAACTGTAAATACTCATTTCTTGTTCTTTATTATCATATTATTGTAAAAGAGTTGTGATACATATAAATGGCTGGATAGATATGGAAAGAATTCTTCAAATGCAAAAATGATGCTTCCTTCTTTTCATTGGAAAACTCATTATAAATCATGTTTTTCAAAAATGGATTTGGATTTGTTTAGATCTACCGAAACAGTCGGTCTCTAATCCAGCTGAGGCCAACTGTTGTGCACTAATGAGAAAAGAGCACAGGATTTGACCTCAAGACCACGAACAAAAGATTGCTCCAAACAAATTCTGACACGTATCAACACAGTCCATACTTTTGATTAATTCTGTAAAATTGGCATTTTCCTTTATCTTTTTAGAAAGAAAGCTAAATGCAACAAGGAGAATAAGAAAAAAGAAACAATATGCATTAGCAAAAAATTAGCAAAATAATTAATTTTCTCCAAATTTAACAAGATGCAAAAGGTGAAAGAGGGGTCAAAAGCAGGAAAGTGCATTAGGGTTATGAGGAAGAATTAAGACAAGAATCTTGTGTTAGCAGAAAAGAGTCAAAGTACATACACATCTCCAGAGTGCATCTTGATGTGTGCATCAAGATCTCAGGTACAAAACTAAAATTAACATGACCACAAGCACACTAGAGATGAGAGCTTCGGTTATTCCAGTTTGGTTCTAATAAGCAGAAGACAGTTAAAATGGAATCATACACATAAGCCATATTTGCAAGAAGAGAAGAAACATTTTGAATGGTAAGTAGACTTATAGCTCTTGATGTCTATTGACTGGGAAAGAGTAAAGACTAGGACTATTCACTTATGAAAAGGCAAGAGCATAGGGAAAATGCCTACAAAACTGAAACTTGGCTCTGGGACCACCCCTACTTCTCAAGTCATTGCTATAGGAAATTAATCTCAACTCATTTAAAGATAAGTGATCAAAATGAAGGCAGAAGAAAATCTTTTTTAGAAGATACCCCAAGAACAAAGGAAGAAAAGAATAAGAAAAGTAAAAGTAGATAAAGAGCACTCACCACAAAAATATTGGCATAAAGCGAATGAAAAATCTGACAAAATATATCACCTTGGATACAAAACTCTGGCTGAAACAACTGCTTCCGTAAAGCAAATGCAAGACAAGATGGAAGAGATAGTAACAATAGGAGGTGGTGAAGTGTAAAAGAGAAAGGGAGATGGAAGAAAACAGTATGAAGAATAACTTTTGGTCCTACAGACATTAAAAGGATACAATGATGTCAACTTCTCCCCGTAAATTTGAAAAATTACATAAAATGAAACATTTCTAGAAAAGCACAAATGTCAAACAAAACTGACACAAGGAGAAAGTGAATATCTGGGTAAAATTAAATAAATTCAGGGGTGCCTGGCTCAGTCAGTTAAGCATCTGGCTCTTGATTTTGACTCAGGGTGTGATCTCACGGTTCATGAGGTCAAGACCTGAATAGGGCTTCACACTGACAGCCCAGAGCCTGTTTAGGATTCTCTCTCTCCTTCTCTCTCTCTCTCTCTCTCTCTCTCAAAATAAATAAATAGAAACAAAAACAAAACATCGGGTGCCTGAGCATCTGAATTGGGCTCAAGTCATGAACTCACAGTTTGTGAGTCAAGTCCAGTGTCAGGCTTACTGCAGTCAGTGTGCAGAGCCTGCTTTGGATCATCTGTGCCCCTCTCTCTCTGCCCCTCCTCTGTTCATGCTCTCTCTCTCAAAAATAAATAAACATTAAAAAAAAAAAACATTAAATAAATTCAAACCATAATTCCATAATTGAAAGCTTTTCACAAAAATAATCACCACGTATGCATGACTTTATTAATAAATTCTACCAAACATTTAAGAAACAACACCAACCTTATACACACTCAGAATATAGACAAGTAGGAAAACCCTTCCAATTCATTTTATGAGGCCAAAAGTATCTTAATATTAACAACTGGCATTAAAAAGAAAAAAACAAACCACTCAGTGTTTCAGGAAAATAAGTTCAAACTCTGAAACAAAATATTAACACATCAAATCCAGGCAAATGAAAAGAGTATAATCTATTAGGACAAAATTGAGGTTATTCTAGGAATGCAAGTAATATTTTAACATGACCAATTTAACATGGACATGAAAAATTAATGTAATTCACCACATTAACAGAACATAGTAGAGTGTATTATTGCCTCCACTCTTCCTTCACCTCTTTGTATCCATGCCCTTGGTCATTTAAATTTGCATTTCCTTCCACTACATTAGTTAGGAATGCATTTCCTTTCTTTTTAACTTTGAGCTCAACCACGTGATTTTTCTGGCCAATGAAATGTTAGTAGTGATGGGATGGGAGGGGCAGAGACTTGAAATGGTTCAAGTGAGTGGACTTGATATCTAGTATCTGCCATCAACATTAGAAGAACATGCTCAGACTAGACCGCTGGTCCCAGGATGAGTCTGACAAACATATGAGCAGAGCTGTTCCAGCTGACCTGGAGACCTGTAACAATAAATGATTGCTGTTTAAGGCGTTAAGTTTCAGGATGGTTTATTGGCAGCATTGTTATGGCAATAGTTAGCCAAAATAGAAATGAATGCTGCCAGTATATATAGCATTGTTTTAGAACCAGATAGTGGAAAGTGAGAAAAATGTTATGAGTCTTGAAAAATGACAATGTTATTAATACAGGACACTAAAAAAAAAAAAAAAATGATGACCTATGGTACATAATGGCAAAATTGTTGCCTACTATAACATGCAAGATGAAAACTGTACCTAATGAGGGGTGCCTGTATAGCTCAGTTTGGTTAAGCGTCTGACTCCTGATTTCTGCTCTGGTCATGATCTCATGGTTCGTGAGTTTGAGGGTTCATGAGTTTGAGCCCCACATCTGGCTCTGCACTGACAGTGTGGAACCTCCTTGGGATTCTCTCTCTGCCCCTCCCCCACTTGTGTGTGTGCATGTCCACATGCTGTCTCTCTTTCTCCCTCTCTCTCTCAAAAGAAACTTTTTTTTAAGTGTACCTAATTAATGTGTAGTCTTGGGAAAGATGTTTTTCAGGAAGGATGTTCAAAGCTTCAGCTTATCCCTTTTCCTTGTACAAAAAAGACACTACGAAGCAAAGATAAATTCAGAAAAGAACTGGCCAGTGTACAAGCAGATTTTAGAAGGTATATAAAGAGCCCAGAATTTACTATGCTGAAAAATAAAACTGTCTTTCATCTATACCTGTCCAGAGAGTAGAGTTTCAAATTGTGATGGGGCTGGGGGAGATGAAATCAAGACCGTGGCCATGTGATTAAGCTTGGTAGTAAAAACCAAATCAAAGATGAAGTATTCATGCCCTTTGTTAAAAGCTATGAAAAACTTAAGGTGGTACCTAGTAAACCCTTCCACCTGAATAAAAAGACTCCTAGAAAGCTGAAGGATGTGGGCCCATAGAAATCTGATAGACCCAAAATACCTATCATTAAGCCTAAAGAAAGCAAGAAATGTCTTTAAAAGAACCATAGGGGCAGCATTTGACAAAAGGAGTTGAGTGAAATCAAATGCAAAGGTAATCAACAACCTTCTAAATAGATCTCTATTAGCAAAAGTGTCACTAGCCTGGGATAAAGGGACTGATGCTGTTGGAGACTTTTAAAAACTTAGTCCTCAACTTTCCAGAGGCAGTATACAGGCCAATAAAACTGCTCACCTCCTCCCCCGCAAAGCATATTCTCTAATACCTTTCCTCAGAAACCAGGAAAGATAATGGAAAAGGAATGACTTCCTAGAGCATAGAGGCAAGAGCCAAAAAAGACACTTGATGGACAGCCATTCTCAGATAGCGATGTAGTTGGTCAAGTAACATTTTCTACCTCCAAGTAAGAGAAGATGGTAGCATTTTCCCAGTGGAATTTCAGAATCGCCTTGGACTAGAGATTGCTGTATGCCTCCCTTCTCCCATTATCTGAGAGCACTTACTATGATTATCCAGTCCATGGTTCAATGCTACCTATAAATGAGATGATATTTTGACTTTTTGTTTGTTTGTTTGTTTATAGGGCTCTAGATCAAGAGGAGTAGCATCTTGATCTGATCTTAAGCCTCTTGCTATGTATTGTGAGCTTCTGGGGATCCTGGATGGGCATAAATGTATTCTGCATGGAAAGGGTTGTAAATAATTGTGGCCAAGAAGAGAAATGTGGAAGATCTGTTTACTGACCCCTCCCACTATCCATGTTCTTTGTCATGAAATTTTGAAGTTCCTCTCACTGGTGGCAGAAAGCATTTCCTTCCTTTTGACCCAGAACAAAGCCAAGTCAGTTACTTTGGCCAGTGAGATATTGACAGACCTGATTGTTGTTTTAAATCACTGAGTTTTGGGGTGATTTAAAATTTTATGGTGACAATGGCTTTCCAATACACAGACTAAAGAAAAATAATATGATCATTCCAGTAAATGAAAATAAAGCATTTGATTTAATTCAACATCAATTCATGATAAAATGCTAAAATCTCAGAAGCTAAAAATAGAAGAGATTTTCCTTATTTTGATAAAGGATCCACATTAAAAGAAGAGAACTATAGCAAATATCATGCTCAATGGCAAAACATTGAAAACTTTCTAAGATCAGAAATGAGAAAGGCATATCTTTCCTCCCCATTTCTATTCAAATTGTACTGGAGAAAAAAAATATAAAAATTGGAGAGGAAAAAAATAAAACTTACTTTCATGCATGTGCACACACACACACACACACACACACACACACTGTTAGTAGAAAATGCCAAAGAATATGCAAAGATAGATAGATAGATAGATAGATAGTATTTCTCTGTAACATCCACAAACAAAATATATTATTTGTGCAATAAAAACATAAAAAATAAGACAACTTCAAGATTTATTCATTTAGCAAATACTATGTATTGTTAGATATTTATCATCAACAACAATGCTCATTGAAAGAAAAGCCCTTGTACAAGAACTATGATACTTCTTGGGTTGTGGTTTCTTTAACCACTAGAATTTATTCAATGAATGCTTGAACTAACAGTAAAGCTATTGTTTCCTTTAGTTGGGTTTGGATTTTTAAATGATTAGTCCAGGGGTGCCTGGGTGGCTCAGTCAGTTAAGCCTCTGGCTCTTGAGTTCAGCTCAGGTCATGATATTATGGTTTGTGGGATCCAGCCCGCTACTGGCTCTGACCTGACAGTGTGGAGCCTGCTTAGGACTCTCTCTCTCTCTCTCTCTCTCTCTCTCTCTCTCTCTCTCTGCCCCTCTCCTGTTCATGCAGGTACACAGGTGCACACATGCTCTCGAAGTAAATACATGTTAAATAAATGAATGAATGAATGAATGAATGAATGAATGAATGATTAGTCCAGACCTCTCTCAGGTAAACGGGTCTCTTGGGCATGAAAATCTGGTAGAAAATCATGAAGGTGTTCACCCAATTTCCTTGCCTATAGTTACTTTAAATTGTTTTGAATTGTTCCATATTTATTATTTTCAGCCTTCAAAGATCAACACCCAGTTGGGATTGAAGACAGCGAGGTAGGAGGCTCCTGAACTCAGTTCCTCCATGGAACGTACTGAATCTGGAGCTACAGGTGCAGCGGCGGGCTGAGCGGCTCCTGGGCATCCCACAGTCAGAGAAGGCTTACGCAGAAGCAGGTAGGAGAGGCTGGGACACAGCCTCGCCATAAACCCCACCCACGGGGGCACCGGGACCCACAGTCTGGAGGGCACCCAGATCCCAGAGCTTCTCCCTCAGGACCCCAACAGTGTGAACCCACATCAGGCACCCCCAGACTTTTAAGTCGTGCACCTGAGAGAGGAGCCCTCAAAGCACCCAGCTTTGAAACCCAGGGCGACTTGCCTCCACCAGAACCCCAGGGCTCTAAGGACCTGAGAGGTGGCTGGTGTGCGGGGACTCTCCTGCCCTGCCGCTGGGCCTGGGGTTCGGGTGGGAGAGGCTCCTGCGCTTGTCTTGGAGGGTCTGCCTGAAGGGCAGGCATTTGACCAACACTGGGGGGCCTGCTAGGGTATTCTCTGAGGATGGAGACTGGCAGGTGCCATCTTTTCTTCCTTTGTTTTCCTCTTCTTTCCTGGAGGGCGCGTTCCCTACTCTGGCTCTCCGCGTCCCTACAGCCGGCTCTTGTCTCCCAGACAGGAGATTATATACACGTGTCTGGAGCCCGGATATTTGCAGCTGCACCACAAGGGACCCCTGTAGATCACCTAGCACTGGTGGCCAGTGGGGCTTAAGCTTGCAGCCCCCACTGACTGTCTGTATTTGCATATTTTAAAAGCTACTTACTGCCTGAGGGTCTGGTTTCCAATCAGCCTGAATCCAGGTGTTGACTGAGATCATCCCCTTCAGGTCCCTGGTGTTAGCACACCCTCAGCCACTGGGAGCCATTAAAGATAAAACTGGCCGCTGGGACAGTCACTGAGGTTTGAGGGACAGCCAAGAGGTAGGCCAGTGTTGAACGGTGAGGTTTATCTCCCGCTGCAGGCCACTCCTTCAAGACTGGGAGAGGTGGCTGTTTTACCTAATGCATGGAAACCAGCCCAGAGAGTGAGCAAAATAAAGAAACAGGAATAGGTTCCAAAGAAAAGAATACAATAAAACCTCAGAAAAGTCAACACCATTTTCAGTCTTGTCATAAAAGGCCTTGACAAGTTGAATGTATGCATTTGTTCTTCTTTCCTCAATACAATTGTTGTATCTTGGTTTTGCTGGTTAAAAAAAAAAAGGCTCAAAAAAAAAATTTAAAAAAAAAAAAAAAAGGGGGGCACCTGGGTGGCTCAGTCGGTTGAGCGGCCGGGTTCGGCTCAGGTCACGATCTCGCGGTCCGTGAGTTCGAGCCCGGCGTCAGGCTTTGTGCTGACTGCTCAGAGCCTGGAGCCTGTTTCAGATTCTGTGACTCCCTCTCTCTCTGACCCTCCCCCGTTCATGCTCTGTCTCTCTCTGTCTCAAAAATAAATAAACGTTAAAAAAAAAATTAAAAAAAAAAAAAAAGGCTCTGGACACCTGGGTGGCTCAGTCCGTTAAGCACCTGACTTTTTATTTTGGCTCAGGTCACGCATGACCTCAGGATGATGAGATCGAGCCCCTGGTCAGCTCCATGCCGGGTGTGAAGCCTGTTTGAGATTCTCTCCCTCTCCCCCTCCCTCTGCCCCTCCCCTGCTCACTCTCACACTCTCTCTTTCAAAATCAAACAAATAAAAAACAAAAACAAAAACAAAACCTCCTCTTTTTCTATGTCTTCAAGTATTGTTGGGTCAGTGTACGTTCTGATAAGCCTTAGACGTGCTGTTAAAGACAGGGATGAGGTGAGCAGGGAATTAGATATTGAAGCAGAGGGAGAAAGAGAGAATGAACAATTCTAGTTTACTGTTCACCTGCTTTTCAGGACTTATGATCGTAAAACTAATTTGTGTACCTCAGGACCCACAAGATGGAGGCTGCCCCAGTGGCCCAGCCCATGCCACAGACCTGCACCTGAGTCAACCTGCAGGTGGAGAAAATGCCTCACTGTCAAGAAAGCCTAACATACACCAAGCACAATCGTCCAACTCGGTTTTAGCTAGCTTATCTGGCCCTAGAAAATAGGGTCTGCTCGCCCTATAAGGAAATCCCTGTCCTCCTAGTCAATCATGCCATTTTTCAAGTTGCCTTTTCTAAAACTCTATAAAACTTGCCCTCGCCCAAAATCCCTTGGGAAGAGAGCGCCACAGATTGTTAGACCCTGCAATCCCCAGTCCATGGATTTTTACCTTGGATAAAAGACATCACACTGTTTACTTAAATTGTTTCATTTTGCCAATATTCATTTCGACAATAACAAGCGAGGCTATCCTTTTACTTCCTCTATTCTGTACTAGTGCCTAGAATGCAAGAAGTCCTCAAAGACAGACAATATATCTTTTTCTTAGTTACTACCTTGTACAGCATTTAATCAGATGCCCATATACTTAATATTTAGATTTCTACCCACCTATCAGTCCTTCATTATTTTCACTCTTCTGTTTTTCGTTTTTTTTCATTAAGACCCAATCTTTAGATTCTTGTTTTTAATAGATTGTGATAAGAAAGAACTGAATGCCCACCTCCAACATTAGTACCTCTTTTCCTTCAACTATTGCCTTTTAAGAGGCCTTTCGGATATAGAATATTGTGCCTTCCATCACAAAGAAAATGGAATTTGATGGTCTTTAAAAGTGTTCTGGCATGAGCTAGGCCCAAACATTAGTGGTCCCCTGCTTTTAGCTTCTTATCCACATCTTCAAGTTGACCAGACTCACTTCTGAACACAAACAATGTGCATTTGGGGTCATAACATGCAGGGTTTGTTGAAAGGGTAGGTCCGATCAGGAAACGGAGTTTGACGGTTATGCACATTTGGAGGCAGAAACAGTACTTGCCTGTCTGTGGTTTGTTTTTGGTTTTAGTTTGTGTTTTTTATTTACGTTTCAAAAGAGGCTGACCACTCTTGAAAGGCAGCAGAGATGAAACCGTGTCTATTCTGATGATTAGCACCGTATTCAAACTTCTAGAATACACATATGTAAATCAATGCCGTTCTCATTAATTACACAAAAATGGGAATAGGGGGAACAAATGGCTTTCTGAACGTCATGTTAGGCCAAATTATCTGATTTTAGCAGTATCTGTATAGCTAAAGAGCTCCCCTTTCTATTCCCTGTCCTCAGAAAGAAGCCCAGAGCTTTTAAAGGCCAAGAAAAAAAAATTACGGGGCATTCAGAGGGGGCAGCAGAGACTGTATGTTTCCAATTATCTTTCTCATTATGAAGGACTGTTCCTTTCATATTATTTTGCATCAGCTTTTAGTGTGCTGAGTTGAAAAGCAGTTTCACCTTGCTCTGGGAAAATAAGAATCTGAATCCCCAGTTGGAGAAAAGGAAACGTGTACCAGCCATCATTATTGAAGCACACCTCGAGTTTCGGATCTGACTAGAAATGTGAATAGCAGGAAAACACAAAAGAGTCTATTCTTTGTACCCATCTGAAACGAGGAAGTGATGAATCCCACTGGAGCGGGCCTGTTTCTACTTGGTTCCAAACCCAGTTTTCAGATGAAAGCGCCTTGGAGAGGTAAAGCCTTGCTTTGTTGAGCAAATGGTCGGCTTACCTCCAATGCTCTAACCAGCAGGCCTTGTTCTTTCTATTCTGTCCTGAACCAGTTTCAAGAGCAAAAGGATGTTTGTTGTTTCAGGACTGGATGTTATGAAGGACCTTTGGAAACCAAATAGTCTCAAGTACATGCTCTTGCATACCAATGTTTCTAGATCTCAGCTGGCTTTCACAGATAATTTAAAGTTGCATATGTCCTAAAATAGTTGAGTATGTTTATCTCTTGCTATAACACATTTTAAAGAAGGAAAGTAACTAACTTAACATTCTTAAAAACCTAAAAATTATGAGAAAAAAATAAAATAAAATTGAAACTAGGACTCTAGACATAAAAAGAAATAATAAGTCTCCTTTTTTTCTCTATTTGGAAATGAAGAAAAAGAAAAAGATCAAGTTGGATGGGAAGGAAGGAGGGTGGAAATACGAGATAGACACAGAATCCAGATAATGGTGATGAGGGTTTGGGGTGATAGTGGGGTTCAGAGCTGACAGCCAAGAAAGAATTCTTGAAGACGTCTTTGGTGTAAAAAGGTGATTTTATTAAAGCACCAGGACAGGACCTGTGGGCAGGAAGAGCCACACTGGGGTTGTGAAGAGTGACTGGTTATATACCTTCAGGTTGGGAGGGGGTTAAGGACAGTATCAGTGTCTGAGGAGTTTTGAAAGCAAGGTTTCCAAGACCTTGAGGGGCTAGCTGTTGTTAGGAAAATGTCATCTACTAATGTTTAGTAAAACCTCAGTCATGAAACTTCAGATGTAAATCTGGGGGCCATATGCTTGGAGTATAATTGCCAACATATACTTGGGGGGTAAAGATAAAGGAGATTTGCAAAGGAATTTTTATGTGTTTAAGGAGACTCACAGGATTCTGGGGGGTCAGGATAATGTTAATCCAAGATTCCCTTTTGCCCCTAGCAAAGTGTCATCATCGAGGCAGCAGAGCTCCTAGAGGGAGGTCACTCTGCCTGTTTCAAGGACTTGTCAAAAGGCTGTAGGAAGTAGGGAATTTAATTTTTCATTTGCCTTTGTTTCCCACATCACCATGACAAGCACTTAAACCCTCTTACTTCGTGATGGGGGTGATATTAGGGCTCCAGAAAACAGTCTATAGGTTTCTGGAGATTAGGCTGTGGATAAGATTGCCTTTTTCTTGCAGTTTACTAAGTTATCCATAAACTGAAGGAGACTCCTGTCCTGCATGACTGTGATCTCTATTAGTCAACCATTTGTTTTTCTTTCCTTTGTTCTTGTACAGCCAGGAGTGTCCAGAAAATATCACACATATCCCACCTGGTTGTGTGTGTGTGTGTGTGTGTGTGTGTGTGTGTGTGTGTGGTGGGGAGGGGGGGTGGAGAGGTGTTTTGTTAGCTTGTTACCCCCAGCTTGTCTTATGCTCCCTCATCAATGGGGTTGTACCTGATTGAGGAGGAAAAAATTTTTATCTGCCTTTCAAAGTACTTCTAGCTGGCCTAAGAATCAAATTAACATGAAACAGAAAAATAAGAGAAAATCAAATGAAGTTTAATAACAGGTGTACCTCCTGTATGCATGGATGAGACCCTGGAGAACTGAATAACTCCCCAAAATGGCCCAAGATATCACCTTAAATACCGTCTCCAGCTAAGGGCAAAATGTTGGGGATAGGGAGTCAGTTGCGGGAGGTTACCAGGAAAAGGACAATAAACAAGGGCAAGGTTGTTACCAGATTTAAGCCCATGCCTTCTCCATTGATAACAGTTTCTAGAGATTTAAGAGTTTCCCCATCTTCCTGGTACTGAGGGAGACACTCTTACAAATGGAGATTTCCCTTATACATGTAAATCTCTCATTAAAAGAACGGTAACTTCTACTCAATTTTCAGAGCTTCTCTTGTGTCTGCAATTTCTTAAAAATAACCAGTCTAAAGGGTGCCTATCTGGCTTAGTTGGAAGAGTATGTGACTCTTCATCTTGGGGTTGTGAGTTCAAGTCCCACATTGGGTGCAGAGATTACTTAAAAATAAATCAATCAATCAAACTTAAAAAAAATTACCAACTTAAAATACACCAAAAAGACACATCTTGGGGTGGTAAAATTTGCTCCCCTATAACCTATATGAAAGAAGTAAACATTGAAATGCAATAAAAAATATGAAACATTTCTACATTATTCCTCTTTACCTCCCTCCTGCATATCACAATGATATTATCATTTCTTGTGAATAAAAGTAATGTAATTAGGACAAGGTGACTGGGAAATGAGGCCCAAGAGTTTTCCAAAGCCTATCATCATAAAACAGAATATACAAATTAACTAAATTTCAATGTAACATGACTTAAAAAGCAACTTTATGTACATATTTTTTCCTTCTAAACTCTAATATCTTCAGCTGTTTAATTCACTGCTGCATTGACAAGGACTTTGACCAAAAATTAGTCAGTCTCCTGGGTCCTCCCTCCACCCCCACCTCTCACTTTGGGCTGCTGAGCTCAGTTTTAGCAAGGAATCCTGCTGAACAAGTTTATCAAGAATCCCCACCCTTGATGTCTATTCAAAGTCCTTTTCCCTCTACCTTCTCACCCTTGATGTCTAATCAAGTTCCTCTTTCTTCTCACCCTTGGCACCTAACAAAGTCCCACTTAGTAATTTTCCATCCACTCTCTCACTTTACCCATTGGCTGTACAGCCACATTTGTCCCAATTATATTCAAAGTTGAATCTCTCTCCTGTATTGCAATAGTCTGAACCCACTATTGCAATAGTCTTGAATAAAATCTTCCATGCCATTTTTAACAAGTGTACAGTGCAATATTTTTCTTTAAGAGTATCTGACCCAGGATAGTGATGTGGTTAACGTTGGGGTTCTGCCACAATCTGATTAGGTTCAGATCCAGTGCAGCATTTGCAATGGACATGATATTTACCTTGCAAAGTTCTAATTTTCTTACCCATAAAGTAGGAATAATAAATCTACATCATATAGTTGTTGACAGGGCCAACCAAGAGGATCCTTGTCCCTGTGTTTGTTCCAGAGTTGGTTTTGTTTCTTTAGAAAAGAAATAGATCAAGGATCATTAACCTTCTCCTTTAATATCCTGATACAACTTGACAAGCCAGACTATCTTTAGATGGTATTAGACATCATCAGGCTTTCCTAATATCCAGTGCTTTTCCCCGGGAAGAGAAGGATAAATTGATGAGGGAGCATAAGGCAAGCTGAGGGCAAAGCACAAACTAGCATACCTATCCCCCCAGGTAGGATATGTGTGACACTCCTCATGCACTCCTAGCTGCCCAGGAACAAAGGAAAGGACAGAAAACAAATGGTTAAACTGATAGAGTCTCCATCAGTTTACAAATATCTTAGTAATAATACAAAAATGGGCAATCTTATCAATAGCCTAATCTCCAGGAACTCACTACTCTTAAGGATAATGCTTTGCTAGAGGGAAAAGCAACCTTAGCTTGACAACAGCTAAAGCTCCAGTAACCTGTGAGTCTTCTTTAGCATATGGAAATTCCTTTAAGAAATTTCCTCTTGATTTTACCTCCCCCAACTCCACAGTATATAACCAGTCACTCTTCACAACCCCAGTGCAGCTCTTTCTACCCATGGCCCCATCCCCATTCTTGAATAAAATCACATTTTTTGCACCAAAGATGTCTTCAAGAATTATTTCTTGGCCATCAGCTCCAAAACCCCACCATCACTCCAAACCCCATCATAAGCTGATAGAGTTTACAGCCAGAGGACCAAACACATCAGCTGCCTTGTGCTATTACTCTAACATGTGATGTTGAATTGAAAGTCACCAATGGCTCAAACCACTCCAGCAGTAGCAAGTCCTCAATCTTTCTTTCCAGAAACTTCTTTAAGTTTAACATTACGATACCTTATATATTTTTTAATCATATCTTCACTTTATTCATACACTTAATAAATAATAAATTCAAATCACATCTCATTCTGTTTTCAGTGGAGTGGACTAAGGGAAGGGAGAGAAGCCGGATGACTTCCAGGATAAGTAGGATGTCTGGAAGAATGAAGGGGTGAGATACAACCTGAAAATATATAAATGGGGAAGGCGGATGAGGACCAGAGAGAAAAAAGTAATGTTGGGTATTATTTTAGGCTTAACCTACAAGCTCAATACTTGGCATGATTTTCCACTTCTTCCACCAAGAAGCCTTCTGGGCCAGACTCTTCAGAATTGGATAAAAACATCAATTCCAACTCAAGACAGAAGAAAGGGAGCAAGAAATTCTTAACCGACTGGTACTTGGTATTCTCTTCTCACTCTGTGGGTCTGCCAATGGCCTAAAACTTCCTCTCTCCTGGGTACTTTCATGGTTCACTGGAACTCCCCTCACCTGTTGACCAAGATGGCCTTAATGATCCTCTCAGCTTGACTTTAACTTTAGACACTTTCTTTCTGACTATAGTCCCTTGACTTCCCTTTACTCAGAGGATTTACTCTAGAAAATTGACAAGTATAAATTCTTTTTCTATGCCTTTGAGATGTAAATCTTCTCCCAGAAATGTAAACATCTAGAAAGATAGTTTCCGTATCTCCAAGTCTGTGTGAGAAAGTGGAAGCCCAATTTATAAGCACTGATTGGCAAACACAAATGGCCTAATCACACTAACAGACCTCCCCCTTAATGTGTTCCAGTACTCCTCCCCTACCTTACATCAGAGCTTCTAAACTCTCCTGCCTTTTGTTTCAATGGAATTGACCCCCATTGCAATAGGTTGAATAGAGTCTTCCTTGCCATTTTTAACAAGCATCCAGTGAAATTTTTCTTTCATATTGGGAATATCTCCGTTGGAGTTTCTTAGGCCAGAATGAATGAATCTCTATTATCAGATCTTATGGTTTTTATCAGCCCTTAGGAATCCCAGGAATACAGATTTGCTGATTTAAAGGTAATATTAGGTGGGATATGGATTCTCCAGTGCCAGGTGTTAGTTCTGAAATAGGTCTGGAGTGGCTTGTGCTGATACTGTATTGTTGCAGCATTGGCACTCTCTCCCTCAAAAGGTCCAGCTGAGGAACTTTCACATTTGGAATTTGGGGCCCTCTACCTCTGCCTTGCAACACCTTAACTTTTATAGAGCCTCTAGCTTTGTGAGGGCTGATAGAGCAGTACTGAGGCTGTTCCTTTAAATTGGTTACATAATCAGGCTAGTCCTAGTGAAGAGGCTGACAATGAAATGAAGACTCATTTTTTTTTTCAAACTAATATTCATGCTCTAGAAAATACTGAGTGGTTCTGTACTCACCCCACTGGGCAGACTCTTCCCTTCACTATGAGCTCAGGTAGACCAACTTAGATTGCAAGGAGCCAGTTTAGGACTGTATGTATGCAATCAGAAAAAAACTCTCAAATAGTAGTCAAATGAATCCAAGCCAGAGTCCTTCACACAGAACTAAGGAGCAAGGACAGAATACCGGTGGAAATGCCTAGTCCAAAGGGCGGGAGAAAGTGAGGCCATAAGTTAAAGACAGTGTTTAAAGTCTAAAACCCAGTATGAAATAGTGAAAGCAGTAGTAGCTGAGCACAAAGGAGAAGAGAAAGAAAAATAACAAGGAATATTCACCTTTAGGACTACTACATGTTTACAGAGGGCTAAGTATGCATCTATGATAAATAAAACCACTATGTGTTAAGTTTCCAATGTTCACCTATAACTATTTCTGTAATTAATGAAAGAAACAGAAGAAAGAGGAAGCCAACTAGTAGTTGTTATCATATTGCACTGTGTCTGCAAATAAATTTGTGTTGCAGAAAAGAGGTCAAGACGGAGCTTATACATTCTAATTATAGGCCAACTTTATACTTCATAATCTAAAAAAAATCCCAAATAACTGCCTGTTGTGGCATCCAAATATCCTACCAGATGAAAAGGAAAATCCTTTGTTTGGTAAGTTTTTCAAAGATGTTCTCTCAGCATATATACCTATGGATTTTTGTTTTGTTTTGTTTTGTTTTAAGTAGTTAAGGTAACCAAGTAATTACATCCATGGGGCAATCTAGTGTTAAAATCAACAACTTTAACACATGTCTAGAGTTGAAAACAATATTTGTCAGACCTAAATTGGCTCATTTTAACTACCATCTTTTTTAATTGGGACCATTTGAACAACTATGTTCAATTGAAAAGAGCCTTTGAAATAGCCTAAGTAGTGTTGTTTAAACTGTCACTTAACTGTTTCATAAACTGTTATTTTCTGTCCAAAAGAAAACCCCTGAAACTACCCTACAACCCAGCAATAGCACTACTAGGAATTTATCCAAAGGATACAGGAGCGCTGATTCATAGGGGCACATGTACCCCAATGTTTTTAGCAGTGCTTTCAACAGTAGCCAAATTATGGAGAGAACCTAAATGTCCATCAACTGATGAATGGGTAAAGGAGATATGACATATACATACAGTGGAAAACTACTTGGCAATGGGAAAGAATGAAATCCTGCCATTTGTAGCAATGTGGATGGAGCTGGAGGGTATTTTGCTAAGTGAAATAAGTCAGTCAGAGAAAGATATCATATGTTTTCACTCATATGTGGAACTTGAGAAACTTAACAGAAGACCATGAGGGAAGGGAAGGGGAAAAAATAGTTTCAAACAGAGAGGGTGGCCAACCATAAGAGATTCTTAAATACAGAGAACAAACTGAGGGTTGATGGGGGGAGGGTGGCAGAGGGGAAAATGGATGATGGGCATTGAGGAGGGCACTTGTTGGAATGAGCACTTGGTGTTGTATGTAAGTGATGAATCGTGGGAATCTATCCCTGAAACCAAGAGCACACTATATACACTGTATGTTAGCCAACTTGACTATAAATTATATTTAAAAAAAATAATACAGTTTTTAAAATATAGCCAGCTACAAGTTTTATCACAAAAAAAGGAAGAAAGAAAGAAAGTCCCTGCCCCTGATTTTGAAACACTTGTTTATACCCCATAATTCATTCATTTTTACCTGGATAATTTTAAAGATTTTATTTTTTTCTAAATATTTATTTTGAGAGAGAGGGCACACATGTGTGAGGGAGAGAGGGAAAGAGAGAGAGGGAGAGAGAGAATCCCAAACAGACTCTGGCTGTCGGCATGGAGCTCTATTCCGGGCTTGATCTCACGAACCTTGATATCATGACCTGAGCCCAAATCAAGAGTCGGATGCTTAACCAACTGAGCCATCCAGGCGCCCCTACCTAGATGATTTTAGAAGATAAAAGCTCTTTTTCCGAAACTTACCAAATTCCTCAAGTCTCTTTCTCACATATATATACATTCTTTGTTCTCAATTTGATAGTTAACCAAATACATATTTCAAAAATTCACTTAAAAAGTTATTTGCAGATAAAAGTGCTTGAAACTGCAATGTTGTATCTTCTATATTATATCATTTAGAATTAAGAGAATTTTTCAAAATTTAACCCTGTGAATGTTAGCACAATTTAGTAAGTTTTAAAAAGCAATAGGTTAAAGAGATTTTTCATGTCATGCAGATACATTCTAATTTTTATCTAATTTTTATCTACCGTATTTGTTGGTTTTTTTATTTGTTGCTCTTGTTCTTAATTCCTATTTTTGTTTTCCATTTCTTTTTCTGCCTTTTGTGGATTTAACTGAGCATTTTATATCATTTGGGGTTTTTTTCACCTTTCTTACATATCAGTCATACTTTCTTTCTTTTTTTCCTTACTTTTTAGTGGTTGCCCTAGAGTTCACAGTATACATTTATAGTTAATCAGAGTCCATTTTCAAGTACCACTATACCACTTCACAGATAGTGTGAATACTTTATAATATTAAAATAATCCTAATTTCTCCCTCTCATTAGTTGTATCATTGCTGTCATTCATTCCTCTTATATATAAGCATACATAAAGCATATATATATATATATATATATAACATACACATAGCATACATAATTGAATACATCATTGCTATTATTACTTTGAACAAACTCTTATTTGTTAGCAATAAGAATAATAAAAGCTTTATGGGGCACCTGGGTGGCTCAGTCGGTTAAGCGTCCGACTTTGGCTCAGGTCATGATCTCATGGTTTGTGAGATCAGGCCCCGCGTCGGGCTCTGTGCTGACAGCTCAGAGCCTGGAGCCTGCTTCAGATTCTGTGTCTCTCCATCTCTCAGCCCCTCCCCTGCTCATGCTCTGTGTCTCTCTGTCTCTCAATAATAAATAAAAATGTTTAAAAATTAAAAAAAAAAAAAAGAATAATAAAAGCTTTTATTCGCTCCTTCTTTAATGCTCTTCCTTTCTTCAAAACCAATTTTTTGACCTATATAATTTTACCTTTCTCTAAATATCTTCTTTTAAGATTTCTTGCAAGGCAAGTTTGCTGGCAACAAATTCCCTCCATTTTTGTTTGTCTAAGAAAGTCTGTATTTTTCCTTCACTTTCAAAGGATAATTTCACAGGGTACAGAATTCTAGGTTGGTGGGGTTTTTTTCTCTCAATATTTTAATATTTCAATACATTCTCTTCTTAGTTGCATGGTTTCAGAGGAAAGCCTGATGTAATTCTCATCTTGGTTCCTCTGTAAGTAAGGTATTTTTTTCTCCCTGTAACTTCTTTCAAGATTTTTTTCCTTACCTTTGATTTTCTGTAGTTTGAATATAATATTCCTAACTTCATTATTGCTATTATTATTTTATTATTATTATTATTACTATTATTACATTTATTGTTTGGTGTTCTCTGAGATTACTGGATCTGTGGTTTGATGTCTGATACTAATATGGGTAAATCCATCACTGTTTCAAATATTTCATCTGTTTCTTTCCCTCCTTCTCCTTGTGTTCTCATCACATGAACATTATAACTTTGTAGTTGTCCCACAGCCCTTTATGTCTTTACAGTTTTTGATTTCTTTTACTTTCAGTTTTTAAGATTCCTACAACGATATCCTTGAGCTCAGAGATTCTCTCCTCAGCCACATCCAGTCTATTCATAAGCCCATCAAAGTCATTCTTCATTTCTCTTACAGTGTTTTTTGTTTTGTTTTGTTTTTTTAAATCTCTAGCAGTTCTTTTTGGTTCTTTCTCAAGATTTCCATCTCTTTACTTGTAGTGCCATCTGTTCTTGCATGGTCTCTACTTTATCCATTAAAGCCCTTGGCATATTAATCATAGTTGTTTTAAATCCCCATACTTCCTTTACATTCCCATCCCATCTAGAGAGTTGTTTCCATCCCAACATCTCTGTCATGACTGGTTCTGATGCTCTGTCTCTCCAAATTGTATTTCTTGCCATTTGATATGCCTTGTCATTTTTTTCTTGATAACTGGACATGATACACTAAATAAAAGGAACTACTATAAATAGTCCTTTTGTACTATGGTAGTAAAATATGGGGGGAGGGGAGGTATATTATAGTCCTATGATTAGATCTCAATCTTTTAACGAGCCTATACTTCTGGACTATAAACTTCAAAAGTATTTTTCAGCATTTTTTTTCTTCCCCTTTAGGTAGGAGAGGATGACTAGAGTAGGCTGGAACGGGTATTTCCCTTCCGCCAGATTGGTTAGTCTCTGATAACACCCCAGGAAGATGCCTCTGGTTAACTAGTTTTCCTGAGGACAGGCCTTGTTAAGCAAAATGAGTCTCAGTTAAGAAGACTGAGCTGTGACCCCTTGTATTCACGTGACTGTCTCTCCAATTTGGGGATTTGCCCTGTGTCCTCACTTCTCTTAAGGATTCAAGAGTTGATTTTTCAGCCTGTTTGGCTTTTTACTTGTTAAGACAGAGTGGCAATTTCCAATCTCTTTACACACAAAAACCTCAATGGTCGTTTAATTTGTTAAAGGTATTTTTTTGCATGCAAATAATTTTATTTTATGTAGTCAAATGTATCAATTTATTTATGGCCTCTAGGTTTTGAAAATAGTTTGAAAGCCTTTTCTAATACTGAGGTTAGGGAATAATCTACCTATGTTCTCTTCTATTATTTGTATGGTTATCTATCTATCTATCTATCTATCTATCTATCTATCTATCTATCTATATCCCTGTTCCATTTATTCTTGTGTAGTATGGTTAGATTATATAGGAATTTATTCTTATGTATAGCATAAGGTCTAAAATCTAATTTTGTTTTTCTCCATATTGTTACCCAGTTGTCTCAGTACCATTTACTACAAAGTCCATCTTTCCTACAGTAATTTGAGATGCCACTTTTATCTTATACTAATTCCCATATGTAGTGTGTCTGTTTTGGGATTTATTTTTCCAGTTCTATTCCTTTAGTCTTTTTGTCTATTCAAGAGCCAGCACTGGGCTGATTTAATTATGGTGACTTTGTGGTGTGTTTTAATGTCTGGTAGAGCTAGTCCATCTCATGGTTTTACCTTTACAATGTTTTTATGGCTACTCCTGAATTTTTTTAATATAAACTTTCAAATCAATTTGTCTAGCTCCATTAAATATTTGCTGGTATTTTTATTAAATTGAATTAAAATTATAACTTAAGGAAAACTGACAACTTTATCATGGTGAGTCATCCTTCCAAGAACAGGGGATTTTTTTTTTCTTCATTTGCTCAAGTCTACTTCTGTGCCTTTTTTAGAGTTCACTCATATATACAAAACCATGTAAGTGCATATTCATTTAACAAGTCAAAGACAACAACTAACTTGTCCATATGTCCAATCCAGATTCCTCTTGGTTATATTCCCCACACACCACCACCCCCCGCCCCCGGGGCCCAATAGAAATCCATGAATGGCTTCAAGACCATAATGAAGCCCTTAAAATTGTATATAAAACTTGTGTGTGTGTGTGTGTTTTAAATGAAATTTTTTTATCCTGTTTTCTCTGAGAGATCATTATCATTTTCCTCTGCATTCTTACTCAAGTATAAACTTTCTAGAGAGTGAGATTTCCACAATAGCAATATTATGTGTTTACAAAGAAAGAAACAAATACACAACATGACATTTTTGTTATTAGTGCTCTCACGTCCAATGACCCAGGCAACAAATAGTTTCTCTTCATTCAAAATGGAGCCAAGCAATCTGAGAGAAAAGGCTATAAAAATGATCCTTATACTAAACAAAAAAAACCAAACAAACAAACAAACAAAAAAAAACCCTGCAGACTTATTTGGGACAAAGTACTAAAATCAAGTAGAGAACCATAAGAGTCACTTGCAACCTTAAATTCAACAAAGGGTTCAATAAGGAAGAGATCATAGAAAGAAGACGGTCTGCAGAGATGCCTTAAACTTAGCCCTTCCATCTGGAAAGAGAAGAGATTCCAGATAACAGGATGTGAGCTATAAAAACATGGCTATGTTATTTCTTACTCCCACCATTTCCCACATTCAGGATTTTCATTTCCCAACAGTGACAACAGAGCTGAAGGTATGGAATGGAGGGTGAAGGAAAATGTTTCTTCTTCTTTCTTTAATGGAGCAATTGTCTTCATTACATTAAATTTTCCGAATGTGGTGACACATTGAGTTGGTGGGATCCCCACCAGCTGACACCCTATTATTCTTCCCAGATTTATAGTCTGTATCTTCTCTCTCTTTCTTCTTTTATTTTTTTTTTTCTTTTGTATCTTTTTCCCTTCTAGGCTTATGCCCACATCTTTCTCGAGTATGAGGAATGTTGTTTATCTCCAGTAAAGGTTTTTAGCTTTACTATCTTCCAGGTTTTTTAGATCAGTGGTTCTTAATCATCTGTACCCTAGAATTGCCTGGGGCACTTTTTAACAACTAATGATAATCTAGGCCTACCTCCAGGGATGCTGGTTCGTTGATCTGTGTGAGGCCCAGCCATTGCAATAATTCAGAATCCTCCCCAGGGAACCAAATATGAAGCCAGAGTTAATAATAGTGACCAAGAGTTAAGATCCATCCACAAACTACTTCTGTGGAAAAACCAGTAGGTTACCTTCTCATAAGGCATGAAGACTCTCTCTCAGCCTATATCTTTCCTCAGTTAAACTTGTAATTACTTTTTCCCCCCTACTCTGTGCTTCTATTTGGCAGTCATAGAATTTTAGAACCGTAGTATCCATAGATATTATCTAGCTCAACTTTGTGACTCTGAAAGACAAGTCAGCTAACAGACAGAGAGGAAAAAAACCTTTCCTATGATCATACATCTTAGAAGTGAAGTGCCAGGACTACTTTATGTAATTGCCTTTGAAATATATGGTTTTACCACTTTAGCTTTTCAGATAACCCTCGGCATATGTTCAGTTGTTAGCTGTCCTCTCCCCACGTCTCTATCTTCTCTTCTGCTTTCCAGCTTGTATGCTTCCCACCCTGTAGTAATAAGATGATGACCTTCTGTTTACTGGAACAGCTGTTAGGTGTGTACTTCTTCTCACCTTATATCTCAGATCTCCCTCATCAAAAATGTCATTCCTTCTAGCAATTGCACCCCCAAACCCTACCTACATCTGTCAAATAAGACACGAAGTCATTAGGTAAAGTCTTGGTAGCCCAGAGAACCGTCTTAAAAGTGATAAAGTATGAAACATCATACTGTTTCGAATTAATTCTCTATATAAGAAACTTGTGAAATTTTTCTCAACATAGAAACCTAAAAGCAAAAATACACTGTGAGCGCCATCTCCTGGAGAGAACATTCTGCCTTGTGAATGTGCCCTCCCTCGCTGCCACCTTAGAGTGTTTTCGCTTTTATTCTTTATTTTACCTATTCCTGGTCCATAATAGAGACGTAAGGTAGCTTACAAAGTATACAAATAAAAGTAAAAACTTAATTTAAATTATGCATTGGAAAAGAAAGTAGAGGACCAGGAGGAGAAGCAAAACACTGATCATCAGGGTTTCCACACAGCAGCAAAGGAGCTATAAGTTTAGTGAAGGGTTTGGTTTAGAAGGGATAGATGATGACTTTATTTTGTTAAGTTTGAGTTGCCTGTAGGACATCCATGATGAACTTTCAAGTGTGTACTGTGTGATTAAAGCTCATCAGGGAGATCTGAGAGAGAAATACAGATTTGAAGGTGATAGGCATGTGGTCACTGAAGTGCTGGGCTACCTGGGATTGCCCAGAGTGTGGAGAGGGGAATAAAATAGGATCTAGCACAGAGCCTGGAGGAATATCTACAGGTAAGGGATGAAGCCAACATACCTGGTCTTAATCCCACATTCCTCTACGGACTAGGAATAACATTTAACTTACATTTAAAACACATATTTTAAAATAGGTTTTGCTATAACTTCATCATGTTAAATAGACATGGAATTCTTTGTTATTCTTGTTTGTTCTTAAGTCTTTCTCTAATCAACAATTCCTAAACATTTTGGAACTGCTATTCCTGGTACCTAAAACTCTCGTCTCTGACCTGGGAGGAGTCTAGACTAGAAGACACAAAATAATGTCGTCACATTAGAGATGGATGTCAGCTAGGCCCACCGGCTTCCTGTCCTTCTCCACCAGCCCTCCAGGCCGTATAATGCTAGGTCAGGAAAGGAGCAGAAGCCCCAGAGGCTCTGCCGTGTCCACACTTGCCAACCCTCTTAGCTGTGGTACGATTTCCTGCTCCCAAGGAGGAACATGTGAAGAATTGCCGTGATTTTTTCTGGCTACATCTTATTTTCTTAGAATTATTTAGAATGCTTTTCTTTTTCCTCTTTTTAAACCTCTCATGTGGTTATTATAAATGTTGCTTGTTTCAGCAAAACTCTCATTTCAGTTTTTTTCCACTGTGAACCAGATGAACTTTTTCACTGAAGCAGTCGCATTGTCTCATTGAATTTCAGGTCACTTGCAATTTCTTTTTTCTGAATGCCACAGAGAGAAAAGGACTGAGTTCCTAAAAACTGCCCTACTCTCTCTCACACTCCCCTGGTAGAACTCCATTTCAGCTGAAATCCCCACATGTTATTTCATTTCAGGAGTGTTGTCAAAGGAAATGTCTTCTATAGGGCCCAGAAACTTGGCCAAGTGGTTCTGTAATACTTTATGACTGATTCCTTTAGCATTTCCTCTCTCAGGGCTCTGCAATAACTTCTATCCAGGTTTAATTGGTGGGATATAAATTTCCTTCATCTATGGGAATTTTCTATGCCTTTGAATATTTTAATCTATTAGAAAAATATGGCCCCTCTTTCCCTGTGCCAGTAGCATAACCAGATGCTGATGTTTCTTCCAATCTAGGAAACTGTAGCTTTTTCCTCTAGCACTTTCCATATGGAAAGTATGGTAGGTTACTTCATTCAGGTAGGGTACTATGTCTATTTCAGATCTCTTTTGATTCAGTTCCATACTTAAATAATGCATTTCACCTCTAAGGTAATATTTAATATACATACTCTGAATTTTCTTGTTCAATTCTGGGATAAGTTTTAATGTAGAATTGTATCATATGATCAGCCCAGGGGATTGTGTATGAATTCTTAATATAAGTAATATTTATTAATAAAACCAAACAAACAGGAGGAACAAGCGATTTCATAACCATAAGATAAGAAAAAGAGTGTGTTTTGAACTTTTGGTATACGATTGTATAACCACTTACCAGTCTATCAGCACTTTTGGTGAAAACAAGAGTGACAAGGTTAAAAGAAAGTATACTATAAAACACAGTAAGAATAACTTATCAAGCTTTTTTTTTTTTCAAGAATTTTGAGGTCAGAATTTATCATTGTTAATAGTGATCTGAAATACATTTTCTAATTACCAAACATAGAGGTATTTTATTTCCTTTATTTTTATTTTTATCTTGGGGGCAGGGTGTAGAGGAAGAGGGGCAGAGGGAGAGGGAGAAGGAGAGACTCCCAGGGAGGCTCCGTGCGCAGCCCAGAACCCGACATGGGGCTCGATCTCACAACTGTGAGATCGTAAGCTGAGCCAAAATCAAGAGTTGGACACTTAACTGACTGAGCCACCCAGGTGCCCCAAACATAGAGATATTTTAAAGTTGTGCAGAATGCTTCTGAAAATATATTTTCTGAATAATATTTCATACTCTCAGATCATGTCTCATTACTGCAGTGGTAGCTACAAGTCAACTGACACAGAGCCACTAGTCAACTTGGAAATACAAAATTTACTTGAAACTTAAGACCATCAATCTTCAGAAGACAACAGTGGATATTTCCCCAGCTCTACCTAGAAATTTGGGAAATGCTCTTATTATATAGAGAATGTGGTATAAGGATTAGCTAATCTTAGAATCACAGAATGTTACCAGTAGAAAGAGGGGCCTAAGTCGCCTGACCGCATTATTTTATAACTGAGGAAACAGAGGCTCATCCAAAATAATGGCTTGTCCAGAATCAGAGCTGGTTAACGCAAAGCCCAGATCAAGCCATAATTCCTGCCTGTCAGAGAAGTTTCCTTTCTGCTTTACTATTATACCACCATATGCCAATTTCCAGCAGCTGGGTTCCTCTGATGCAGGGACTAGGCCCTTTGTATAACTGCACCTGAGCAAAGCCTGTCTTGTTTGTCTCTCCTCGTTTTAGGTGCCCCTCCCAGGCCCTCAAAAAGTCTTTCCCTGATGTGACCCTGCTCATTCCGTCCCCACTGAAGCTTACCAATCCTTTTTTTTTTTTTTTTTTTTAAATTTTTTTTTTTTTTTTTACGTTTATTTATTTTGGGGACAGAGAGAGACAGAGCATGAACGGGGGAGGGGCAGAGAGAGAGGGAGACACAGAATCGGAAACAGGCTCCAGGCTCTGAGCCATCAGCCCAGAGCCCGACGCGGGGCTCGAACTCACGGACCGCGAGATCATGACCTGGCTGAAGTCGGATGCTTAACCGACTGCGCCACCCAGGCGCCCCCGAAGCTTACCAATCCTTTATCTGATCCCACTAAGGAATCCAAAGTGGCAACTCACTAGTCTGTTCCATTAACCAGGTAAATGTGCTCCGAAAGAGACTTAAATACATTTTCCCACATGTTTGTGTTTCAGTATGGCCTTTGTAGAGTAATCCCCAGCCTCTTAGCAATGAACTCCATGGTAAGCAACTGGCATGTGGGTTTAGTTGAGAAAACAAAAAAATGTTTAGAGATTACTTTTCCACTCAGTCTGAAAATAACTGAATTAACTTCAAGAATCATAATATATGGTCTTATAATTTAGATCACATTACCTACTTTATTAAGTAGAAAAATATTTTTGAGAAAGTATCATTGATTTTAGCCAAGAAAACATTAGTTACTATCTGGGCATATTTGAGAAGATTCATTAGCTTTCTAATCTTTCGCCTAGAAATTAGATCACTAGCCATACAATCTATTTAGAGGGCTGGTGATATAAATTATTATAGATACAAATTACTTATCTCTACCAATCTACTGAGGATTTCAGTACCAGGAATGCCAAACCAGATATATGTGGAAGGCAGCTGAGTGGCAGATATTTATTGTGTAGGAGGACAGACAGTGTCTTCCTGAACCCCTGAGAATAAACACACTCCACATACACAGAGATTCTGCCTTGCTGAGTGTTTCACATTGTGTAAACATGAGTAGAAACAAAACTGGGCCTTCAGTATAAAGGTGTGAACCTCTACTCATGGGCAGCCCATAGAGGGCTTCAGCTTGAACACTTCATGAAACCATCTAACAAGAGAAACCTTCTCCTTCATCTTGCTCATTTTCTTAGCAATGTTTTACTTGGCATAAGTTAGGATAAAATACATACATACACACACACACAAAAGATAGAGCAGTAAAGTCATCCAATAATGGGAAAACAAAGGAAGGATAGAATGTCAACAGATATTGTTAAGTTTTCTTTGGCACACGTACAAAAAGTCATTGTCCCAGCCAGGCGACCATATGCCTATAACGTGGCAGTGCCATTCTCCGGGCACGCATCCAGGGCTCTAGTCTACCACTCTCTAATTTGGATTAATAATTTATTGTATTATTTCAAAGTTTGCTTAGTACACCTAGTTAGCTGAATCATAAAGAACAACTCATCCCAAGGTATACATACAGTTTTCGATGTTAACCGTGCAAAATAAGTGCCCACTTTCATCTGCCACGGTAATGCCCATTCACCTAACGAGAACGTACAAAGAAGCATCTACCAAAGGTGACTCGGTAAGAAAGAGGTGCTGCTCGGGAGAAAGGGAGGGAAGAGAGGAAATGAGGGAGATAAGAAATCAACATGTGTTAGATTCCCGCCATGTGCCGGGTACGCGGGGAACATATAATCCTCAGAACAATTCTGTGAAGCAGGTAATAGTACTCCCGTTGGAGAGATGAGCAGATTAAGATTTAGGAAAGATAAGTAAATTGCCCGTATTCATTCATCTTTCTGGATAGACTCCAAGTTCTTCACGGAAATTATGAGCCGAGCGGGCCAAGAAACGTACCTAAATGGAGAAAAACTACAAAAGAGCTCCAAGACAACATGTGAGCAGACGTTTGATCGGTGGCACAAACTGAATTCGCAAGTGCTGAGGACATTTCAGAGAATATTCTCACATAGTGCTAGTAAGAGCGAGTCAGAATGCTTCACAGAGATAAGGCTTGACGTGGCTCCAGTGCCTCTCAACTTTTTAAATAAGCAGTTGCTCTAAATTTAAATGCTGACCTAATTCCTGAAGCTGAGAAACACCAGATGAGTGTGAAAATTAAAAGTACTTGAGTTGGAACGGGAGGAGATCCAGGCTGGCCCGAGTAACAGGTTAAAAATAGCATCTTTGTGAGGAGAGAGGAAGGAAGCTGACCAGACAGCTCCTTCTTCCAGCAGAAAGCCATCTAGCCGGCTGATAGATCACATCTGCAACAAGAGGCATCTTTCACTTCTTTACTGTGTCCGTAATTACAATTCATTCATGCAGATGTATCAGCATTGGCCGCTTCAGAAATTCACTGGTACTAAGAGAGGGATTTTACTCCTGTCAAACCTTCCTTGGCTCTTTGGTATCTATTCTTCTTTGTAAAAAGAAATTATTTTTTAAATTCCAGAATCACACACTGGTTTTGAAAGCTAGCTACCGTAAAGCTCGTGAATGAGACTCATTAGGCATGCAAACCACAAAACAGTTCTCCTCTGGCCTCCCGTTGAAAGCATTTCACTTTCAGCATCATGAATTTTCATTTATTTCTTCTGGTAGAGAGACGGGCAGATGAACAGTGAAGACTCAGAAGAGTCTTCTGGCAACACGACATTTCATTTCTTTCCCTTCCCTAGGGAAGGGCTGCTGAGAGTGGTGGGCAAGGAGAATGCCTTGTCTCATGGTTCCAGTTTTTGTATGCTCAAATTGAGGGGGCTGGAGGGGACAATGTAGTGTTTTCCTAGATGTGACATTCTGTGTTTCTATAGACCGAGACAGATAGGACTGAAAAAGATCCTTGGGATTCAGCAGGTAGGCAGACAGTGGTACTTCAGTAGAGAGCAATTTCTGTGAGGGAATTCACGATTAGAAGTTAGAGTCAGGTGAGTCAGGGAGGGCCAACCCGAGAAGAAATACATTAAGGAAGGAGTGGGGCGTGAGCAAGTGGAGACCAGGATTAGACATTTATCTTTCAGTTAGCCTAGCCCTGAGGAGAAAGAGGGAATCGAGTTGGATGGAAGGGAATATCCATTTGGTGAGACAGAGGAAATTGCTTGCTTGCTTGCATTTAATGATGGGAGAAACAGAAATACGTTCAAATGTTGACAGGAAAGACCCCCTAGAGAGAGACAAGCAAAAAGTATGAAAAAATGAGGTCCCCGAAGAGGTACCCATGGAGGGGTTTCGAAGCAGATGTGCAAGGATTCACCTTGGAAAGAAGGAAGTGGTAAAACAGTTCATGAAAATGGTTAACTCCCCCGAGGAGGAAGGGAAAAGAAAGAGGTTGAAATAGTGACTCCGCAAAAAAAATGAAGCTTCGCGGAACTTCGACAGTTCTGCCCCTTTTTCATACCAAGACTGACTTTCCAGGCATTCAGGCGCCAAATGACAGAATCCGAATATCTGCCTCACATCTGAATGAATGCACAGAGCTAGATGGAATCAAAATATGTTCAACTCTGAATTTAATGCCAAGATACTTCCCTTGGGTTAAACTTTCTCTTCTTGATCTCACAGTAATGTCTTCAGGAATAACAGGGTCAGAAAAGGAGTCTAAAATTGGTCATCAACCCTCTTTCTTCTCTCTTGTAATTACTTTAAATTTTTTTTTCTTTTATTTAAAGAAAGTACAAAGAGTATACTTAATAATCCCAAATACAAGCACACTTTAAACTTCCATTTATGGTCTGGGTAACATTGAGCAAATTGGTATAGCATTCTGAGCTCAATTTTCTCCTCTCTAAAGTGAGAGGGTGGATTTAGAGAACTGTACAAAGATCTTTTCAGATCTAAGAATCCTCTGACTCAGAATTAGAGGACATTTTCCAAACAGTGAACAATCTGGTTTTAACCAGGAAAATAAATAGAGGAAATGTTTCTCTTGGGTTTTCACTTTGAAATTTGTGCCTAAATAAAACAAATAAAACAAAACACAGAGTTGAGATTTCTTTTTGAACCGTGTTTATATTTTACACGAAGTTCTTTTCTACTGTTGTTTATATTTAGTTTTCTGTCTGAAGTATGAGTCAAGTACCGTTAATGTCACTTTGGCTTTTAATATACTCTGTAATACATTGAGCTGACTGTTTTTCTATTAAAATGATGGACCTGAATTCAAAGTATAATTATTGTTTTTTGTAAAACTTTTTTTTTTTTTTTTTGGCCTGGTCTATCCCTATAGCACACTTCAAATCAATCCAAATAGTCAGAGAACAGAAGTGTATGTACTAATAAATTTGTCAGGATCACTAGTCTCTTTCAAAAGTCTTGATTTCTTAAAAAAGGCTCCAGATAAAGAAGATCAGAATTTGGTAAACTGTGGTTTACATGATTTTTATTCAAATGAGAACCAATTTATTCTTCCTCTACATGGGAAATGAAATGTGCCTCTGTGACTGCCTTAGATAAGACTCTGTAGTGCAAAAAACTGAAACCCACTCAAACCAGCCTAAGTCAAAAAATTGGGGCATTGTTAAAAGGATACAATAGGAGTCTCATAGAAATGACACAACAGGAATCTCAACGAGAAAAAAATAAAAGTAGGTCACAGCAGGCCCACCCCTGATATCTGTAGCACATGGCACAAGGGTACAATGGAGACTTCTATACCATATGAGTGAATATTTGAAGGTGATGTCAAAATACTAACATGTCTGTTAAGTAAGATACGTTTGATCCTTCTCCTTCACAAACCTGATAACAATTTTTTTCTTAACGTAAACCTATGGTTTAGCGTAACTGAAAGTTGGCAACATATCACATGTAAATGAATTTAATTATAATTGTAAATATCCGGGTATATTGCTCGTAGGCAGATGCTTGGATGACTAACAAAGACAGATATAAGCAATAAATACCATATTCTACAAAATTAATTCTTTTGTCCCAGCAAAATTGCTGATGATGTCGTCATAGTCAAATGTTCACTTCATTTGTGTTTTATCAATGGTAATGCTAAATTAGACAACCACTCTCGAGTCACTGTAGTTCTTTTAAAATTTTTTTTTTTCAACGTTTATTTATTTTTGGGACAGAGAGAGAGACAGAGCATGAACGGGGGAGGGGCAGAGAGAGAGGGAGACACAGAATCGGAAACAGGCTCCAGGCTCTGAGCCATCAGCCCAGAGCCCGACGCGGGGCTCGAACTCACGGACCGCGAGATCGTGACCTGGCTGAAGTCGGACGCTTAACCGACTGCGCCACCCAGGCGCCCCGAGTCACTGTAGTTCTTAAAGAATACATTTGTATGTTTCTACTTGAACAAACTTTGTTCTTATGAGGCAGTGACAACACGAAGTGTCAATAACTCAGAAATGAAACAAGAACTCTATATACCATAACTTAAAATTTAATGGGATTGCATATGAAAATGATTATTCCACAAAAATATTGCAAAATATACTAATTGTATAGTATCAATCTATGGGGAATAAGTTTAGGAATTCCCTGAGCCTGCGCTGATGAGTTTACAAGTCATAAAGAATTAGAAAGCCACAGGATGTACACACCCAAATTTGAGTAAACAAGATTAGGTAAATAAGATTAGGTAAATGGGGCAAAGGTCCCCTATAGGACAAAGGTATAGGAATAGGGAATCTCGGGATCAAAACATCCAAGATGAGGTAAACAAGATTAGGTATTCAGGGCTGAAATGCCCCCCCCCCCACCCCCAACCAACTTAGTACAATAGCAGAAAGCTGCTTTCACAGGAAGGAAATTGGGTTAACAGGTAAACAGGGCTATAAACAGTTGCAGGGTGAAGCTTCCCAGAGCAGAGTAATTAGCAAAAGAAAGGTGCCTTTTTGACCCTGAAGTAGCTTGCTCTGTCTTTCTTGTTCCCTAGGCCAGTTTAGATAAACGGAGGGGGGCCTCATGTCTGCTGTAAACAACCTTCCTCCCAGCAACAGGATTTTGTTTGATATTGACCCAAACCCCTCACACCGCATATCTTCAAAACCCTCTTTCCCTCACACCCATAAGTTAATGTTCACGATTTCATTGTCTCTTTGTGCATGTCCATCACCACTTTTGTAAGCCTTCTGATACTAATAAAAACGGAGCAAGGTCCCTACTCGGGGCTCTTGTCTCCTCCCGGACATTAGCCTTTCTTGCATTTTTAATCCTGTGTCCCGCTTTCTTGCTGGACAAGAGAGAACTCCAGACCCAGAGTCTACAACATCAATCCATCAAACTTGTATGTCAGTTTTCATCAGCTCTGTTCACAATATTTAGAACCTCTCAGTTATATATAAAAAAAAAAACCAATATGTGTATTATAACTCACATTTATATACATTTATATATGATATGAATTGTTTAATATTATAAAATGATCCTTCTCCACCATGCACAACTGTTCTAAATACTATAGCAAGTTGTGAATTCCTCTGGAGTCACAAATTGGAATATTTGAAGAGAAACAAAAAATATGCATCCTGCACTATTGTAAATGACATTTTCTTGTGCCAAAGTCTATTGCATTCATACTGGCTGAGAGAAACCTTTGATAAGAAAGCCAGTCTTTTCTCTTACTCAAGAACGTCTACCTTCCCCCATCTGGCCCACATTCTGAAACAGTGGCTCCCTCTGATGTCAAAGTCACAACAACTGGCACTGCTGCTTTATTGCAAAGACACAGGGCGGGAGATATAGAGCAGCATTTTGATTAGGACTGAATTGTGCTAGTCACAGGAATGACTGTTCCGAATTTGGGGTCTTGCTGTGCCAGTGTGGAGCTAACTGATGATAGAAGCAGCCTGGCTACTGAATGATAGAAGCATCCTTGAGTTCTTTAGTGAAGTAACTGTTTTTGTGTGAGTTTGTGATATGTGGGCCCCACATGCTTTAAAGTGTCCATGGCAGGAATCCCATTGGGGGAATCTAACAGCAATCCTACACATAAAGATTGGAAAATCTGGAAGCACACACTCTGTTTCTCATTGAGCCACATGGTCTTAATGTTGCTTCTCTGCATTTTTGCCATATTTTCTTGCTACTTTCTTCAAATTGACTTTCTGTGCATTATATGATTCTCTAATACCCCCCTAAATTTTAGGTAGTTTGTTGCTTTGGCATGCAATGGCTTTCACCCCCTCTACTGAATCTCTCCGGTCAAGCTCCATTCATCATGTAAGGGATCATCTGCCTGGTCCATCATGGATCAGATGTCCACCTCTGGTTCAGCTGGGGCTAAGAAAAGCATAATACATAGTGTGATGTCCCATTTACATATTAATCTTTTAAAAAGTCAGAGTTTATAACCTATTGGCAATTAGAATCTTCTTTATACCCAGGAAAAATATTATTCAAACGTTGTATGTTTCATCTTTTATCCCTCTTCATCTTCATGTTTTATCCTTCATGAAATGAATATTTCAGTATCAAGAAAATGATAAGAACACAAACTTATTAAAAGGTCATTTAACCACTGAAAATACCAGATGTCAAGGCAGTGGTTTTGCTGTTTTGATTTTTGTATTTCCAAGGAAACATATTAAATAAGTGAAGGCCTGGACGAATGATGAAGCCCTTGTACCTTCAATCAGATGTGTTTGATGATTTTACACAAAGCGAGCCTTATGACTTCTAGCATGAAGTAGGAGTGTGTTTCCAGATAAGTCATGAGCTCTCATCTTTCTCCCAGAAAAGATCAAGCTCTTTTTTCTGGCTTAACATTTATTATCTGTGCCTAGAGGACTCTTCCCAATAATCATAGAACCCATTTATTCTCAAACTCCTGATCCATGGTCAACTGCAAACGTCTCAGAGGCCTTCCCTGACTATTTGGTGGTTGCTTTGGATACATTTCCTCTCATCTCTTAGTTGTTTCCTTCATCATAGCTATCCAAATCTGTAATTATCTTATTTTTTTATCTGTTATTGTCTTCTGCACTATGACAAAAGGTCTACATCCCAATACCCAGCTGTTATCTTAATATCCAAATATAGTTTGGCATACAATAGGTGCTAATTAGTATTTGTTCAGTGCATGAGCTTTGAAATAAGAGGGTTGAACTGGCCCTAGGAAAGCACAGTACTGAAATCAAAGTTGCACAACATTAACAATAGCACACTATAAAAATCATAAATTGTAATTTCTATTTACAATGTAATTGTGGGACGAAACTCTTACCACATGATATGGAACAAATTATTCATTGCATAAGAAGTTAAGATCTAATGTTTAATCAACAGAAGGGATTTCACAAAAACTTCATTAAGTAGAGCAATGTCATACAATTTCTATTGTGCAATATATGTTTCAAGTGTCCATGATTCTGTTTATAGTCTTATCATACAGTAAATATTAATTCATGAATAGTATGCTTCATGGTCAGTGCAAGGCTACAACATGAAAATTGAAAACATTGATCTTTCAACTAGTTGTTTGGTCTCTTAAAAGTAGATAATTTCACGGATCAGGCTAAATTGACCAACCATTTCCAAATTAAAAGAAAATTGCCCAATTGTAGCAATTACCAGGCCAAAAGGAGTGAAGCATTTTATAGCTCTCACTTCATGTTGCTCTACTCAAAGAGGTTATCCAGTTTGCCTTAGCACCAGGGAGAGAATTGTGACTAATTATCAATTGGTCAGTTGAAATGGAGATAAATTTCCTGGTTGAGATTTTCTTCACCTCTTTATGACAGTGAGTTCCTTAATAGCCATCTTTAAAATGACAAGCAAGTGCTTTCAGTATTTCCTAACTATGTTTTAGAAGGCTATTTAAATGGGAGTGCCTGGGTGGCTCAGTAGGCTAAGTGTGGGACTCTTGATTTTGGCTCAGGTCATGAACTCGTGGTTCGTAGGTTCCAGCCCCATGTCGGGCTCTGTACTGACTATGTGGGGCCTGCTTGGGATGCTCTCTCCCTCTCTCTCTCTCTTCTCACTTTCTCTGTCTCTCAAAATAAATAAACTTAAAAAAAAAAAAAGAAGAAGAAGTCTATTTAAAAGTTTTTTAATGTTTATTTCATTTTTGGGAGACAGAGCACAAGCGGGGAGGGGCAGAGGGAGAGGGAGGCACAGAATACAAAGAAGGCTCCAGGTTCCAAGCTGTCAGCACACAGCCCGACGTGGGGCTCGAACTCAGGAGCCATGAGATCATGACCTGAGCTGAAGTCGGGTACTTAACCGACAGAGCCACCCAGGCACCCCAAAAGGAGTCTGTTTGAATGCCATTTATAAGACTGTGAACCCTTGAATTGGCAGACTGTCATATTTGTCTTTGAACTCCCAATCTTGTCTAACACATTTTAGGTAGGTAATATTTATTGAATTAAATAGAAAGTAACTATGAAAATAAACAGATATAAAATGATATTTTTTCTGGACTGCTATGAAATTAAGAAATTCAATCTAAGCCTAAATGATGTTTGCCAACTCAGTAAAACAAACCCTCAAATCAGTGGTTCAATATTATGTAAACAAAATAACCAGTTGAATTCTGTTTTTTCTACTTTTCAACCAGTTCTTTGGACATGGTCTCCAATATAGATTCTTTTATTTGTGCACTTTATTAAAATTTAAACATCATAAAAGCACTAAAAGCAAATGCTTTTTGCCTTAATAATTAGCTAATGGAATGTTTAATAAAAAATTTTTATGCTTCATAGAAATCCTGTGAATCATACTGGGGATTATCAAAAAGTTTTAAAACCTACCACTTGTGAGAGAAGGGAGAGCAGAGGGCACTTGGGCAACACCTATCAAAATCATTCCCTTCGACCTCGAAGTTCTTCATCTTTGAATATAGAAATACTTAAACATGTATGAAACAGCATATGTACAACGTAATTTACTTAGCATAACTTGCAACAACATAATATTGGAAACAACCTAAATATCCATCAATGAATAAGTAGCTAAATGTATTATAATATATCCATATGGTGGAATGCCTTATAGCCATCAAAGAAAAATAATTTGCAGAAAAATGAAGGTGCAAAATGTGTGCTTCCATTTATGTAAAAGAGAAGGAAAGGAATATCTGTGTGTGAGTGAGTGAGTGTTTATTTGTATATGTAGAAAATATCTCTGAAAAGATACAAAAGAAACTTGATCTTGCCTTTCTGCCTAGAGGAGACTGACTACTAAAGGGATAGATGTGGGAGGAAGATTTTTCTCTATATTCCCTTCTCTAGTTTTGAATCTTGCTCTATGTAGCTGTATTGCCTAGACAAAATAAATAAATGCATTTTGAAACACAGAAAAATAAAACCAAGTAAGAAATATTTTCCTCATATAGTCATAGTCTAACGCGCCCTAATTTCTCCAAAACCATCCCCTCATTCGACTTGCTGACTTGCCGTCGTCATTGCCAACTTCTTAAAAACAAACTTCTAGGAACAAAAAGGGAGGGAAAGAGAGCACATAAAATAGAGACGAGAAGAAGGAGGAGGAGGAAGGGAAGGAGGAGGAAAAGCAGAAGGAGAGGAGGGTGGAAGGAAAAGAAGAAACAAAAAGATTGCTTTGTACAAGGGCAGGGAGAAATTCCTTCCGATTCTCTCAGCCAGGCTTTTGACAAAAGTACAGTACCTTCAATGTTCATTATTCATTCCACTTATTAATGTCCCAACAGCTCACACCTTTCATCTGAAAGGCCTGTATTTTTTGACTTTTAAAAGTTTCACAGTGTTTTCATCATGTAGATTTCTGTGATTTACGTGACTTATTCTGAAGTCTCAGAAGATATAAACTCAGAAACATGTTCTATCCTGTCTCGCCCCAACCACTTTCTACACACCCACGCTCAAAACCATGCTTGAGTTAAGTAAAGGATGCAGATTAGGCCAGTAATAAAGTCAACAACTATGCTTGTTGCTTCGTGGGTTGGTTGGTTGTTTGGTTGGTTAATTTCTGTTTCAGAAATAATTTGGTATAGTGTTAAGAATATCAGACTGGCATCAGTTCTGATTCTGACACTAATATCTGTTAGGCATTACCAAGAACTAGATAGACATTCTGTGAGGCCCTGTCTATATATCAGTGAAGAGAGCTTCTGCCTTTGAAGAGCTCATCCTCTCGTAGGAGGGAGAGATTTGCATATACCCAACTGAAACATAAGGTGATAAGCATCATACTGGCAGCATCTGGTATCATAAAGAACTGAGAAGAGCAAAGTTCTGCTGGGTTGGGGGAGGAGAGCTGCTAGTAGAAAGGAAGTGACACTGGATCTCTGCTTTGAAGAAATAGCAGATTTCTTTTTCCAAACAGGAAAGGAGTGAAGAACAGCTCAGGCAGAATTACGAAACAGTAAGTCACTTCCGGGTTGCAGTATGGAGAAGACAAGTCATGTGAAATTCCCAGCATAGTGACTGTAACTATGCTCCTTTCTTTTCCCACTCAAGAAATGGTAATGAGGGACACCCAGATGGCTCAGTCAGTTAAGTGACCGACTCTTGATTTTGGCTCAGGTCATGATTTCAGCTCAGGTCATGATCTCCTGGTTTGTGAGTTCAAGCCCACCTCAGGCTCTATACTGATGGTGTGGAGCCTGAAAGGGGGCTGGAACTCACATGTTCTGTCTGTCTGTCTGTCTCTCTCTCTCTCAAAATAAATAAACTTAAAAAATGGTGATGAAATGAAAGTGAGAAGTTATTATTGGCAATAATGTCCTCTGCCTTACCAAAAGCAAACAAATAAATAATAAGCAAATAATCAGCAAAGCAGTACTTTATTTTTTGAAAGATGTAGTTGTCGGCAATCAAAAAGAATGAAATGTTGCCATTTGCAACAATGTGGATGGAACTAATGTGTATTATGCTAAGTGAAATAATTCAGTCAGAGAAAGACAAATATCATATGATTTCACTTGTATGTGGAATTTAAGATACAAAACAGATGAACATAAGGGAAGGGAAGCAAAAATAATATAAAAACAGAGAGGGAGACAAACAATAAGAGACTCTTAAATATAGGGAACAAACTGAGGGTTGCTGGAGGGGTGTTGGATGGGGAGATGGGCTAAATGGGTGATGGGCATTAAGGAGAACACTTGTTGGGATGAGCACTGGGTGTTATATGTAAGTGATGAATCACTAAATTCTATTCCTGAAATCATGATTACACTGTATGTTAACTAACTTGGATTTAAATTTAAAAAAAAAAAAAAAAAGATGTGAGTTGCCACCCTGGTATCTGAAAACACTTCCAACCAATCACTAAGATCACTCCACCTCCACCATATTAAGATTCAGATGAGAAAAGAATGTGTTGTTTTGTGTCATTCCAAGCTCTTTCCCACCCCCACTTCTCACCCCCTACTTGTTCATTTCTTTGTGTCCTGAAGACACAAGACAAATGATGGCAAGAACCTCACCAGGCAAAACAGGGAGGCCACAACACCTAAGACCTGAAAGAAGTTCTGAGAGCTTTGGTGGGTCATTGAATAACTAGAGACTGAAGTCCAGTGCTTATATTACACACAGCCCCCAGGGCTTGGTGTATCTGCAAAAATGAAAGATACTCCCTCTACTGTGCAGATGGTATTCATTAGCCACAAGCACCTGGCCAAGTAGATCTGCTGATAAAATCTCAACAGCAATAGAGCCAAGCAGCGATCCTAGTACAAGGTTTAGCAGAGGGAAACCGATCGCTGTCCACAGATTCCCCTAGCCCGACCCAAAAGAAATGGAAGAAAGGAATGTAAATAAGTCTAACAGCATATTTTCACACCAGCAAAATGATTCAGAGGTTATACCAACAACTCAATGATTCATTCATAATTTGAGGGAAGAGAAATTTGTCAACAAGAATGTGTTTGGTGTGGAGTATGGAATCCTGGCAATGTTAGCCCCAGGCCGGAGTTATTATAGTCTTGTCTTGTTCTCTTCATGGTCCCAAAGATGGGACCAAGTTGTTTTTAACAACTCATTTTTTTTTTAACGTTTATTTATTTTTTGAGACAGAGAGAGACAGAGCATGAACGGGGGAGGGTCAGAGAGAGGGAGACACAGAATCCGAAACAGGCTCCAGGCTCTGAGCCATCAGCACAGAGCCTGACGCGGGGCTCGAACTCATGGACGGCAAGATCATGACCTGAGCCGAAGTCAGCCGCTCAACCGACTGAGCCACCCAGGCACCCCAACAACTCAATTTTAATAATCCATAGATGAGAAGGGCAAGCGGGAAGGAGAGTATAGTAATATGTTACTTCTCATGAAACAATTTGCTTATTTTGTTTTTCTTCATAACTGAAATGTTGATGAATCCTCAGTCGCCACAGTACCTTGTAGCAGCTAATCCACCACTTTCTATGTGTTAACTACAGCTGTTTCCCAGCTCAACCTCATCAACTTCCCAAGGAAATGTCTTTGGACGTGATACTGAATCAGCGTTTCTAGACTCCTATACTAGAGAATGACGTCACTTATCACTTCAAATAAGCATCCGCTAAAAACAGTCCTATAACCTGCGGCCAAGAAAACCAGAATTATGCATTTTCTCAAACTCTCCCTCATCAGTCTCAGTCTCAAGCATTCATGTCCAGAGAGATTTGTTTTGGGGGGAAATTATACCAACAAATATTTTTATATACTTACATATCACATAATATGCATAATTTTGTATTATCTTTCACATAATTCATATTATAAAACCATTTCATTTATATAGTTTTATAGGAGAATGAAGTGGTCAGTGACAGTGAATTTTACCCAAATGTAAAGCCTACAACTTTAAATACCAACAACTTGTTAAAACATATATACTGATTGTTTAAAAATGTTTATTTATTTCTTTTGAGAGAGTGTGTGCAGGGGAGGGGCAGAGAGAAAGGGAGAGAGAATCCCAAGCAGGCTCAGTGGAGACCCCAGCACGGGGCTCGAACTCACGAACCAAACCATAAGATCATGACCTGAGCCAAAATCAAGAGCCAGACAATTAATCAACTGAGCCACCCAAGCACTCCATACTGATTTTTTAATGGAATTCTTTCTAAAAGAAATTATATCTTACCCTTATTAAGCAGTAGCTCATGGACATCATTTAAATTTTTCTTGCTGATTCAGAGTCTTCATTAAGAATAGATCTCATTAAAATATATGTAGATTAAATTTGTCTCCTTTTTGGGGCGCCTGGGTGGCGCAGTCGGTTAAGCGTCCGACTTCAGCCAGGTCACGATCTCACGGTCCGTGAGTTCGAGCCCCGCGTCGGGCTCTGGGCTGATGGCTCGGAGCCTGGAGCCTGTTTCCGGTTCTGTGTCTCCCTCTCTCTCTGCCCCTCCCCCGTTCATGCTCTGTCTCTGTCTGTCCCATAAATAAATAAAAACGTGGGAAAAAAAATTTTTTTAATTTGTCTCCTTTTTTATCAGCTCTCCTTGCCTTCCCTCTAGTTTTTTGTTCCTAATTTTCCATTCATAGAGAAAATAAAGTTTTTTATACTCTGGCGCGCGCGCGCACACACACACACACACACACACACACACAAAATGATAGGTCAGTAAACTCGGTGTTGTAGTTAAGGGCATGGATTTAGTGTGGAGGCTTTGTGAAATTTGTTTAGAGAACTTAAAGGCTTTTCTGCATAATTCCAATTCAGGGCTCTGTTCCAAAGGATTTAGGTTATTGGCAAGGTGTTACTATAATTTTATACTAAATATAAAAGACTCTGTTTTTCAAAATTTTGGGCACACCTACAAAATAAAATAAAACCAAAAGTAAATGGTACTCTCTCTTAACCTGGTAAGGCTTCCTTCCCCCACATACCAAGCAAAGATCTCTAAATGAAAATATCATACGAAGCACTGAAGGTTAAATTGTAATATCTCCGGCTCCCTAGAAGAGTAAAAATATGTGACACTATGGGAACTTGAAAATATTTGGTCTCCTATTCAACAAGATTTAAATTTAGGAATTATTAACAGAACCTATATTATTCTATCTGTAGGTCCAAAGGCAAAATAGAAGTTCTCAATTATCATTTCCAAGGGTAATTCTGATGTAATCTCATTTTGAGTAATATTTGAGTAATCTGATTTTTCGATATATTTGAATATCTGAATTTTTAGGTAAATATAATAAGCATCAGCTTCAGTAATATTTTGTGGTTTTTCTGATATGAATCCATACCTCATCAGAAGTATTACTAGCTTATTTATGCTTAAGCATATTTCTAACTTATTTCCCCATTTGCTGTACAAAAATACAGTAACAGTGTTTAATAAGCAAACAAGTGAATGCTCATCAGAAACAAATATCCAAAAACCTAAACTAATCTTCTCCATGCTAATTTTATCTAGATCTTTTTGAAGCAATGGTGGCTCTGAAAAACTCACAACTCAGGTCAGAGACCCAGTGGCAATTATTTCAATATTCTACCTCTGAGAATTCTGAACATCATCACATTTTGTTTCCTGTGTTTCCAGATGATTAGGTTTGCTCTGAAAAGATGCTCTCAGGGATAGACTAAATCTCGTCTTGCTGCACAAAGAGATTGACTGTATATTCCATTTGTCCAGGGCGATGCCTTGTTTATGCCCAGTTATCACTGTCTGATTTTAATAGGGCTTCCATGAAGTTCATATCTCCAAAGGAAAACAAAATAAGCTATTTACTAGGGAAGAACTGGCATTCCCTAGCACGTCATGTTAGTTTTAAAGCATTTCTTCTCTACCTTTCTCTAATAAAAGGAAACAAACCTCTCCTCCTTTGAGGCATGCTATGCAGCCCTTATTCTCAGCCATCTGTTGCCATTGGCCAATACTTACCTTAGATGGTTTTGGCACTAGTCTTTCAAAATACCCATCATCATAGTGTATGACTTCGATGTCCATTTGGATGACTTATCCAATAGGCTAAAGTCCTAGATTCATGGTTCCTTAATCTCCTAAAACCTACTGATCTTAATCTTCTATTTTCTGAATCTTATCAACCATGGAAATCTTCTATTTAAAAAACCTTAAGATTCTACTATTATGCTCTCTGGCCACAAACTCCAACTTTCCACCAACATGTCCACACGGACATCCAACAGAAACATCAGACCTGATTATGTCTAACTGATAAATGGTGACAGCCTGAACCAAGACTGTCCCCCATGCACTGCTACAGTTTATGCACCTTGTCCCTGACCTGCTCACCCACCTGACTAGGAGATGCTGCCTGTCCTCAGGGACTCAGCTCCTACCACATATCCTCCTTTAGATTTCTGAGTTCAAGTCCAGGTGCATGTGCGACAATGTGAGAAGGCACCAGGTTCATCTTCAGGTCACCCAAATTGCCACAATTAGACGTCATGAGCATCAAACAGGGTTCCCTTTGCCCCACATGAGTTGCAATTTGTCTTCTCGGGTTCCACTTTGTCCCCGTGGATCTCAGTTCACACTTTCCTTCCTCACTTCAGGTCCAGATTTCTTTCCCACTTCCTTGTCCTCCTGATCTACCCTGACTGCAGGCCCACCACAGACGGGTGCAGAGGGGACTTCCAGATATTACTTCACAGTTTCCCTTTAAGATGATTAACGATGTTTATCTGATCTTCCAACCCTCACTTTTTGGATCTTTGTGTCTCCAGATTCTCTTACACTTTGTACAGTCTAATTGCTACCATGAATCTATTTTATATCATTCATAGGGGGTCTCCTTCTCTGATCAAACTGTAATTGAGACACCAGATTGGAGGTTATTGCACACAATTCTGAGAAGTCTCTATAGAAAAGGGGCCTTAAAAAACCAAAAGAATCCAAATCAAAGGAGATTTTATATTCTTAGATGTGTTTGAATCAAAGTTCTGATTTGATTGGAAGTTAGGGGAATAGCAGGACTGAAAAACAAGGTATCACCCATGAATTCTACGGGTCCAAATCACATAAGATGCTATTTCTGTGTATCCTTATCCCTTTCTCTACTTTCCACATAAAATCTAAGAATCATTAACAAATTTTTACTAGCTGATCTTATGCTTTCCCCCACCAACTTCATCCAAAGATTATATATTATATTTTAGGACAAAATGGCAAATTCAGCCCAATTTCAACTTTTTGCCCTCTGCGTACCCCATAAGATTAAAATAAGGATTATCTAAAATTATAAAAACACAATAACTAAAAGAATAGTGGGACTATCCAAAACCCAGTATTTTAACACATTTCTGGAATATGGAAATTGAGAAAGAATGCCTTGTACTGAAGCCAGAGCCCAAAAGAAGAGAGAAGGAGGCTTCAGCAGATAGAGGAAACAACTCACCCAGCAGAAATCGAGATGCTTCGGATTGGAGACGACAGGTAGAAGAAAGGGCAGGAGAAAGTGGACGTGAAAATAGGGCATTAACTGAAGACCTGTACAGGACTTAGACACCTAGTTTCTCACACAGGATGACCTGAAGTCAGGCATTTCACTGGACCCAGAAAGCAAAGTCCTCATCCTTCTGGTATTGGCCAAAAGAAAAGGTAATTGGCTCACCTCTTTCTCCCTATAAGGTAAAATTTCCAGCCCACAAACCTTTTCACATACAGAGTACATGTTAACCTTATAATTCCCTCAGTTTTAAAAATAAATGGACAACAATTGATCACCAGACAACTGACAGGAAGGATGCAGTGTAACAGAGAAAGACCAAGATAAATAGAAAAATTGTCCCCTAAGCCAAGAATGTTCAGTAAGTGGAAGAAAGCCGCATTAGTGTGCTTAGGTAGAAAATACTATATCCAGAGACCAAGAATACAAAGTTACAAAAAAGAACAACAAACAAGAAGGCGCTTTCAGAAATTAACTGAATAATTTCCCAAATCAAAAAATTAATTGAAAATTTGAAAGATAGGTCACAGGCACTCTCTAAGAGGTTAAAAACAACAGAAAACAAAGAAAGGAAAATATGAGAGAAAAGATCATCAAAATGGAGACTCAATACAGGAAGTCTAATTATTAGGAATTCTAAAGAAATGAGAGCAATTTATCAAAGAACTAAAACAAGTAAATTCTCCAGATATGAAAGAAGGCTCCTGTCTCCAATTTGGTAGGGTCCACATGCAACCAATAGTATGAATTGAAGAAGAAAGAACTACACGTGGGCACCTTATTATAAAACTTTGGGACTCCAATGGTTAAAAGATATTAAAAGTTTCCACAGAGGGCTGGGAAAAGAAGATTGTGTACACAGAAAGTAGAATCAGAAGCATCGATTCTTTCTTGTTTTACTAGCAGCACCAAACACTACAGCAATGTTTTCAAGGTTTTGTGGGAAGGTTTTTCCAACTTAGCATTCTCTACCCAGCCAAACCATTTATCTAGTGGGAGGAATGAAAAAGAACTTTTCCGTCTGAAAGCACTGACAGATTTACCTCCATACCCCCTTCCTTAGGAAGTTCCATGAGGAATAATGACAGGTGTGAGTTGTGTGAGGTAAACCCTCATGACTCACAGCAGGGTGACACCAGGAAGTGTCGAAGTTGATAAGTCAAGAAATCGCATTATACATGATTTATTTAGAGACATGGAGCTAACCACCAGAATAACTAAAAACTGAAGTTGTAAAAGTAGCAACTTCCAGAAAGGTGTCAGTCAGGGTAAACCCTTCAGTACAATTTTATTGTTTTAACCATGTCCATATATTAATTTGAAGTGATACTTAAATGAACAACCAGTGCTCCAATGAAAATTTTTTGTTTAACGTTCTGTATAATATATTAACTACATGGACTGTGGTAAACTGAACGATGGCCCCACAGTGAGGACCACATCCTGTGAATATGTTGTCTTACATGGCAGGAAGGAACTTTGCAGATATGATTAAGGTTCAGGATCTTGAGTTGGGGAGAGTAGCCTGGCTTATCCAGGTGGGCTCAATGTAATCACGGGGTCTTTAAAAGTAGGAGAAGGCAGAGGAGGAGATGTGACCAGGAAGAATAGTCAGAGAGAAGTGACATTGCTGGCTTTGGAGATGGAGGAAGATGCCAAAAATGTGGGCAGCCTCTGGAAACTGGTTCTCCCCTGGAAACTCCAGGGCAGAAATGCACTCCTGTTGACCCCTTGATTTTAGCCCAGGGAGACCCATGTCATACTTCCAACCCACTGGAGTATAAGATAGATTTTTGTTTTGTTCCACCATGTTTGTGGTGATTTGTTACAGCAGTGATAGAAAACTAATACATGGACTTATATCAAACAGGAATCAACTCCTTTGGGTGTTTTCCCATCTTAGGACTATTCTTTTCCTTTCAGCTTTTATGATCAGGTGTCCTATTTAAAAGGGCAGCAAAGGGGCGCCTGGGTGGCGCAGTCGGTTAAGCGTCCGACTTCAGCCAGGTCACGATCTCGCAGTCCGTGAGTTCGAGCCCCGCGTCGGGCTCTGGGCTGATGGCTCAGAGCCTGGAGCCTGTTTCCGATTCTGTGTCTCCCTCTCTCTCTGCCCCTCCCCCGTTCATGCTCTGTCTCTCTCTGTCCCAAAAATAAATAAACGTTGAAAAAAAAATTTTTTTTTTAAAAATAAAAATAAAAGGGCAGCAAAACCTTTCCTTTTCCTATTTTATAGGGTGAAATAGAACAGAGTTACTGGCTTTTCTTTGGGTATACTCCTAATGTTTTATATATATATTTTATTTTATTATTATTTTTTTTTTTTTAGTGTTTATTTTCTGAGAGGCACAGAGTACGAGCCGGGGGAAGGGCAGAGAGAGAGAGAGAGAGAGAGGGAGACAGAATCTGAAGCAGGCTCCAGGCTCCGAGCTGTCAGCACAGAGCCCGATGTGGTGCTCGAACCCAAGAACCGCAAGATCATGACCTGAGCCAAAGTCAGACGCTTAACTTACTGAGCCACCCAGACGCCCCTATACATTTCTTTTTCTAAATCTTAGTTAAGTTACACCCGGGTATCTTCAGAGAAGATGCTGAGCTACCGCCAATAATAGGAGACCATGTACTTCAATATTTCAAAATATTTCAGGGCTATTCCTTTTGGAGTTATAGGTTAGGGTTTGTTTTTATTTCTGTTTTCCCTGTTTAGAGTCATAAAACATGCATATACAACAGATACTAAATTCCTTAACTATACCACTAACTTTTTTATGCCAGCCTTCAAATTATGTGAGCTATACATTATCATGCTATTAGTGTGTATTTAGTCTGTTATTTCAGGATATTTTTTATTTTTATTTTTTTAGTTTTTTAACGTTTATTTTTGAGAGAGAGAGAGAGAGAGCAAGCAGGGGAGGGGCAGAGAGAGACAGAGACACAGAATCTGAAGTAGAATCTGAGCTGTCAACACAGAGCCCTACACTGGGTTTAAACTCAAGGAACTGTGAGATCATGTCAGGATATTTTTTAAAATGTAACCATCATGGTTCCTTGAACTTTAAACCTTTAGGTGGATCTGTACTTAAAAACTCCATAAAGGTTGATTTTGTTTTGTTTGTTTGTTTTTAAGGTAAGTGTTTTGTAGCCCACCAAATAGCACATACTTTTTTCTTGTAACCCACAGAGTGGGAATGTATCTATTTATTCATCTCTCTTTCTGTTAGTCATTCTTTGACACATTATACAGGATTCACAGTGTAGGAGCAAGAGAACTAAACTGGGAGGCCAAACATCTAAACCGGAGATGTATCTGAGCAACCAATCAATTGTGTGATCCTGAACAAGTCACTTCATGACTCCAAAAAGCACAGGTTTTTCTTAAGCAAAATTAGTTTCGACAAGATTCTGATATTAACAATGGCCAGTGGCAAGTCTGTTGCATAGAGCAGAGAAAAGCTCTCTATCACACCAAAGTTCAGCCAAGGGAATTATCCTTGGCCTGTAGAATGTATCACTCAGCACAGTGTGTACCCCCTTGAACTCTATTCTTTGGCAAGACTTAGCTGCTGACATATTTACTTGGGCTCATTATGTTTTCTCTAAACCTAGATGACAGTCCGCGAAAACAGCTTCTCAGGTAGCTCTAATACATTGGGCAGGCTAAGAAAAGATGTTCCGGTTACTATTCCATTACACTTCACCTTTCAGTGACTTCTTCCTGCTCATGTATTTCAGAAGTTCCAAGACCTTCTTTCCTCACCGACCTGATTTGGCAAGTGAGCTGTAGTATAGAATACCTTAATTCAGTTCCATGTGTTCATCATGCTTTTGGGGTTTTTTTCTCAAAGCATTGGGTTATTCTAATAATATATTATAAATAAATGATCAAGTTTTTATGAAGTAAACTTAAAAATATTTTCCAACAAGCAGAAATGTACCCATAACTTATTTAAGCAAAATTTTCTTAAGGAATCAAAAGGTTTAAAAATGTGTACCATTACAAATACCAGAAGCTATCAAAACTTGCCCAAGAGTAACTATTTACATTCTAGGTGCATTCACTTCAAAATGAAAAGATGCAGTGGGCAAGGAGAGGCCAAGGAAGAGGCAGACCACTCCAGATTGGTAGGTGGCAGGTTGAATAAGCAAGGGAACTTATCTACGAAGCTTGTCTTGGGTGGCCACAAGACAGTAGATCTCTGGACCTGCCCTCCAGAATCTTAGTCACATATCCAGTATAGACGGTCTCAACAGCACAATACTCTCTGAAGGCTACATCCTTGGAAACAGCTCCCACTATGGAAACAGTGAACGGAACATCCAAGGGGAGAGGGGGCGGTGAGGAACCTCTGATTGCCCAGGTTCAGCTGGAGGTCATCTTCTCTCATGACCTTCTTCAACACACAGTAAAAGTCACAATCAAAATAGCCACAAAGTCATTTTTTTTTCTTGAGTACATCTCAACTGGAGGAGGTGAGAACTACATAATCTAGGCAGAGGAAAGAGGAAGTGTTGGCATTCCTGCTCATGTCCTATTCTATGAACTATGGTGGGTTCAAAAAAATACCTTCAAATAGGGCTGTTTTCTTGTGGCCTAATCATTAGGAATGTTCCTTGGGAATCTATCGTTAGCTTTTTATTCCACTTCTTATTTCAGTCTATGCCCTTTTTCTCTGATCATCTCAGTTTGCATCTCTCTGGGTACATGAATTACTTATATATCTACTTACCCCCCATGGAGGTGCTCTTTTGCATTATCTGCAAACCCTTTTAACTAAATCACCTGTATTGGAAAAGAAAACTCCTGTACATTCAGGAATTCAATAAGGAAATCTCTAATACTATAGAAGTGAGACACAAATCCCGTCCTCCCCAAGCTTACAGTCTAGAGGAAACAGAATAAGCAAAAGTGTTAATGTTGGTAAATTCTCTGAAAGAATGGTTATCAGGTCTTCTGGAAATGCTTGATTGGGCACCATAAACTTATCCAGGTGGATCAGGAATTTACATTTGAAGGCTTCTTGGTCTAAATACATCATCTTCAAAGTCACACCCGGCCTTACAGTTGGAAACATCACTATTCCACCTGTCCCCCGAAGTTCCACAGTATAGCGGTAACATCTGACTTCTCCTTCAATTTCCGTATAGCCATTGCCACTTGCTACTGTGGAAGTACTATGGATATGGTTCAGAGAAGTCTTATTTCCTCTTTGTGAACAAAAATCTAAAATACTTAGGTTTAGTCTCTGTAAATTGCTTGCATGAGCTTTCAAATAAGGCTATAAGCAGGCAGTCCTGTTTTTTGATAAGCCAGATGCTCTATTTATATGTTCTAAAATACAATTAACTCATTTAAAAGATAGTTTAGCATTTCAGGCAGTTTACCACCATAATATGAAGCCTTTCTTGGTATCAATTTTGTATCCATTATAATGTGTCTATTTTTAGTGAAGCCATGATGGAACATTTTTTGATGATATTCTTCCCTGGAAACCTGAATAACTTTATCTGATTGCCCATGTCTTTTCTCAAGCTTCAACATCCAGCCACAACATTTTCAGAAACAAAAAAGAAAGTGATTAAATGAAAGAAAAAATGATTCCGTTTTTCCTGACATGATTACAGTTTTAGTTCTCTATATCAAGCACTCTAGACACTAACTTCAGGTATCATTGCAAGGTCAGAAGCTTTGGCTAAACACTCCGCTTAACAATCAGGTATTTTCATTTAATTATCCCTTGAAATAATTTTATGGTCGTCGGTATATATGTACTAATCTTCACCTTCTCTAAATTGAAATTCTCTTTGCCTCTCTAGGGGGGGAAACATGGGCTCTGAGCTAAATATATCCAGGTTCTAGGCCTGGCTGTCTCATTTACAGGCTACATAACCTTGGGCAAGTAATTTAACCTCTCTGAGCTCTCTCCTTCTATAATACAGGGGTCATAATACTTTAGAGCTGGGTGTCTGACCTCTGTAATACTGACATTCTGGACACATAGTTCTGTGTTGTAAGGAGCTGTCCTGCACTTTGCAAGTTGTTTCTCATCACACCCGGTCTCTGTTCTTTAGATGCAGGTACACACGTTCATACCTGCCCCCACCTTTGGAACAAATTCTCTCCAGACATTGCCAAATGCCCCCCTGGGGCAACGATTCCATGACTGTTGAATGGGTTAAATGAAATTATATATGGGTCATTTGGCACATTTGACATGTAATATATACACAATAAATGTAATGTTTTGAGTAATTGGTAGACCTGGATTCTCAATCATTATAATAACAACAACCACATTGTACTGTATAAAAGCAAAGAATGAGAAATTAGAGAATGACTTTTTTTATTATCAGGGGAAATATTGGCTATAATTCAAAAAAGAAATAATTTAGTGTGAGTTTTGATTAGAATTGCAAGCTATTGGTTGTGCCTATTCTGAGGGAGGAAAAAAGGGAAGCTGAATAAGTTAAAGCATTCATGAATTTGACAGACACCGATTTCAATACCAGCTGACATTTTTTTCTTTTAGTCCCCTGAAAACACAGCCATTGGAATTTCGAACTAAATTCAAGCCTTAATTTACAAGTGTCTGATAATGTAGAAAGGGTTCAGCATTGAAACACAGACAGATCTGGGTTCAGATTCCAGCTCTTCCATTTACTTGCTCCATGACAGTGGAAAAATTCCAACTATTCTAAGCCCATTTCCTCATCTGCAACATAAGGAGCAATAATATTATCATTTGATAGTGTTTGGAGTATATCCTGTATTTGATCTGGCAAACTAAGATAGAACTCAAGGATTAAGCACCTGAGATTCTATCATTTATTGGTATCTGCTATAAATACAGGCATTGGAGCTTGACATACATTAACTCACTTAATCCTTAAAACAAAAGCAAGACTCCAAGAGCATTACAAAACTGATCTAACCTGCCTTCTAGAAAGGCACCAGGGTGCCAAGGAACTTGCAGAAGGTCACATCACCAAGAGGTGATGGAGCTAGAATTACAGCCTGCCAACCCCAGAGTCCAAACTTATAACTAAAGTTTCCTAACTCTTATCCTCACCTAGCTAAGTATATATATAGATATATATAGATATATAGACATAGATATATAAGTATAGATATATATAGCTGGAGACTGCACTAGGTCCCTTACATTGATGGAAGTGCCTTTTGAAACACTGTTGGGTTAAGGAAATAAGACAGACACAATAATTCGGATTCTAAACTCTGGATTCAAAGTCATGGCAAAGGAAGAGTCCCAACATTTTTTAACAGCCCAGAAAGAAGAGTGATTAGGAACTTATAACAACCGAATAGCTAGGGATCAACTGCCTACAAAGCAAGTTTATTTTGATTACAAGAGATTAATTCACTTACGGACCATGTGCAAATCTTTAGCAAAGTATGGGGGGAACATTGGAGCAGAAGTAGGTATCTCTGAAATGTTCTCACTTTCCTGAGGATCTATAGGCTTTAGAGGGAAGATTGTAAAAGAAGTGAATATAAGTGAAACGAATGTACATGGTTTTTATTTTCTGGGAAGCTGTTTCACTTGTTGAGACACATATAGAGGTGCCCCATTCAGAAAAGTGCTTCTGATTTTGCATTGATTGCAACATATAAAACTAGATGCTTATGTAGGTTTTTTAATCACGACCTTTGTTCAAAATTAAATCCTGTATTATGGGGCTCCTGGGTGGCTCAATCAGTTAAGCGTCCGACTTTGGCTCAGGTCATGATCTAGTGAGTTTGAGTCCGTGAGTTTGAGCCCCACGTCAGGCTCTCAGAGTCTGGAGCCTGTTTCAGATTCTGTGTCTCCCTCTCTCTGACCCTTCCCTGTGCATGCTCTGTCTCTCTCTGTCTCAAAAATAAATAAACGTTAAAAAAAATTTTTTAAAAATTAAATCCTGTATTAAATAAACATTTTGTTCAAAAGTTGCCTAAAACAATAAAAATACAAGCATTTGCTTTCTTTTTTTTTACCAGATTACAAAGTGTGCAAGGTGTGTTGAGTTGAATAACAAACTGGGAGTCAGACTAGGGAAGGCCTCGACAGCCATTCTGAAGAGTTGTGAAGTTAAAGTAATGAATAGTGAGGGTAAAGAAAAGAAGCTATATCCAAGGGACGTTTCCCAAGGAGAATTGGTAGGTCTTCAAAACTGATTAGATGTAGTGAGTGAAGCAAAAGGGATAGCAGAGAAAGACTCCAAGATGAATTGGTGGTCAAGCCGTTAGCCAAGACTAGGAAAGGCAGAACACATGTCCTCTGAGAGGGAGAACAGTGGAAGAAAGGGAATATCAAGTGATAGAACGACTTCATTTTTAGAAATGTTGAGTTGGTATTGCCTATGGAACATCCACATGAAAATAGCTCATTGGATACTGGATATATGAATCTGAGTTTGCAATGATAGCAATCTTAAGAGTTTTTATTTCTTCCTGAAGTCTGTACTACGCGGTCGGTACTCTGCAGCAGAAGTTGCTAGCTGTTTCTAAATATTTGTCCTCCCTCAACAACTGTATTCCTCTTTGTCTATACTAAGAGAACCCACGACTTGTGGCTGGGTACAAAGCCACTTGGAAAAAGACTATGCTTCCCAACCTTCTTTGGCTAGATGTCATCATGCTACTAAATTCTGACCAATGGCCTGGAAAAGGAAGTGTTCTCAAAAAAGCCTCTTCCTTATCCTTCTTGTTGCCAGAATGCAGACGGTGACTAGATGGCTAGGACAGATAGATCCTTAGAAATGGAAGTCATCCGTAGTACAGCAACCACAAGAGCTAGTGCCTGCATGCCAGGAACTGTGTGCCACCACATCAGCCCCAGGCACCTAGTGAGAATTATTCAGGAGGCAAAAATAATGTGTCTCCTGTTTAGACCACTAATATTTGGATGTTCTACCTTTGAAAACAAAACCAAATCATAACTAGGGCATATACATTATCTCATATAACCCTCATAACAACACTATCATTATACCTAATTTAGACGTGAGGAATGCGGCTGAGAGAAATGAGGAGAGAGGTTTCCCCAAGGTCACCCAAACAGGAAGAAGTGGAGCTAGGAATGGGCACCTGGGTGGCTCAGTCAGTTAGGCACCAAGAGCCGACTTCAGCTCAGGTCATGATCTCACAGTTCATGAGTTCAAGCCCTGAGTCAGACTCTGTGCTGACAGCTCAGAGCCTGGAGCCTGCTTGGGATCCTGTGTCTCCCTCTCCCTCTGCCCCTCCCCAGTCGCACTCTGTCTCTCTCTCAAAAATAAACTTAAAAAAAAAAAAAAAGTGGAGCTAGGATTTAACCCAAGAAATCTGATGGCAGGGGTCATACTCATTATCACTAAGCTTAAACAAACTGTCCAGCTCTCTGACCGTTCCAAAGGCATCACACACAGACAAAAATCAGTCGTTCCTTTTTTTTTTTAACTTTTTATTAAACTGTAATATATGTAGAGAAATGAGCACATCCTTATTTTTCAAATGAGGAGCATATTCAAAGTGTTACCTTGTTTCTTACCGATATTCTTTCTCCTCACTCATGTGCCTATTTTCTCTTATCCCCAAATAAAAACCACATAAGTACCATTCTTTCTATGTTTATAGTATGACCTAGAAAAACACATTATTGAAGTTTTCTGGAAACTTCTCTCTTGCAGGCTAAATAACCGTGAGTCCTTTTGCCTTTCATTATAGATTTAATTTCCCAACTACTTGAATTATTCCCACTGTAAATCTTTAAACATTCTTTAATTCCTCTCAATCTTCTACCTAAGTACCATTCATGGTGGCAAACTGAGCAGCATATATGGCTTGAGAATGAGTTTTTCACAGCACTTGCTTTGTACCAGGCCAGGATTCACGCATTAGCCCACCCATCATATTGAGTAGATTTAAATACTTGGTGAGTTAAGAAGTTCTTTCTGTTTTTCAGAGACAAAGAGAGCTTTGTGTTATTGCTGAAAAGCCACATAAATAACTCGAAAACAAAGAGTTTGTCAATGACAATCTGTTCTTTATGTTTTCAGAATTTGTATTTGGCTAACCATAATCCCCTAAAATTCATCCGTGGACAGGAGGGCATGGGAAAAAGCAGTGCAATAGTTTTTCTGGGACAGACCGAGTAAGGGGGAGGAACCAGAACACCATGTTCCAGAGGTAAATTCAGCATGTCACAATTGCCATGGATTACATATGAAGAGGCGTGAGCTCAGGGAGTGCAACTTGCTATCACACACCCCCAGAAAACTCAGGTGCCCAAACAGATTCAAAAGAAATATCCATGCTACTGTGAAATTCTAAATTTAGAAGTTTATAAGTTAATTTGTTTCCCGATATTGGGGTAAAAAAAAATCAGAAAAAGGAAATGCCTTCTGCTAAGAACGAATACTCAGAGGCAAGATTAGGATTTTGGAAGGTACTCTAAAGATGTTGCAGAAATAAGGAAAACTGAAGGAAGTTGAAATTCATCAACACTGTAAATTAATTACAGAGATAATCTTACAGGAAATAATCTTACAGGAAAAATACAAAGGGAATATCATTACACGCAAATAGATAAATTATGTGAAAGATTTGCAAGTTCCAGAGACACTGTCATTAAAAATGATTTTTTGTTTATTTGTTTAGTATAATGGTAGGAACATGAAGTTTAGATCCAAAAGTCTTGTGCATCACACAAAGAATGAATTTCCCTAATACATAAAAACTGCTGTCAGTAAATTAAAAAGGGCCTATTGCCTTGTGGTGCCTGGAAGTCTCCATTAGTTGAGCGTCCCACTCTTGATTTCGGCTCAGGTCATGATCCCAGGGTCATGGACCTCACCCGGAGTGGAGCCCTGCATTGGGCTCCGCGCTGAGCATGGAGACTGCTTAAGATTCTCTCTCCCTCTGCCCCTCTCCCCCACTCACACACGCACTCCCTCTCTCAGAAAAAAAAAAAAAAAAATACCAGTCATCCCAATGGAAAGGGATATGAGAAGATAGTTTACAGAAGAAGAAAAATAGTTCTTCTATATTTGACATAATGCCTCACCGTACTCAAAATATTATCATTAAAAATTAAAACTACCATTGAAATACTTTTCATTTCTCAAGTTGGCAAGTATCAAAACATGTAATAAAATATTACCGACAAGATTGTGTGGAAATAGGCCCTTACACAATTGTTCGTGGGAATGAAAATTGACCCAATATCCTAGGCTAACAATTTGGCAATATCTTTCAAAATTACTGACGTATACACCCTTTGACCAGTAGCTTCACTTCTATATCCTTAAGTCATATACTCCCACATTGTGAATGATCTTGTGTTTCAAGGCTTTTATAATGTAGAATTCTTTTTATGTGAGTATAACTGACACACAATGTGACATTTGTTTCAGGTGTACAACATACTGATTCAAAAAGTTTATACATTATGCTATGTTCACCACAAGCATAGCTACCATCTGTCACCATATGATGCTACTACAATACCATTGACTGTATTCCTTATGTGTGCCTTTTATTCCCATGGCTTATTCATCCGTAATTGGAAGCCTGTGTCTCCCACTCTTCTTACCCCACTTTGCTCATCCCCCGCCTCCTTCTCTCTGAAAACATCAGTTTGTTCTCTGTATTTATAGGATTAATTCTGCTTTTTGCTTGTTTATTCTTTTGTTGTTGCTTTTTATTAGATTCCACATATGAATGAAATCATATAGTATTTGTCTTTCTCAGTCTGACTTATTTCACTCAGTGTAATACCCTCTAAGTCCATCCATCTTGTCTCAGATGGCACAATCTCATCCTTTTTATGGCTGCATCCAGTGTGTGTGTGTGTGTGTGTGTGTGTGTGTGTGTGTGTGTGTGTGTGACATCTTCCTTATCCATTCATCTATCCATGGACACTTAGGTTGCTTCCATGATATGTCTATTGTAAATAATGCTGCAGTAAACACAGGGATGCATATATCCTTTTTTTTTAAATATAATTTATTGTCAGGTTGGCTAACATGCAGTGTATACAGTGTGCTCTTGGCTTCGGGAGTAGATTCCTGTGATCCATCACTTACATACAACACCCAGTGCTCATCCCAGAAAGTGCCCTCCTCAATGCACATCACCCACTTTCCCCTCTTCTCTGCCGCCCACCCCCCCACCATCAACCCTCTGTTTGTTCTCTGTATTTAGGAGTCTCTTATGGTTTTGCCTCCCTCTCCGTTTGAAACTATTTTTCCCCTTCCCTTTCCCCATGCTCTTCTGTTAAGTTTCTCAAATTCGACATATGAGTGGAATATGATATCTGTCTTTCTCTGACTGACTTATTTCACTTAGCATAATATCTTTTCAACTTAGTGTCTCCATTTTCTTTGGAGAATACCTAATAGTGGAATTATTGAATCATATGGTATTTCTCTTTTAATTTTTTGAGGAAACTCCATCCTGTTTTCCAGAGTGGCTGTACCAGTTTACGTTCCCACCAACAGTGTACAAGTGTTCCTTTTTATCCACATCCTTGTCACTACTTGTTATTTCTTGTCTTTTTGATTTTAGCCATTCTGACAGGTGTAAGGTGATATCTCATATGGTTATGACTCGCATTTCGCTGACGATTAGTGATGTTGAGCATCTTTTCATGTGTGTGTTGGCCATCTTTATGTTTGTATATATTGTAGCATTTTTTTAAGAAGTAAAATTTGTGTTTATTGGAAAAGAAATGGGAAGCATTTGAAAAATAGTTCTGAAAGTCTTCTTCTCACAAGGACATGTAGCATGAATCAATGTGCTATGTGCCCACTTAGTGCCATATATTATAGCATTCTTACCATGACAAGATTTTAAATATTTAAATACCCATTGGTAAAAGGCCTGGTGAGATAAATAGTGATTCACTCAAACAAGGCAATACTACTTAGCTGTGTAAAATAAAAACTGGATATGAATTCTTTATGTATAGATTGGGAATGATTTCTATGCAAAGTTAATAGATAAAAAAAGATAAGGTGCAGAATATAGTGTACGGTATATTCGCATCAGCATAAAAAATGGTACAGGGGGCTTCTATTCATTAGTATATGCATAGAATATCTCTGGATAGACAACCAAAGAACTAATATTAAGCTAATAATATTGCTCCAAAGGAAAATGGGTGGGTAAGAGACAGATATCCGAGGGAAATTTTCTCAGCATAGCCTTTTGTACCTTATAAATGTTGTAGATATGAAAATACTGGATTTTTAATCAAAGTATAGGTGACACACAATGTTATTTGTTTTTTAAATTAAATAAAAGCTAAATTCAAAAATCATCTACCCCAGCCTCCCCAAGAATTATTTTAGCCCTTGAAATATAATGTACATATTTTGGAATTTCCCTAGCAGTAAATAGGAGTACTTCTTGCCTATCACACATTATTTCAAGGAACTGATGAGAAAAACAAGTATGGAAGCACTTTGTAGATTATAAGGTACGATGCAAATGAAAAAAAAAATCTGTCTATATATAATTGTATTGACTGAGACTAGATCCCTGCTATAATATAAATACCTGATATTCTAATACATTTGTTGAAACTCAATGCCGAAGATTGAAAATTTAAGAATGTCACACAAATGCTAACCCATTTATTTGCTAATTGTTTATTCTGGCTCCTAACAATGATTTTTTTAACCTTAAACACAAAAAAGAACTCAGCTCGTGCCATAATATATTAAAAAATAGTTGTGTGTAACTCAGACAATAACACATATAATGTCTATGAAACCTTGTGATCTCCAAAAATTCTACAGTGAGGTTTGCTTACCAGGGAGAGAACTTTAATAGAATAAATAATTACCCCAATCATGAGAGTGTATGTATATAAATGCAAACTACCATATATCTAATTTATCCAAACAGACCTGAATGCCCCATGTACATTCTAGAATGGGAATGCCCAAGTACAATTCATTTTTCTTGCCAGCTCCTGTTGATTGATGATGTCTTCCTGTATCATTCTGTGGAATGGGATTCAAAGGCAAAACTCTGGACTTACTAGAAAAACATGCTGCAATAATTATGTCTGCCATTTATGTGAGAGTAAGAAATGGTGGGAGGGCCATTTGTAGAAAGTAAAACACTGTGTAGAAAGTAACATGTTCACTCTTGCTCCTTAAGTTTCCATATGTTTTTACCTTCCTTCTTCCTTTCTGCCCTCCTTCACCATAATTTTCTACAAAAAGATACCTAGGAAAGAGGGTTCCATGACAGAAGGATTTATGCAGCCTGGTAGTAAGAAAGAAAGGAGTGTTCCCCTCCCTAGCATTCCTTAGCAAGGGGAAAGGATGAAGAGATGGAACAAGAGCTTGCGGGAGCTCAGTTAGATATTTTTAGCTCTGGTCATTAAATTAAAATACGGAGGGATCAGTGAAATACACATGACCTAGTTCATATTAATATTACTAGATTTTATTTATATGATCTAATCAATAAAGGTCAAGAATGTCCACACAGTAGCTCCTTTAAATCAATATCAGAATCCACAGAAGTTGAATGATCTCTTCTCTGTGTAAGTTTCTGTGCTAGGAGCTACAGAGATGCTGACAGTATTTGTAATTCAAATGAGTTTTCAATATGACAAAACATAGACATGAGACGTTTTGAAAATTCAGAGTAACAACAAAAGCAGTACATGATGAAATTGTTCAAGGTGATACATCAACAGCCAGAATACGTCAAGCAGGTGAAGTCCAGCCCAGCTTGATAAAGGATATTAATATGAGCAGGCCTTGGAAAATGGATAGGGTTTACTGAAGTAGGAGCGGGTCTGATGAAGGTTACTGAAGATGAGTACAAGAAATAAGGGTGGGAAAGTAAATCACTATTTGGTCTTGATGGTCAGGAAAAGGAACTTGGGTGTTCTGCTGTAAGTCAAGGAAATCTTTTGAAGGTTTTTGATTAGGGTAATGAAATCTTCAAAGTCGTGGTTTACGATGGTTACAATGATAGCAATCTATCCAAGATAGATTGGAAGAGGATAGAGAAACTTATGCTGGGTACATCTGTTAACATGTTATTGGAATAGTCCTGGCTGAGGTGATAGTGGTCTGAACAAGGGTGATAGCACTGGAAATGCAAAGGAGATAATAAACTATAAAAATATTTTAAAAGAGATACTGGAGAATATGAACAGGCAGTATATAATAACTGCTGAGTATGGGGGCTGAAAGATATTAAGGAGTCAAGGTTAGTATACTGGAAGAACAGGAAGATCCTAAAAGACAAACTTTTCCTAATTAGAGTCCAGTTTCCCTCCTGTGTGTGCAAACACATTCAGGCTTTTCTTCTGTCATAATTTGTATTATTCAGTTTTGTGGTCTGTATTTATTTATCTACCTCCCTTACTAGATGGTGAAATGCTTGAGCATAACGATCATCCTTTGGTTATGGCATAAGTGGCACAAAAGTGTGTGTATGTATACATACAATGATATCAAGGGATGGAGGACACTAGGGAGGGGAGTATCTGTTTCAGAGGGAGAGATGAGCGATGGAATCTTGCACATGGAGAGACAGAAGTAACAGTATATCGTTCGAAATAATACATTTGTTTTCTTTAATCATATTAGATTTTTTCAGAGATATTTTTATCACTGTCCAATCAGTACAACCCCTCACGTGCCACACCCCAAACATACATTCTCAACACCAAGATTCTACCATAAGGCCAACCTCCCACCAGCCATGACTTCTTAGTCCCATCAGAAGGAAATGTTTATTCTACAAAAGTATTCAGAGTTTCCAGCAAGGCTTCTGGTGGGCTATTTAGTAAGAGCCAAAGTCTGAAAATGTGTATGATTTTGATTCTCCATTTGAACTTTAAGGTATGTAATCTAGGTAAATAAATATGGCTATATGAAAAAGATAATTAAGGGAATGCTTGTCACATAGAAGCTCATATCAGCACATTTTTTTGGAAACACCTTAACTAGCAAAAAAATGGGGATTAGCTAAACAAATTATGGGTCGTCTATACAAAGGAATCGGTTGTCATCATAACCTATGATGTAGCAGATTATCAAACAGAAAGATGCTCCCTAATCACCAATAGGTGACAAGGGCAAATTCCAAATTACAAAAGGAATGCATAATATAATCTCCTTGTGGTGATACTATCATATTGTTGAAAAGCTACATACCAAAATATTAACAGTGCTTATCTATGGGTTATGGTATCATGGGGGATGTGTACTTGTTTTACTTTCTACTTTTATTTATTTCTAATTTATTCAATAGGCAAGCATATCTTTTGTGGTAAGCTATACTTGAAACTTCAAGGGGGGGGAGACTTTTCTATTTTCATTTTTTTTTTTTGTCCAAGGCATAGCACATAAAGTATTGCACACTAAGTGCTTCATAACCGTTTGCTGAATGAAGAAAAATATAATTAAGTATATGTTTATATTTAGTTATTTTAAACAAAATTTATATAGGATATAAATATAATAAATGTATATTCTCTAAAGCAAGAGTTGTGGCAGTGATAACCACAGAAGAAAGCAATATGTTACCAACATGACCACTCACAGAAGAAACACGGGTCAGGCAGAATAACTACAGTTAACAAAGAAAACCACTAGCTAGTCGCCAGGTGACGGGAAACAGAACCAGCATCCTTGCTAAGAAAGGCAATCAGTACACTGAGTTCTAGGAACTGCACCCTGCCCCGAAGGTCTAAGAAATCTAGGCTATTGGGCCATGGCACTGACTCGGGCCTCATTCATCTGTCTTCTGGAATTTAAGTGAGCCCTGATCAGGAGAGAGGAGTCATTTTGCTGAGCTTCAATATCTAGAAATATGTACTAACAGCCCACAGGAATACATTTGCATTCCATATTTATTTTCCTGTTACTTGACTTCTATCATTTTTTTTAATGTTTTTTTATTTATTTTGAGAGAGAGACAGAGAGAGGGAGAGAGCAAGAGCAGGGGAGGGGCAGAGAGAGAGAGAGAGAGAGAGAGAGAGAGAGAGAGAGAGACTCTCAAGCAGGCTCCACACTGCCAGCACAGAGCCTGATGTGGGGCTTGATCTGATGAACCATGTGATCATGACCTGAGCCAAAATCAAGAATCGGGCGCTTAACCAACTGAACCACCCAGGCTCTCCTCACCTCCGTCTTCTATTCCACATTAGACCATCTAGCCGCATTTGTACAAATAAATAGCCCTTTACTATTTTGTAAGGAAACCCAGAAGAAAGGCAGGGGAAATAAACAAGTAAATGTACTGAACAACAATAACAAAAAGATAAGAAATGATCGTATAGACTAATGATTAAAATTAAATGCATGATAACCAAATGGATGGAGTGGCTGGGGAAGGGTTAGGGAATCTTAAATTAATGCCCACTAGAACTATAAACGGAATTGATCTTTTTTTATTAAATCTGCTACTTCAACTCATTCAAGATGACTTTAATGTGAGAACATAAGAGATAACACAGGGTATCGCAAATGAGCTTTGATGTCAAGTGGAAATGACTGCATAGCTTTGCTTTTGATTTATTAGCTGAGACCTTGAGCAAGTAATATTTCTGAGCCTCAGAAAATATCTGTTAAAAAATAAGAGAACAGTTATATGAAATACTGATAATATATGTGAAGTACACAGCTAACATGTAGGTACCCGTTAAGTAGTACCCATTAACAGTGATGATCTCTCTTACGAATAAACCCTAACCAATGGACTCAAGTAGTATTATTCAAAATAAGCTGCTTCCTTTGAAAACACAATGGAATTAACTGGGGAGGCGAAAATGGTCTCCTTGGGCATTCAAAGGGAGGCACTGGCAAGCAGGCAAAGATTACACAAAGGGAGTATTTCTGATTTGAATATTGCTCAAAGTGAAATTTTATTTTTTAAGCAAGCTTTCCCAAAACAACTTGTTACTGGTTGGGTCTTTCTATAAGCTTTATGAATTAAAAGAATCTATTCAAAGTCTGTTCCTTAAGAGCCCCACTCAGGAAAATCTCAGAAATAATCCTCAGCTGAGGCAGTTTCCTGGCAAAAACTAGGAGCTCTAAGAAATTTCTGGGACAGAAAAAAGTCCTGAAATTTAAATTGACAATATAAAAATACATAAAGGGCTGCCAGGAGGAGTTGTAAAAGAAAACTTTCCTGATATCAATATGACCCCCTATTAATCCGATTATCAGAAAGAGGAGTAAAAAGAGTACAGTTAAAAAGAACGAGTTTCGTAAAGACATTCAATGGGAACAACAGGGAAGATTTCCCAGATGATCCTCAGCAGTGGCATGGTCAAAAATTTACATGCTCCTATTTGACCTTTCTGTCCTTGTCAATGAGCACTGATAATCTGTTAGTTGCCTCCTGATGGCTCATTTGCTCTCCCAGATGTTTAAGGAACATATAAAAAGAATTCATCAGGGATGCCTGGGTGGCTGAGTAAGTTAAGCATCTGACTTTTGATTTGGGCTCAGGTCATGATCTCACAGTCCTAGGATTGAGCTCCATGTCGGGCTCCATGCTGAGCGTGGAGGCTGCTTGAGATTCTCTCTCTCCCCTTCTCTCTCTGCCCCTCCCCAGCTCCCTCATGCTCTCTAAATGAATGAATGAATGAATGAATGAATGAGCAAACATTTTTTTAAAGAATTCTTTAATTTGGGGCACCTGGGTGGCTCAGTCAGTTGAGCGTCCAACTTCCGCTCAGGTCATGATCTCACAGCTTGTGAGTTCGAGCCCTGCATCGGGCTCTGTGCTGATAGCTCGGAACATGGAGCCTGCTTCGGATTCTGTGTCTCCCTCTCTCTCTTCCGCTAACCCACTCACATTCTGTCTCTGTCTCTCTCAAAAATAAATAAACATTAAAAAATTAAAAAAAAAGAATTCCTTAATTTAAAACTGTAGTATATAACAAAAGGAATTTAAAAAGAATATATGAAACTATAGCCATATGCATACAAAGAGTTTACACAGCTGTGTTTTTATCAAACTGTCAATCAACCTCTTTCCCTTCCTCTGCCCTCCACTGGGGATGAGCATCATTTTAGCTAAACTCAACGTCAGTCTGCTTCTTCATTACTTTTACTTGTCCTTACTCAAATTATTCTCCTCAAATGCCAACTGGTCCTTACCATTAGACTGTGCAAACCCAAAATCATATATCCCTCAAAGCTTATTATCTATATGGTCATGCCATTATTGTTTGATTGCCTTCATGAACATGACTTCCACTGTCTTCATCAACACAACTTTATTATTCTAGGAAGCTCTAGACCAGAGAGATAGAAGTTTATTATTTATTCTCAACATTTTTTGAAACTCTCACCTCAAAACACCCATCTTGCTATGTCCCCCAGTCCCAAACCATTATATCATAATCATTACCCAATTCTAATCAAGCCCTTGTATTGAAAGACTCATCTTAATCCAAATCCAAAAATTTCATAAATAGTCCAACATTATCCTTCCTGCTCCAAGATGCTCTTAAATCTTTGTCAAGGAAGAAAGCTCCCTTACCATGGTAAGCAACAAACTCAGTTTTGCCTTAGCAACAGGTTATTTTGGTGGTATTTGTAGGGAGCCAGCATTCAGCAATTGCAAACCTTCTTGGATGGATGTCCTCTTTCTTAGTCTGATGATTATAGTATATAAGAGGGGTGTGTGCGTGTGTGTGTGTGTGTGTGTGTGTGTGTGTGTGTGTATAATTTGATCCATAGAAAGAAAGGTTTTTATATCTACTGTTAATGTGGCTGCTGCCTTTTACTGTTTCCTCTGTCATTACGCTCATATCTTACCCTATTGGACTTCCCTTGAGCTTTCTTCTAAATGCTGTGCTCTCCATGCACTTTCGTTTAGTTCTTCTGGTATGCAGTGAAATATCTCAGACATTCCATATATCTAAAAGACTACAATCAGGAGCCTGTGGCCACTAGGCAACAATTCACTGAAGATTATCATAATCCTCCAAAGGTTCCTTCTCCTTATTCGCATATCTCCCCCTGGTCACAGGAACTACCGGGCTCCTGGGTCTGCACCTATTTGGAGCCAACCTCGCCAGCCCAGTAAGGTTAGCGTTGGCTCCACATGAATTGTTACATCTCTACAGACATGGTTACTCAGACAGCTTCATAGTCCCTGAGGTCAAAGAAGACCGTTTTCCATGAAGAACAGTGTTTCATTTTTTTTTATTTATTTTTTTTTTATTTATATATGAAATTTATTGTCAAATTGGTTTCCATACAACACCCAGTGCTCATCCCAAAAGGTGCCCTCCTCAATACCCATCACCCACCCTCTCCTCCCTCCCACCCCCCATCAACCCTCAGTTTGCTCTCAGTTCTCAACAGTCTCTTATGCTTTGGCTCTCTCCCACTCTAACCTCTTTTTTTTTTTTTTCCTTCCCCTCCCCCATGGGTTCCTGTTAAGTTTCTCAGGATCCACATAAGAGTGAAACCATATGGTATCTGTCTTTCTCTGTACGGCTTATTTCACTTAGCATCACACTCTCCAGTTCCATCCACGTTGCTACAAAAGGCCATATTTCATTTTTTCTCATTGCCACGTAGTATTCCATAGTGTATATAAACCACAATTTCTTTATCCATTCATCAGTTGATGGACATTTAGGCTCTTTCCATAATTTGGCTATTGTTGAGAGTGCTGCTATGAACATTGGGGTACAAGTGCCCCTATGCATCAGTACTCCTGTGTCCCTTGGATAAATTCCTAGCAGTGCTATTGCTGGGTCATAGGGTAGGTCTATTTTTAATTTTCTGAGGAACCTCCACACTGCTTTCCAGAGCGGTTGCACCAATTTGCATTCCCACCAACAGTGCAAGAGGGTTCCCGTTTCTCCACATCCTCTCCAGCATCTAGAGTCTCCTGATTTGTTCATTTTGGCCACTCTGACTGGCGTGAGGTGATACCTGAGTGTGGTTTTGATTTGTATTTCCCTGATAAGGAGCGACGTTGAACATCTTTTCATGTGCCTGTTGGCCATCCGGATGTCTTCTTTAGAGAAGTGTCTATTCATGTTTTCTGCCCATTTCTTCACTGGGTTATTTGCTTTTCGGGTGTGGAGTTTGGTGAGCTCTTTATAGATTTTGGATACTAGCCCTTTGTCCGATATGTCATTTGCAAATATCTTTTCCCATTCCGTTGGTTGCCTTTTCGTTTTGTTGGTTGTTTCCTTTGCTGTGCAGAAGCTTTTTATCTTCATAAGGTCCCAGTAATTCACTTTTGCTTTTAATTCCCTTGCCTTTGGGGATGTGTCGAGTAAGAGATTGCTACGGCTGAGGTCAGAGAGGTCTTTTCCTGCTTTCTCCTCTAGGGTTTTGATGGTTTCCTGTCTCACATTCAGGTCCTTGATCTATTTTGAGTTTATTTTTGTGAATGGTGTGAGAAAGTGGTCTAGTTTCAACCTTCTGCATGTTGCTGTCCAGTTCTCCCAGCACCATTTGTTAAAGAGACTGTCTTTTTTCCATTGGATGTTCTTTCCTGCTTTGTCAAAGATGAGTTGGCCATACGTTTGTGGGTCTCGTTCTGGGGTTTCTATTCTATTCCATTGGTCTATGTGTCTGTTTTTGTGCCAAGGAACAGTGTTTCAAAGCATTCTTTGAATGGCTGCTTTCTAACCTAAGGAATCTCAAACTGATGTTATTTTATTATAGATTCCTGTTCCGTACTTTTAAACTCCCCTCATCCTCATGCCCACCAATTCCCAATAAGTTTCTGGGTTTACAGATGTATCTAATGTTTGCAGTAGCAAAGACCAACACAGAAATGCCTTTAGCATTTTATGATCATTTTGATGTGAGGATTGTAAATTATAAAATTATCGCGGATCATTAAAGCCGTACTACAGTTTTCCTTTTGGAAACCCAGCAATGAAGCATTTAAAACAAAAGAACAATGTGATGATAAAGCAGAAACAAAGATTGGTATCATTGGTGGGCTAACTTTTCAAAATGGTAAAATATACTCATTTTTCAAAACGAGGCAATAAGTGGAAAGAATTAATGGCAATTTATACAATGAGCTTTCTTCTAGTCCTTTGTCTCATGCCTTTTTAAAAAACTTTTCCTTTCATCCTTTTTTTCTACTTTTTTTTAAAAGTTAGTGTTTCATATATTTTGAAGTGTTGTAATGAAGGAGAGGCCATGACAAAAATATTAAAAAAAAACACAGAATAATTATAAGATATGTATGGTACACAAAACACAAATTTTGTTAAGTGCTTAAGTTAAAAATACAGAAACTGAAGATCTAATTTTTTTGTTTAATCCAAAAGATTTTCCTACATTCCCTGGGATGAATGAGACTGAAATATAGAATTAGACCTTTGAAGGTTTCCCTTGCATCTTTAAGAAAAATTAGAAGAAATATGGGGTGCCTGGGTGGCTCAGTCATTAAGTGACCAACTTGGTTTTCGCTCAGGTCACCATCTCACAGTTCATGAGTTCGAGCCCTTTATCGGGCTCCGTGCTGACAGTGCAGAGCCTGCTTGCGATTCTCTTGTCTCTCTCTCTTTCTCTCTCTCTGCCCCTCCCAGCTCACTCTCTCTCTTTCTCAAAAATAGTTTTTTAAAACATAAAAATTAGAATAAATAGATGACCTGAGCCCTTGAAGTTTAATTGACTATTAGAAAACAATTCTAGTATAGTAAATCAGTGTATGCATGTTTGAATGGCTATATTTATGCTATCATCCCTTGCTGGAGTAGCAATTATGCATTTGTTTTTAGTATCTGATAAGTTAGGCCCAGGATTGAGTTTTCATAGTAAAATAATAACTCAAAGAAATGTATTTGTTGGTATGTATAATAGTCCCCCCCTCCTTAGCCATAGGGGATACATTCCAAGACCCCCAATGGATGCCTGAATATATACTCCATAGTATTGAGTATATATACAATATATGCTATGTTTTTTCCTGTACATACTTACCTATGATAAAGTTTAATTTATAAATTAAGCACAGTAGGAGATTAGCAACAATAATATAATTGAACGATTATAACATTATACTATAATAAAAGCTATGTGAATGTGGTTTCTCTCCCTCGAAATATCTTATTGTACCATACTCCCTCTTCTCCTGATGATGTGAGATGATAAAATGCCGGTGTGATGGGAGGGAGGGAGGAGAATGACATAATGTTAGGCTACTACTGACCTTCTGGTGATATGTCAGAAGGGCCATCATCTGCTTCTGGACCGTGGAAAGCAAAATTGCAGATAAGGGGAAACTAGGGTACAACTAGCCGATCATAAGTAGTTATTATTAATAATAATCATAAGTAGGCTTTACACAGATATGATAGATTTGTTAATAATATATTTTTTAGTCATTTATTTTGAGAGAGAGAGAGAGAGAGAGCGCGCACAAGCGAGGGAGGGGCAGAGAGAGAGAGAAAGAGAGAGACTCCCAAGCAGGCTCCCGGATGTCAGTGCAGAGCCCAATGAGGGGCTCGATCTCACAAACCATGAGATCATGACCTGAGGTGAAATCAAGTCAGCCGCTTAACCAACTGAGCCATCCAGGAGCCCTGTGACATGTATGATAGATTATTGTCATATCAACTAGATTATACGCTTCTTGGAGAGTACATCTCACAACCCTCTATTTTCCCAGTGTGATTAGCATCTTGTATATAGTAAGTGCTCATGAAGATGTTTAAATTTGAACTCTGCTTTTTAACAACATTATTATTTCTCTTCATGGTACTTGCTCAGTCACTTGGGCAACTAACCTTATCTCTGGTTTTGCGGCTGGTTTGTTGAGCCTGCTACCTGAGACTTGTCCCTCGGGTTTGTTGAGCCTGTCCCTGGCATGACAGTTTCCACCCACTCGTGTTTATTCTTTGTGGCTGGATCACAGCTGGCTTTGAATTAGAACATTAAATATACAGCGCCACAGTTTGGTCTCAGGCCCGGCCTCTGGTTTGTGGCACTAGGCCATTGGCCTCTGCCAGCCAGGCCCTGGCCCCGGTTTCCGCGATACAGGGAGTGCCCATCAGCTCGCGGTCACACCTGTTAGGTGTTTCTCCGCTCCTGCCTCCGCCCGAGCAAACGCCTCTTGCACCACTGGGGACCTGGGTGCAGAGCGCGGGGGAAGGGGGCGGAGAAGCAGGGCCCGGCCTTCTCCTCCTGCGGACCCCGCGGGATCTGCTCGGAGGGTGGAGCGGGGAGGGGGCACTGCGAGGCGGGAGAGGTTGAGACAGGCGGAGAGGGGCATGGGGAGGGCCCGTGGAAGGGGTGTCACTGCTCGCTTCACGCTCCAAGAGGCTGCAGCAGAGGCGGCGGGGCTGAGCCGCGGAGGAGACGGGGTTTGTAGCAGCCTCCGCATTTCTCCTTGCAGCCCCAGCGCCACCGCCCCTCGCCGGGCCGCGGCGCGCGTTAGGCCGCGCAAAGTGAGCGCGGGCGCCGGCCGGCTGCACCTCACCCGGGACCGGAGGGCAGGGCGCGGTGGGGCCGCGGCGGGGG